>NC_071405.1:28357432-28667579 GCF_017976375.1 Cuculus canorus | reverse complement strand
GACTTCAGGAGCCCTCAGCACAGCCACAAGCTATTGTCATATCAATAACACTTGCAGAGCAGAAAGCGTTGCTACAAGGAAAGAGGTGAGGTCACCAGCTTTGTGAAAGAGCAGGAAGGCCAAGCATCTAAAATCTACCAGGCATCGAGAAGTCTGCCAAGTAAAATAAGCATTTCTATTTGTAACTTGCAGGCATAGCATTGGTATTATGATTCCTGTCCCCTTTTCATCCGTCTCTGACATTTGTACCTAATGTTGAAAATACGATTATCTGACTGGAGAGCTCAAAGTTTCAGTCCTCATTAACCAGTGAACCTTTTAATGCAGTGATCCAGCACTACCGTGCCACCTCTTCCAGTTGTTCCTTTTTACCCAAGGTGGTGTCAAGATTAAGGCTCTGTCCTGTTGTTGCAACCACTAGACCACAATAACATCCAGCCGAAGCCCTTCAAAAATGGACACATAATATGTCACCAATATGTCAAGTATGTTTTGGGTCCAGTCCACCCTTAGGTTACTTCATTTTATCAAATGGGACAGACTCTTCGCTCACGTCAACAGCACTGATTTCAAGAGAAAGACTGGGACTTTCTTTCTCATTCCTCATCCTTCACAGAACTGCAGAGAAGGCTTTGGTGTCTATCTGCTGACCAGTATAATATATATTTGGACCGAGACAAATTTTACAGATTAACAAATATAAAATATTTTTTTAAAGTCACATTTGGTCAGACACAAAGTCTAGAAAATATAATTCAAAAAGTTGTCAGAAATGAAATAAAATGAAACCATAATTCAGTCAGATTCAGCATTATTCAATGCAATTGAAAGTACTGCTTCTAAAGCCTGAATCTGCTGCCCTTTTATGAGTTTATCGCTGCCAAAGACTGTAAATCCTTGATCAGATGATCTTCCCTGAACCATAAAATATATTGAGTCAAATTCAATTTGGTTAGGCAAGAGCAACTCTTAGTGAAATCAGAGAAACTTAAAGCAAAACAGTGTCCTACAAATCAGCTGTCCTGGCATTGATGACAACGTCTCATACAAGGACTGATAAAATCTTCAGTATGAATTGGTATTTGGAAGATTAAGCCTGCACTTAGTGCGCCTAGATCCTTCAAAAGCATGAAACGACTTGGAAAAGTGAGGGGACACATTCTCTTCCAGGTGTATAGGTGCTTGGAGATGGCAAATATAGCACTCATCTACCTCATTACCTTTGAAAATGCACTCTTCAGTCATACTCTAAGAGGCAACAGATTTCCAGAAGTACACATTAGAAAGTTTCTAGCTGTTTAATCACAGTAAAGTCAATGAGAGTTTAGGGCCTCGTAAGAAACTACATTTTCTGCCTAATTTAAACACAGAGCCCATAAGACCATGTGTCTTGTTAAAATCGATGAGATCGGAGCTCTTGCAACCTCTCAAAGCTATGTTTTGGCTTTCCTTGATATATTCCCCAGGTAGCTAGCATGAGAACCTGATCATTTGGTACGAGGACAGAAGAGGTGTCAAGCCTGAACCAGCCTCCAGGCATAGCTGCGCTGTCAGGATGGAGGTCTTGCAGCAGTGAGGAACAGATGGTTGGTAGAAAAACTGACGTGAAAATAGGCCAGTCCAGACCTTCAAAAAGGCACCTCAATCATATCTGCACTGTTTATAGCAAGCTGTGGGTTTGCTTAGACCATTTGAGAAGGTGTTTTTCTTTAAATAGCAACTCGGATTGTGACTTCCAATTTAATCATCCTTCTTTAATATTGTGCCTGGTGTTTTGCAGCTGGATAATTAACCTTGATATTCATTTGGACTTCAAAACACAGAACTCCCATTGCTGTCAATTAACTGACAATGTCAAGTGTGTTTTGATGGAAGATTTGTGTGTGACTGTGGCAATATTGCATTTGGGAAATTTCAGTAGCTAATACAATCAGCCTGCTGGAGAAAGTCCTTCACAAATTACTCAGACAATTTTAGAATGGGAAGCAAGACTGAATTTGTCACTGGATTGAGTTCGCAAAACAAAACAAGTGTACATTAAATTTTACCCTACTTTCTGTTCTTATTGCAATGCTGCTTTCTAGAAGATCCCTCCAGATAATTTGCAAACCTTCATGTTGCCATGGTTCTGTGCAGCTCTGAGTGCAAGGAAGATGCCTTGATCTTAACTAGAGCTTTTAGAAGCTGGCATACTTTTTAATACTAATGTAAAGCTGGAGACAGGGTGGTAAATTATTATTACTAATAATTTTTTATATATGAGGAAGAGCATTAAACACTCTAATATGGAACAGTATGGGAAGGACCAGTGGCACCTCACTTTTCCCACTGATTTCTTTGTATATATAATAAAGACTTGCAGCTTACTGGTAACAAGATTAAATTAGTGGGCAGCAAGAGGTCTGAATCAGACTATTTTCCTGTTATCCTGCAATGGGCCAGATTCTGCTAATGAGTGTTAACCCTGCAATCAGACAATCATTCATCTTGAGAAATGAACAACTTCATTCAGGGCTTTTAAAGCAGCTAGCATAGTCAACAGCTAAAAAGAAATTGGTTCAAACACAGCTACTTTCCTTTATAAATTTTTTTCTTCCTTACCAATGATAATGTGAGCTAATGACATAAGTGAAACATTCTTGTAGCAAAAGCCAAGAACAAGTCAAGTCCCTTCCAAATTAGAAGCCTTGCCTTGTAGCAAAGAAGTAGTTGATGAATTGGATGCTTTTGCACAGTCTAGCTAGAGTCTATTGTGATTGTCCTTAATGTGAGCTCAATTTGACTTCCATATTATCAAAGCACGTTGCCTCATCTACTGACTTTTGATCTCTTTGATCTCTTTTCTGATGTATTCTGACAGTCGATAAAATACTGACTACTCCATTTTCTTCACAGGGTCAACATTATGAAGAGGAAAAACGGGCTTTGAGCCATGAAATAATCGCACTCAATAATCACTTAATAGAGGCCAAGGTGACAATAGATAAGTTGTCAGAAGACAATGTAAGTATTGAATTATGGCTACATATTGAGGTTATATTCAGAATAAATTAAGCTATGCAATTCCTATGAAATTACAGAATAACTTTGTATTGTTTACATAAAATGTAACTTGTTACCTCAATAATCAAAATCCGTGTTTGAGTGTTCTCATTTTGTAAGCTCAGCTCTCCTTGTGTTATGGGGTTACGGTGAGAATTTTCATTGATATTTTTCCCTTATGTCTGACTTAAAACTGATGAGAAAAATATTCTAAGAAATGGCAATATTCCTACATCTATGTTATCACTGGTTTTAGTCTAGGACAGCAAATTGGTGGAAACACAAGCTCAGGGTGACTGCGTGGACACATGCATGGAGTGAGGTTTCATCGTAAGGGTTTTAGGCACAGTATGGAGCCCTACATTTCCTGCAGTTCTTCTGGTCTTTCAGTCTTTGCTCACTGAAATGGGATGCCCAGTAGAAGTGAGCTCTGCTAGCAGAAGGTAGGAGTGACCTAACCTGGTCGCTCAGATAGTTGCAGGGAATGAGATGGATGTTTTCCCCCGCTGTGGTTCAAGTTTAACACCTTTTCTGTCTCTGGCAATTGTCACTGTGCATCTCATTAAACACTGCTGGTAAGTGGCATGTGTAGTGCAGCTGGCAACCAAGTTCATGAAATCCTTCCAGGGACAAACCTGAAAAGATAGCAAACAGAGGAAGATCACAGGCATTTATTCATTAATGTGCCATTTCTTAGACATTTAATTAAAAATTCATCTACAGAAGACATATTTCTGTAAGCACTTATTTTTCAGCATCTTACATTCAATCTTCCCATATTTCATATGAACTCGTAATCATAGCAGGGAGCATTCGATCCCATTAATATGCCTGTTCATGTGAATTGTACCTATGCAATTAAGAGCTTTCCAATGGAAAAAAAGAGTTCACAATCTGACCCTTTACTTCTACAGAAATTGTTTTGAAACAACAGTTACTTGATGACTTTAATAGTTGTAACTAACAGAATGTGGTAAATGCAATGATCTACATTTAGGTTTTAGTAGAACAGGTATAAATCCAGAGTAATTCAGCTGGAATCAGTGGAATTGTTTCAGACCTAAAATAGAGAGAGGAAAACCTGTAAAACTCTGCCAATAAGTATATATGGATTTATACTACTTCATGGAGTCAGGTTTGAGCCCACGTTTGAAGAAGTGATTTCAATACTAATAGTTTTTTAAAGGCAGATGGACTGGACTACTGAGTTCTCCTCTCCCAAGAATTATCATGAATTACTCTGAAGATTAGAGTGTGGTTCAGACATCTTTCATCACAGTATCACTTCTTCATACTTGAGGCTGATACACATTCAAAAACAAAAGTCTGTCCTTAATTATGTAGCATTGCCAAGGAAAGCAGCAGTTGAATTCCAAATTTTAAAATACAGAAGTGTGAAAAAAACCCATTAATATTATACCTAATGAGTAGATGTAGCATTAACCTGAAGAATCCTACATAGGGCAAACACGTTTTTGTCTTGCCAGTATTTCTCCCTTCCACTGTATTTCCCCATATTCTTCTGACAGATATTCAAAATGATGCTTTTGATGAAAAATCATGTTTTAGAACATGGAAAACACTTTTGGCATTAATTATGAATCATTGTTCTAGTTGCCACAGATGTGGCTAGTTTCCATTCAGATAAATGTTACAGGACAGAAAGTCACTCCAGTCCCATGGCATGTCCCAGTGAGTTGAGAAGAATGTACACATGACATGTTCAATTCACATGTAATTTTTCTGTAGTAATTTTTAAAGTTGCTAAAAATAAAGTGTCAGTAAAGCTTTTTGTGCTCTCCATGACAACTGCTTCTCAGAAACAGAGCCTCACAGCTTTTGAAGAAAGGATTCGATTTTAGAGTGATTTCATTTTTGTGTGCCTAGTAATGCCATATGGGACTTGGAGGTACTTGCGTATGCTATATTTTGTGCAGCTATATATTATGCATCTAATGTGTATGTAACATGTCAGAATCACAAGTGCGTCCAACAGATTTTGCTTCTAAATTGAATTCTTGGATTCCTACTGTTTGCATCTGTTTTCAGGAATAAAAATAGTATATAATAATATAAAATCTAAGACCTACATAAATGAATGTATCTTCCCAGTATATTTAAGGCAGAAGTGGCAGGTATGAAAGATTAAACACACACAAAAGAAGCCCCACAAGCCAGGAGTAGCTAAAGGTCTTTTAACATGAAGATATAGTAAACTGATGATCATAGGAAAACTACGTTTACTGCCCCCATGCCTCACAGACTCCCAGGAACATCTTGCTTCAAAACATAGAGAATTTACATAGAAAATTTCTTTATCAGTTTTTAAAAGAACAAGTGGTACTGTAAAAATCTGCATGCAATTAAATGATAACATTAGCACCAGAGAAAATTCAAATCATTTCAGTATTCAATACCTTTTGCCTGTAAACATTTTCTAATTTTTAATGCTTGACACAGCCTTGAGTCCACAGTACCTCTATGCTTTTTCTGTCTTGTCTCTGCCCACCTAAAAAGGCAAATTCTGATGTTTTAATGTCATGTACATCTGGAGAAGCAGCATAGAACTCTTACCTTCAGGAACCCAAAGGTACTGACTGAAGGATTCGGTTACAGTCATGTGTGCTAAACTCAATTTAGACAAAGGGCAAATCTATATACTGAAATTTTCCATGAATTGGGCTGTGAGACCCATCCAATATAAAACAGTGTATAAAGCTGGTTTAAATTCTCTTTTTTCCTTTTTGGTATTGTCATGGTAATTTCTTACCCAGTAAAAATATCCTGTTCCACATTGAGATTTTATATATTTGTATAGCTGTGTTCCTCAAGATATGAAAGGAGCCAGGAACCAGCAAGAAAGTTTCATAAGGTGAAAAAGGCATTCTTTTTAAAAAAAAAAAATACAGTTTTTATTTCTGCAATGACTTTCCTCCACAGTCTCATAAAATCATCAGGCATATTCTAAAGTAGTATCTTAGTCCTGATCTGGATAATAGTAAAAGTTGTCTATTCTTAAATGTTCTTTTTGTTTCAAAGATCATGTTTATTTTAGCCTTCATAGCACCATGCATGTTAACAGTATAAAGTCCAGTTCCTAACGGTAAGTACCCATCTTTTGAAATGCAGATTTCTGTCCTATAGTAACAGTTCTAAAAATTTGCTTTTTAGTGATTTTATCAGCCCTCACAGAGAAAAGGGGCGAACATTTCTGGACTGTGCAAGCAGCACGGCATCTTAATGTATTTAGAAGTTGAAGTATGCTCAAATTTCCCCAATGCCAATTTTTAAAAGATTACTCGGACATGGGAGACATTCTGAAAGCTACAAGCTATTTGCAAACCTTAAAAAACAGACTATGTTTTGTTTTTCTAGGAGCTCTATAGGAAGGACTGCAATTTAGCTGCTCAGTTGCTCCAGTGCAGCAAGAATTACGACAGGGCACATAAGCTTTCAGAGGTAACGTGACTGAACTTGGTGAATTTTCAAAGAAATAAATATTTTATGGAAAAGTGGTTATTTTACATGTAGCAATTTCATAACTTGTTTGCCCTTAAGGCCTTGATCCCCCTCCACTGCCCCTTTAAACTTGCACCCCTGCTGGTATCCTGTGCAGCTCAGGGAGGTGCAGACAAAATCACAGCCAGTGATGGAACTTTGAGGTACTCTCTTCCCCAAAACCTCTGCTATCTGATAGAATGCTCCAGTGTTGATCACATGAAAAATAAAGGTTTTGGCAAAACAAAAGTGCTAAGAAGTCTAGACTGGAAAATACTGTGGGTGAATGGAGGGTAAGAGCAGGGAAATGACTAGCTGCAGGCATCAGAGATTCTGATATAATCAATTTTCTTCCTGAAGCTATTTTCCAGTCCAGCTGATTTCTAAAAATGAATTTTAAAATGGACTGACAGAACAAATATCTTTTTCTAAAGCAACCAGAGCAATGAATGGTTGATTTCCAAGCTGTAAACTTTAATTAATAATCCTCACTTCCAAGGAAACCCAGCTTGAGAAACAGACTTCTTAAAGGAGAGACAAATGTTATCTTAGTGAACAAGACTGTCTTTAGGGATGCAGGCCCTACACAATGCAACAGCATGAATATTTGGTGAAGGTCATGGAGAAAAGCCTTCCCTTTGCTAATTCCATCAGGTTAGTGTCTCCCAAAATGTTCTCTCTTCTGTAATTCTGTAATGGACTGCTGCAAAATTGAATGTGGAGTGTATAAACCATTTCTAAGCCAGTAGACTGCTTCAGAGCACTAAATAATCCTGGTAAATAAGAGAGAGCAAGACTATTCTGTGAAATGGGCAACAATTTTCTGGAACGGAAACAGAACTTCCAAATTAATCATTATCCTGTTCCTGTTATTTTTTTGCTAGCAAGTGACTTCCCTTAGCAATTTATAGCCAGGAGTTATCACAACATTACTCGCACCTGAAAGCAACCTACCTGTTAGCAAGAATTAGGACCTTAAAGATACGTAGTGGTTCAGTTGCAGAAAACTATCACAAATGTGGGATCTCCCCGGAGTTTCCCAGAGTGTTGTAAACTCAGATGGGCAAAGTCCCCCCTCAAAAGTCCAAGTATTTATTAATTTAGCAAGTATGAATGTGCTGTCACAGCCAATAAATTCCTCACAAATGTAAATATTGCCTGACAAAGTGTTGTATATACTAAACTGTATATAATATAGTAATGTGACAGAAATGTCATTATAGTAATTCCAGTTTCCAGTGCAATGCCCAAAAAACAATGTTCTTTTTCTTAACACAATTCATAATTTAAATAATGTATATAAAAGACAGTTGTGTTATAGGTTACTAAAACAGTAGCTACCCCATACAGCAGTTTCATGTCAAATAAACTGTATTTCTTTTCCTTATTTCTGTGGCAATTTACAGCAGCCCTATTTTACAACCTGTTTATTCAAGCTTTGCTTCATCTGTACATACAACGACTGATATTGCTGTCTGCTAGCAGATTGGCAATATCGGACTCTTTATTTCCAATGGAAGATACATGAGATAATTGACAACATAATGATTAATCCAAAATACCCTGGAAGGTCTGTTGGTTGAAAAAACACCCATCCTACCCCACATTAAGAAGAATTCCATTCCACAACATGCCATGTTTTGAATACATTGAGTCTGAGGGATTAAACCAACTTTAAAAACTTTCCAGTGAAGCTAAAAGAGGAGTTCCATATATAACAAGATGTGTGTTCATTACAAAGAGCAAGACCCTTAAATTTCTCTTGCCTAAAATAAAGGCAGGACACCAGTTCAGTATGTGTAGTGTCCTCTCCTCTAGAGAAACAACTCTAGAGGGAGTGCGATCATTAGAGCTACAAGGGTGACTGCTGAATATTTGGTAAAGAGGAACCTGATTTCTAGTTATAAATGGAAAGTGTTGAGTAAATCAGAGTTCAGCCAAATATTCAAGAGCTAAATTCCTAAGTAGTGTAAATCAACATGGATATCAAAGGACCTATCACATTCAAAATGAAAACTTAGTTCAAACATGAGTGCTTTTGATTTCTGGCAAGAAATATTGAGAGACAGACATCAGGCAGCATTCCCTCATATTCCTCGCTGATCATTGATAGAGAACTGAAATGCACAAAGCAGATAAAATTGCACCGGCAAGCGTGCTTAGCAGTACCTGCCTAGGCATTACCCACCAGGCTTTTGAGACACAAAAAGGAATGCAGGCTCTCAGTCACTTCCGGTACACATGCCAGAATATCAGGTGGAACCACCATCCACTGAGCTAATCCTGACTTTCTCCAAAAACTATATGATTTATGATGCATAACAGACTTACTAATTCTGAATTGTCTTCCACAGGAATCATAGTGTAGATTCAGGTCTTAGCTCTTATTTCTCTCAGTGTAGTAAGAAACTAGAAAAGCAGTCAGCTAGCAGCTGCTGGAAGAGAGGAACATGTTGAGATTTATATGGATTGGTGATCTGACAAGTAGTGCGCAAGTGCTGGGTCAAGGCGGTCAGTTTGATCTGCTTCTCCTCAGCAACGCAGCACTCCTGTCACAGCAGCCAGTACCATTGCTTTAAGTTTAGCAGATGTAATGCTAAAGGGTGGGAGTGAATTTGGCACCATGTTCGAGGCACAACAGATTAGAAGAGAGCAGAAGAAAAGCAAAATAGATCTGATCTCTCTCCTTACCCCAGCAGAGACCTCCACAAATTCTGCTCCACCACCTCTAACCACAAATCACACACATGCATGCATTCTGGGAAGTGTTGCTGTGGGCTGCAATTCCTGACATGTCATTTAAGATCATTGTTTGCTACATTCTTTACATCATTCCTATCCTACCTGAATTAACGTAGAAGGAAATATTTCAGTTTCACACTGTTTTCCATGAGTGGAAGCAGATTAAAATTTCCAAATGTTAAAAAATGAGAGTCATTTGGTTACACTTGTTTCCAGAAATGCACAAAGATTGTGGCCATCATATTAGTTAAAGAACCTTATATAGTGAGCTATGTA
Organism: Cuculus canorus; assembly: GCF_017976375.1. NCBI lineage: Eukaryota > Metazoa > Chordata > Aves > Cuculiformes > Cuculidae > Cuculus > Cuculus canorus. The sequence continues at coordinate 28,658,021 of NC_071405.1, read as the reverse complement.
ATGTCATAAACAGTACCCATCTATCAGTGTTCATAAGCCCAAGAAGACACCCGTATTGACATGCACATTTTTCTCCTGTCCCCTTTGCCATTTCTTTATGTTACAGTTGCCATCTGACTTTCAGGAAAGAATCAGCATCCATCTGGAAAAACACGGGTGTAGCCTTTCTGTCCCTTTGTGCCACACATCTTATGCTGATACCATACCCACTTGCGTCATTGCCAAAGTACTGGAAAAACCGGATCCAAACAGCTTGTCTTCACACTTGTCAAGTCCGTCTACAAGGGATCTGAATTTTCAGGACTCTGCTGGAAAACCTGGACAAAGACCCCAGTACAAGTCGGACATCTATTGCAGTGACACTGCCCTTTACTGCCCAGAGGAGAGGAGGAGGGAAAGGAGGCAGAGTGTGGACACACAAGTGAAAGATACAGGGTTCCTGCGGTCCCAGAACTCTACAGACAGCACGGTTGAAGAAGACGGTTTCCATTCCAGCTTCTCTCATGAAGCCTTCCCAGAGTACATTACTTCTCTTCCAACCTCCAGCTCCTATTCCAGCTTCAGTGTCACATCCGAAGAGAAGGAGAATGCCCAAGCAAACACTCTGACTGCCTCGCAGCAAGCAATCTACATGAGCAACCGAGATGAACTGTTTGAAAGAAAGTCACCTGCAGGTTACGAGCATCAGGGAAGTCCTAGGTTTGCCAAGTCCAAACCAGCACAGCACATGGAGCTTGCCGATGACAATGAGAATTCGCCCACTTTTACTAGAAGTCTGCCTCCTTATGCAAATGAACCTTTTCATTTCTCAGCCATAACACCACAGCAGGCTTTAGCAAATCAGAAAATGAGGAATGAGTGCAGGAGCACCCACCTTTCAGAAGAAGACTTGCCTGGGCGATGGAGGCAACTGAGCGTGGAGGACATTGGTGCGTACTCTTACAGGAACACTGGCAGGCTGTCACCTTGTAGTTTTTCAGAGCAGTACTACAGCAGCCCTATTAAGAAGGGAGACAGTCGAACAAGTCCCATCTATGCTAGTTACAAAGCAGACAGCTGCTCAGAGGGAGACGATATCTGCCAAAGCAGACTTGTGGATTCTTGCTTCCTAAGAACAGACAGTGGTCTGAATATTGACATCAGCACTAGCTGTAAACAGGAAAAATTGCCCACTTACAAAACAAAAGAATCAAGAGACCAAAAAAATGAAAGGATCACTGTCCAGTTATGCAGTACGAAACACATTGAAAATAGCCCAGTGTTAAAGAGAGAGTATGTGGACGTGAGCCCCAACAGCTCAGCAGAATCCCTCAATCAGAGTTCAATGGAGACTTCAGAAATCCACCAGTCTTCCATGGAGCAAGGAAGCCATTCGGGTATTCACAGCAAACAGCAGCCGTTTCAACGGACTGGGAGCACTGGTTTGAGTCGGAAGGACAGCCTTACAAAAGCACAATTATATGGAACCCTTCTGAACTAGGCATCTTTCAAAATGGCAATAAGACAACGAACAAAAGGAAGCAAACAGTATTTGTTACTTCTAGTGAACATTAAGGTTCTAAGAAACAGGATTATTATAAAATATATATTCATAATGGTACTATATGTTTAAAACAAAGTCTCTTTAAAAATATTATACAGCACTTTTCACTTAACATCCTTTCCATGTGGGAGATCGTCTCCTCCCCTCTTTTATAAACCCAAAATATTTTTATAAACAAAATTGTATTTATTAGACTATCCTAAGCTATCTGAACAGAATTCTTTTCCCTTCAAGCAGGTTTCTTATTTATTTTTGTGCATGAGGCCATCTGTGCCTAAACTCTTGGAGGAAAAGGGTAAAATCATGACAGCAGCGACAAAAAATATATCCACCTGATAAAGCACCATAAAATGTCATGTGAAAACAAAACAAACAAGAATAGTGAATTTGAAGTATATTTTTTGACAAGAATGAAGTTGCAACTTAAGCTATTTCATACAAATGTATTTATGAGTAATGTATGCACAAAGTGATACTAATATTTTGTTCTTTTAATCCACTGTGTTTCTGCTTTCCTATTTTTCCTTGTATACTACCTCAAAAGTAATTGAGGGTTTCCTTGTCACATTTTCTGTAGGCTTGCATTTATATTGTCTAAAATGCATGCAGTGTCATAATTAATACTGTATTTTGCATTACTTAATAAAAGACACCAGTGGAGATACTTTTTGGGGTTTTTATTTTCCTTCTTTAAAACATACACTGGACAGATTGCTCTGGGTGGCATCAGTCCAACAAAAGTTAATGAGTAAAGCTCCTAGATTGCTTTCTAAAGGAGTCTCTCTTTCTCAGTAAGCTCCAGAGCACTGGTTCTCAGTCTGCAGCGCATGGGTGTGTAAGGACTGCTTCTCATCAGCCTGTGAAAAGCAAACAAGGAAAACAAAATGTTTTTCCACAGGCTTGAATTCCCTAGGCAGGGCTCTGCACACTGAAAAGAATATTGAAAACTACTTAAAAGCTTGTGGCTTAACCTTCCACTCCATGACACGTATTTGATGCAATTTTTCGGGTCTAGGACTGTTAACTTCCACAGTTGTCCTTTTTCATATAGAGCTTGGTATTTCTAATGAAGATATCTTTCAAAAGCTTAGGAAAGTCTAGCCTATGGGAATTTTATGTTTGGCTCTGCAAAACCCTAGTTTTACTTGTAGTTTTTACATTGCCTCCATAGTTTCCTTTTTCCTACTATTTCACCACTAAAAAGTGTACAACTTGGACAGCAGCAAAAGAGAAAGAGCAAAGGAGAAGAGAAAAACGAAAGAGGAGACAAAGGGAAATACTGTGGATTTCCTTCCTGGCTTCAGTATTCCTACTTGGTAACAGACAGAATACAGCAATAAATATGTAGTAATTCTTTTAAGTTGTATTCATTGAACACTTACACTATACTTGAAATACTGACTTTTACCAAGTCGTGCATGGAGGAAGACTTACTTAGTGCAATGTGTGGTAGTAATAAGCAAGATCACTGCAGTAGTCTAAATTAGGTCTTTATAAAGCTAAAATAATGCCCTACTATTCAATACCTATTAAAAAATTTCTTTCTTTTCTGCTGATTTTCTGACATCAGTCATATGGCAATTAACTAAGAACCAGGAATACAGAAATGCTCATTTCCCACATAAGTATCTTAAATCAAGATTCAATGCATTTGTCATCAATAATTCCCACTACTTTCCTTATTCTTCATGGATAAAATAGAAATTTGACCATTATTGATGTGTGCAAGTACTTGCTGTTCTGTTTTGAAGACTGGCATCCAGTTCCTATGATACCTCCGAGATCTGTAGCAGCACTGTGAAGAACAATGGTAGCTAATAATATCACACAGGTAAGGCACAGCACAGCTCTAAAGCAAAACTTATTTCAGTACAAAAGCTATAACACACCTTGTGCTTTATGCTCCCATACTGGCTCACAGTGAGTGTGAGTGGCAGGTCATACCACAAATAATTCGATGAAGTCCATAAAAAACACAAGAATCTGACCTGCAGTAAATAGAAATGGAGATAAAAAAAAAGTTGTTATTTCCCCTTCAAAATACTAAGATAGAAAACAGATGCAAAAAAGACTCATTGTTGACTCATTCAATTTAATGAGATGAAGACAATCTCTAAGGCAAGACATTAATTTCTCTGGTCAATGAATACAAAGATATCTATGCAAGTGAAAATTAACTGTTATCTCACCTAAGAAAATATGTAAAATATGGCACAATAAAGGGTGACTTTTATGAACTGGAACACAGTATCAGCTTAATTTTTTATAACATTCATTATTTGACACTAAACCCCTATTTTGGCAATTACACAAAATTAGGTTTCTGCTAGATACTATATATCTCATTATTTAATATCCTGTTGTGTTATGTTCTTTCATACTAACACAGTTTCAAAGTCCACTTCTACATTTCACTTGACTCTTTTTCTCGGTTTATATGCACTAATATGTAGATCAAAACCAGCCTTTCCAGCCAATTAGTACTGGGTTTTCCTTGTACAATAGCCTACAATCTTCTCACTTTTTTCTGTAATTAATTCTGTTACAGAACAATATGTAACTAAACTAAATTTTCAACTAAATCTATCAAAATGGCTGCAAAAGATATTCAAATTCAATTTTAATATCTCCTCAACCATAAAAACTAACCATAAAATTGCAAATTTACTATGAACATGAGAAAAACAAAGTTTAAATAATTCACAAAAATATTCTCAGGTTTACAAGTTTAACTATGATTTGGCTTAATGTTTAAAACAAGAAGAATTTTGAAATATTATAATAAAATATTCCTACTTTTTTGACGTATTCCGTTTTGATTTCTTGAGGAAACCACAGAGAGAGGCATAAGACTAGAAAGACACTAGATGTTTTCACAAGAGATTGACATTTTCTTTGCAGTGATGTTTTAATTTTTTACTTACCTTCAGTATTCCCATCCCATCATGGAGAAGATTTTTGGAGTAAGCCATTGGAGATAATTAAAACTGAGTACTCATTTTTCTTCACTCGGTGTGTCCAGATGCACTGTTTTCACTGTGACTTTAAAAGAGCTCTGTTGTGCCACCAGACAATGTTTGGCCCAAATACAGATTCAATAGTCACTGAGGTTTTTGGAGGTTGAACCTGGTTAAAAATAGACATAGTAGAGGGTGGGAAAGTAAATCAATAATAATTTGTTCAGAAGAAGATGATATATTTTGACTCAAGTGAAATGAGTGATAGGTGTGTCTGCCATGGCACTCCTTAGAGCACTTATATTCTGTAGGACATTTCTGACAGGGAGCAGCATCTGATACTTTAACAAGTGAGTCCATAAACGGAAAACAACAGATCTTCAGCCAAAGAAAAGGGTCATAGACCCCTCCACTCCAGCGGCTGAGAATTTGCCTCAAAACACCTTTTCCCAAAGACATAAATGTCAAATTTTCTCTTAAGGGTTCTAAAAATGCCAAGGTATTGCCGTGTTTCCCCAAAACCTCACTTTTGATGTTGCAGTAGTCAAATTCAGTATGCAGGGTTTGTAGATACCTGTAGGAGGATTTTTGCTTTGATTAATTATTTCATTTGCCATGAGTTAGAACAGAGAGGGTGAGGAAAATAAGTGGCAAGTCCTCAACAGTGCAGTGAAGCAGAAGATGAGAAATGTCATTTTAATGAATGAAAACTGAAAACAAAATGTACATGACACAGAACACTGATCAGGGAAAAACAAAGGGAGCTGCAAGAGATTAGAGTGAGGCATATCAAATCACATATTAAAACAGATGAGAATACAAAAACAATACCAGGGATCTAGGATACGATTCACTAGGAGCAACAGTATGCAAGTGTTATGAAATCGTGAAGATCAAATGTATTTTTTGAGAGGTGACGATAGTTTTCTCACTCCAAATTAAAGCTAACAAAAAAAAAGGAAAATCCAATAATTTTCATTGACACAGGTTAATTTCTTTTAAACTTTTTGGAAGTCTAGAAATAGATAAAATTTCTAGGTTAAACCAGAACAAGACATTGGTAGCTTCCAATTCAAGAGTTTCTAGCTTCTTGTCCCAAACTAAGAAATTTATCAAACTATTCCCTCCTCTTTACAGTCTTTTTATTTAAAAAGGATTTCCACTCCAACATCTATCACAAAGCATTATTATAGAGCTACTTAGATTAATTTCCCCTTTTTTAATTTTAAAATGCTAATTGACATCCTTCTCCCATTCCTGTTTACAATATTGTAATCCTTACAGCTTATTACAATAGCACTCCTTAATTGTTGCTTAAATTGTGCAGATGTGGTCCTTCCAGTTTTTCCATGGAAGACACTCCCTTCAGGGCTTTCTTTCTATTAATTATTCTTGTCAATGAACACTTTCCTCCCCTTTCTACTGCTGAACAGCAGAGTGTTTTAATATGAACACTGAGTTGTTCAAACCCACTGTACAAAAAGTAGTACCAGGAAAGGTGGGGACTACGCAGATCAGAGCAACTGCATGTGTGAAATTCTCAGTAACTACAGGGAGTTGGTCAGAGACGTCCATAACTAAAGCCAATTCTAATTAAATGTATTTTCATCTAGACAAATTTAAAGATTTAAATTCTGATGCAAAGAATGCCAGGCCACATTTCTAGAATGGAAGCTTGTCTCCTGGAAAACAGTGTATTTGAAAAGCAAGTATTTTTCAGGCGTTTCCCTTTCGTGTTGTCTGTAATTTCTTCATCATATATGTGGTAACATACTGTATGTTCGAGGAAACTTTGGGTTTGCTCATGATACACTTGAGCCCTGTAGTGTTCTTCTTCTTCCTCTGCCACTGGTAAGTTTAAGGATTTGTTTTCAGCAATGCTGTTTTCAAGTCCTGCACAGTTTCACTTGCAGGTTTGTTAGACTCTAACATCCCTCCTAAAATCAATAGATACAAGGAACCTTAGTGCCATGTTTTCTAAGTCTGTAACCCACATGCAGAAGTTCAGTTTCCAGCCTTAGAGATCTATGTCACCTATTAGAAAAGAGCTAAGGCAACACTAAGAGTACCTTGAGTCTAACAACAGCCCTGAAAGTAAGCACCAGCTTCTAATCACCATGAGCCAGACATGAAGATGCATAGGCATTAAATCTTGGCATGTTCCTGTCTATGTGGTCTTATATCAACATTATCTAAAGGTTTTCATTGTTTTCACAATCTTTCCTCCATGTTCTTCTAAAAAAAATTCATTGTTATAAAACAGCTTTAGCATTTCTGTCTTCCTTTAATTGCCTGTCATTCATCCCACCTCCTCTCTCACATTGTTTCTCTTTGGTATTTTCTTTTGACTGTACTGCAAAGCTTCTTTAGTCATTGAGAGTATTTGTTTAGCTGAAGCTAAAAGTAATAACTTGAATTCTCATGAAATGGAAGACTTTGTTGCCTGTGTACTAGATGCACTTTCTCTCACACTCAGTCTTGCCCTTTTCCTTTGCTGGCTTTAGATTTTTATTCTGCAGAAAATAGTATCTTTTTTTTTCTCTCCTCACTTGAGAAAGCTTCTATTGCAATATTTCTTCACTTTCAGTGTGGGATCTTTTATAAAACTTGAATCCAAGAGCTGGCCCCCATACAAAGCCACAATTATCACTTCTCAGTCTATCTTAATTCTTCTGTATGTTCTTTCTAAATGAAGCAATGAGCCTGAGAAGAAACTTGACCTCAGGAGTGTTCTTAAGGGCTCTGCTGAATCAAATCCTCTATGATGTTACTGAAGAGGACGTACCATTATGTGTAGATCCACTATGTGTAATGAGAATTTGTCTAAGTCTGAGCAATATACTCTAATCCTTTAAAATAGTAGTTAAGGGTATAAATATTCCATTGCTAATGAATAGCTACTAATCATTTTCATGTCAAACTACACCGATGTTGAGCTGTAACTGCAAAAGCAGATAAATACGTTTCTTGCCAATAACATCTTCATCGTTTTAAAATAGATAAAATTACATTTCCCCACACTAAAATAATTTTAATGAACAGGTTTTCAATTTAGGTTTCAAAGTGCAAATAAATTTATAATAGATTTTATAACTGTCCTCAGATCCCCAGAAAGCCAAAGCCCCACAAACTTCTGATGGGGAAGAAAAAGTAGGTAAGAATTTATAGGAGTCACAAAAGAAACAGGATACCAATGTCATTTTAGTGTCATGTAACACTGGGACAAAGTTTTCTGAAAACTTGAGAAGTGTGATTTGATTTGCAGATAGCTATACAGGTTAGAATTCCAGAGAGATCAAGACTAAAGTGTCCATCTGCAACAGAGGTGGCCAGGAGGGTCAATTGGTGCCCATCCATCAGTGGTTCCCATACAGTTTTTAACCCTACAAGATTTGCTTAGACAAAATCTTTGCCTTTAATGCACCAGTGTGAAGAGCCTGGCTGTCTTCCTGATAACCTCCTTGTAGATTTTGGATGGCTGCTGTTTGAAGTCACCTGAGCTTTCTCTTCTCCACGCTTCTGCAGCATCGTGTTGCAGAGAAGTTCACTCTGCTTTCTGCCAGATGGGAGTTCCTCAAGACTGCCAATGGTCACACATACTACACCTGTGGGAAGTGACATGGTTCCTCCCATCTCCACTCCTCCTTTGCTGAGGCAAGTATCGTCCCTACAAATAGTTTTTACATCCCCGATCACTAAGAATGTCTTTAACTGCAAAGGCCAAAAATGTGATTGATACAGTCATTGGAAAAGGTCCCTGATGAGTGTTAATTACCTTCTTAGCAGCACAGCCATCACTGACGTACATACCTTATTACATGAAATATGATTATTCAGACGAATTCTTATATTTTTAAGCCAGCTCTTATGAATTCATATTTATATTTATCCTTCCTTCTAGTTTTTTTCTTTGTAATTTATGAATCAGAGCAGATATACATACGAGCTACAGAGCCACAGTGATATTTACTATATCTAGCAAGACAGCTCTATGATTTAGAGGAAGAGAAGCAGTAGCAAGGCCTAAACTAGTTAAATTTATAATGTTAATGCCTGTAAGCATCCTTCCACATTCCAGTTCTTCACGTGTGGCATTGTAAAACTGATGACAAGAAAGATAAATTATTCTCAGCACTATGGGCCATGAATTTCAGTAGGTTCCCAGTAAAGTCCTCATTTAGCATTTTTCCCAAAGGAGAAAGCCTCTTAGTCTGGACACCAGTTGTGTAGGGTGATATGAAGAGGAAGCCCTGTAGCAAATAGCCAAAAAGCAAGCAATGTCTCACCCCAAGGAATTTTCTGTGCCGCTGACCTGAGGAGGTAGGGACAAAAATAACAGCACCTCTAACTGAGAAATTGCGAGTGTTGACTCCAGTGAGATTATTTTAGGTGGGGAGATATATCAGGTTTTTTACCTGACCATAATTTGACAGTTTGTTTCAATGGACCTGCATCACCTCAGAGTCTTCAACCTGCACAAGCAAGGGAAATGCCCTTATCCCCAAAGCCCATAGAGCTCCACTAAAATGAAATGCCTAATCCCAGCGAGACAGTGAAGAGTTAGCCACTTTGCTGCTAGCAGATTTTAAGGATCCGAGCCTTGTTATGTTATGGTATAACTTGAGAAACCGATAAAGAGTGAAACCTCAGTTTCTCAAGCCTAGTCTTAGCACAAGAACGGAATCTTCCTTTTCTCATTCATCCCCACTTACCTATGCTTTCAGACGCCACAGAGGCCTGAAGGTGAGGAAGGCAAGACCTGAAACTGGAAGGAAGAAAATTCAAAAATACATCAGTACATCGAAACTACTAAAATTCTAAGACACATGTGCTCATGTACAATAAAACAGAGGGGGTTTTTTCAGATTTTGCTCAGAGAAATCATGTGACTGAGCTGAGAACTTGCAACTTGCTGTTTTGGACTAGTTTGAATTTTTCTGCCAAGTTGCAAGATAGATAAGGGAATGGAGGCAAAGCAAGGATGATGGCTGTGTCAACATTAAATGCAGTAAAATATTCCAGTCACTGCATTCCCCTGATCTTTAGGGTACATCGTGAAAAAGTCTCAGAAGAAGGGGTTTGGTAAAACAGACATTTTTTTTCTTTCTTTCTGATTTCAGATTTTTCCCCTCTCTTTTAAAGATTAAAAAAAAAAGATGTATTTTGCAAGCTACAGTGATATGGGATTTTTTGCTAGAGCTGTCAGTCCTGTCTACAATGACCTGACTTATGGCAGTAGGGAAAAGCAATCCCAAACCAAAATCAGTTTAACAGAATTACATTTATTACTCAAGGACAAATGGTCTAATTGAACAGAATGTCAGTAAACACCTCATTACTGAGATCTCAGAGCCCAGAAAGCCAAGGTGTGGAAACAATAAATCCAGTGGTCACACATCACAAAGACCCTGAACAAGTATTATTTTTAGAATAGGTTTAGACTGCCTTTTACGTTTCTTTCATTCTCTATTGATGATGAAGATGAAATGCACTTTTTGGCACTCTTGATGGCACCAATTAAACTTGATTTCTTGTTTGAGCTCTTTATAACTCCACTTGTTTCTCACTTCTAAGACTATTCTGTTTTGAGCTTTAAATTTCTGCTTTGATTAGAGAGAAAGTGTTGCTTCCACTCAAACAGCCTACCTTGCAACTCATGAAAACACACACAGCTCCTAAGCCCTGCCGAACAGTTATTTTGTCCAACATTTGTATTCTATCCTTACGAAAAGTAAGGATAATGCTTCTATCTTTTTATCTTGTAAGATTGCTAAGGATTGATTGTCTCCTATTACTTGATTATACAGTACTCAACATAATAGTCTCTTGATTGTAATTGCATAGGCCATGCATATTGCATTACCTGCCTAGCTTTACCAATACCATGTTTTCTTATCCTTAGCTTTCTTTCCCTTTGGATGTGAAATCTCGAATTTCCTGTTCATAGCCCAGTCCCTGGGCTACAATACCTCACCACACAGCTACACGTACCTCACAGGGTCGATGATTTTCAGACAGTCCCCTTCATTTCTCTAAGATCAAGAGTCAATATGGTGGACTTTCAGTTTTCTGAGGCCAAGTATATTGCTTAAGACTGAAAAATCAGGTTAATTGGGTACATGAGTGTTCACCTCTCTCGCAGACCCACCTCAGCTACAATAATTTCTGTCAACATGCATGTGGCTGCCTACACTTCAATGCAGTGCCCTCAAGAAACTCCCCTTGCCTCTACAGAGTCTTTGTGGAAACCGCTCTAGCGGTGTTCCCAAGTGTAGTCCTTCCAGTCCTCTAGGCTTAGCAGAAGATGAAAGCCAGAGCTCCTCAGAGCCAGGGGATCTGATATTGACATCTGACTGACTTCCAGTACTTGCAGAAAGTCCATTACTGTGAGCCATTACCTTTTCTTTACAGTCCATTCTCCTTACAAAGCCTTTAAACTGAAACAGCAAATGTCTCAACATACAGCCTTCAGAAATCACTTCAGAGCAGCTGGGCTTTGCTTCAAGTTTCTACAGGCACTGTCATTGCATGTATCACATTTCTTAATACTCTCCAGTTTATATTTATACTTGCTTGCAAGCCAAGGCTATTTATCAATCCACACAAAAGATGCGTTTCAAAAAAGGCACCAACTTTGCCACAAACTACCTTGACACATCTGCACCTTCTTCCATTAGTGCCTTACACGCTAGCTAGACATCAATACTTATGGATTGCTTTGAATCGTTTCATATTCTCCTGCTGAGTGGATACTGCTTCACACAATTTTTGAAAGAAACAGCTCTTTCTGGAAATGAAAAAGGAAGGCTTCAAAGAGGTGGGGCCTGCGCAGGTCTTACGTTGGACTGGTACGGCTTTAACAAGGCAATGAGGAAGCATTTGCCATCTGAGAAAGACTTATCAGAGGACCCCGCTTCATTGCAGGGCATGCTCCCTCTCTTCAGCAGGTGGCTGACAAGCAAGAGTCTCAAAGAAGCCTCGTAAATGTAATATTGCTGACAGCCAGCAACAAGTAATCTCTTTTTTGTTATCTCTTTCAGGGCTGGTGACAGTCACATTTTGATCATGTTTGCACCAGTACAAATCTAAGATCATTCCTCTGGGGCTCTTGATTGCTATACAAATGTTGTAGCACTAGTAGTACTCTGCACAGCCACATTTCCTCATTACACCAGTGATAAAGGTGCTGTGGGCTGTCCAGGCAGGTTTTGGCATTTGTAGCATGCATGATGCAAGGGACAAGGGACCGCACAGCTGTGAATACTGAAAAAATAAAGCTACAAAAAAGAAAAAAAAAGTAAAAAAATAAGGCAAGAACACAAGAGTGAAAGAGTCATATTTATATTTCATGTCTTTTGGTACAGAATCCTACAGTGACAAGTAACAGAATGAAGTGAGACACATGAGAGAACAGGGGAGAAAACAGCAACCAAATCTGGGCACCTCCCAGACCTTCAGGATCCAGCCTACTGGGAGATTTACCATTATTATTGCTGAATCTGTTGCCTTTTTCCAGGGTCTGTTGTCTATCAAAGCAATAGACCCTGGAAGTCACAAGAGAGGATCATTTCTGAGTTTTCCCACTGGCTGATAGGACAGATCTGAGAAAACCATTGTGTCCCCCTGTGTCATAGCCCCACATCTGCAGAGCAGGCGCCAGAACAGAAGCTCCTTAGAAATGTAGAACGAAGATGAAAAATTATAGCATAACGCGACTTACCTCTCAAAATTTCCTGAATTAATGATGATGTCAGAGTCACGCTTCTCCCGTGCGCTGGCTGAATTAATTAATTTTTCCATGCTCCAGCCCTATGCATGTGTCAGGCAGGAGCTACCCACTGCATTCAAGTGTTTTAATTTCAACATTCATCAGCATTTTCTCTCCTTTCTGGGCACTAGTGAATGTTTTCATGCCATACTTTATTTACAGTACATTCAATTCACGCCTCTAGCCATCCTAGGGACATCCCACGCACTTTAGGCTTTAGGGTTCTTTTTAAACCTACTGAAGATACACAGACTGTGCTGTCTGGCTGTTGAGTGTCACATTTAATTGCTTTACACATCTGAATCACATTAGAATTATTCAGGAATTTAGACAAATTAGAATACAAACTACAGATAAACTACCCATCTCGATTCTTGTCAGCTTAACCCCCCAGCAGCTACAGCAGCTTGCTCTGAATTCTATTTAAAAAATTAATTTCCTTTTGACTCCTGTATTGTGTTGCTTGACTGGAAAAATGGCAGACATTCTTGCTGGGCCATTTATCTTTGCATGTAGTCCCACATCCTGATTACAAGGAAGGTATTTTCTGTCTTAGAGCTTGCAAACTTACATGTATTATTCCAGATACTTAAATTATGACAATTTCCTTACAGTTAAAAACTGTCTATTAATAATTTAGATGAGTTTCAGCCTTACAGCAAAAGCATTTGATCTGAAACCTGAGAAGAAAATTGGCTGCATTATACAAGCTAGATATGTTTCTTACCTCAGCCACAGAAAAGATATTAAATGCACCCCATTAACACAAAAATAAAAGCCTGTTGTAAAGACAGACTACAACCAGTATCCAAAACTGTACTATAACATTATAGTGAGGAACAAATGCATCGATTATACAGGTAATTCCTTGAAAGATGAGGAACTCATTCCCCTGAAATGCTCTTCTTGGAGAAGGTGCTCTTACGCGAAGATGGTTGCCAGTTGCAAAGCAGTTCTTGTGCAGCCGACAGCAGAGATTTCATTATGTCATACTGACATCTGATGTATTTAGCCTCCTGGTTTGTGGGATGCACTAAATATTTTCCTTTTCATAGTAAAGGTGCATGGCAAGCTTTTAGAATTACTTTTATTTATTGCACTAAAGTATTCAAAATACTTCCTGAAAATCTACCACAACACTGAACTGCAGAGCTGTTTGCTTTGCTTCCCTAAATACTACTTTTTTTTCTGTTTCCCAGTATTTCAGACAGTTTTGTCACAGGCTCGGATGGCCCAAAGATCAACCTCTCAGTTAAAGGTGTTGTAACTAAATACCTCACTGCATGCATATCCTTCAGGACCGTGTAGACCACATGACTAGTGGGGATTACCAATGTCTGCAAGAGTTCTCTGCAATTGCACATGAATGTGTACCAAACATTTGGTGCAGGGCCCTCACATCCTTCCAAAACATCTGCTGTCAAATCCTCCAAACTCCTGCTAGAGCGATTTCCAAAGCACGGCTAGAGAAGTCAAACACAAATTTCGTATGGTCTTCAATTATGAAGACCTTGGACTAGCTCAGGGAAGGCCACCTCCCCTGAAGCAGCCACAAGGGTATTTCAGCTGCATGAGGATACAGGTAGCTGCTGAGCACTCAAAGATGTCAGCCTACCTGGAGCAAAAATTGTTTGCTCCACCTTCCAGCTTCCTTTGATTCCCACTTCCCTCGGCAGGGATCTGTGTGATGGCAAGGAGCAATACAAAGGCTGTCTGTTCAAAGACCGACACATTCCTCAGGCAGAGCTGGGTCTCTGCTGCTAAGTGGACACCGCTCTGGCACACAGCCTTCCAGCACAACAGACCTGAAATGAAGTACCACTGTCGGGGCTCCCCTAGGAAGTTACAGAAAGAAGCACTAAGTGCATTATTTGTTCTTCACCCTGATGTCTTCTCTGTAAGCAACACTTCAGGACATCCTGCTCTATAGCCGATATAATAAAAAGAACACTTTTTATCTGTACAGTGTATTACAAGAAGAAAGCAGAATAGCTTCAAGCCTATCATCCGTGTGTGCAAGATGCATCAATAGGTCAAAGAGATATTAAAGAAAAAAACAAGGTTTACCACCTCACTGCTGCATATGTCGTAACACTAGAAGTGTTCCTAAACAGCTGCGTGAATGACAGGCTGTTCTGAAGGGTAGTTCTGGAAAACTAGGCACCACACCTAGATGAACAGAAAAGAATTTGTTTCATATATGCCTTTTTCTCGAATCATGACATTATTTTGGTTGATGGAAGATGGCATTTAAAATAGAGAGATCAATGATGCCGCTGTTATGTTGATATATACTTAATAATTTCCCAGACACAGCTACTGCCATCATGTTTTAGCGTGTGCACTACAGACCAGATAAATCAACAGCTGAGTCTCCCAACATCAGGTTTCTTTGTGGTTGTGCCCATGATGGGATAAGTACATTACAGGCATTCAGCTGAGATAATCCTTGTCCTGAGGAGCCATTAAGGACCAATGAGCAGAGAAATAATTTAAGTAGAGGAGGAAAAGAACCAAGAAAACATGGGGCCATTCAAAACAATTCTTGACATCTGTGGCAGAAGTTATATGTGAAAGCAGAAAGATGAGGCTTGTGTAGGAGCTTGTGAGGGTTAGACTTGTGCAGTGACATTGTTTGGAAGACTTTAATGGAATTCCTTTACAGTCATCTATGACTGACAGTGACATAAGCATGGATTGGACCGTGCCTCACATAAACATAAAAATAAATCACCCAGATAATGTAGAAACACTTCAAATGTACTTAATTGTCATGAATTTTTCTCACAGAGATTTAGAGTAATACTTGCTCAAAAGGGAATAATCGCAGAATTTGAAATGTAAGTATTCAGAGAGCAAATTAATGTCTAATTATGAGTGCTAAAAATAAAACCAGATATTAATTTCAGAAGAAATGATTAGCCCTCGTGTTATGAAGAAAAATAGCATCCCTCTACAAAATATCTAAAGAGTCCATTGATGGTTTTGCCATAATTTACTCCAGTTACTGCCAAAATTTTCCTCTGACAAGCTGTCCTACAAAACTGTTTTGTATTCCCTCATATAGTTATCACCTTCGAAGAAGATCTCAGGTTCAGGAATAATTAATGCAAAACTAATGGGAATTTATTTAACTGGAGGAGTTTGTTGGAAAGTTAAGTGCAGGTAGGCTTTCCAACTTGAATAAAAATGCTCTCAGTGCAGATGGTGAAAAATATGATTTCTCTTAAAGGTCTCCCTTGACAGATACCTAAGCAAGAGGCATTTTAAAACACATTGAAAAGGTCAATATCCTCATTTTTTTTTTAGGACTGCAGTCCCTAAGGGTATGTTTCAACATCCTTTAAAATATATGGAAAATGTGAAGGTAGAGAAATGGAGGAGAGAAGGAAATCATCTTAGTGCTACCTGTTAACTTGTTCCTGTGGCAAGATAACGTGAACAGAAAAGCAATCTCTCCAGTGCCAAGGCCCTGATTCATGAAACAGTCATACTGGAGCAGGAAAGTTAAGTGTTCACTCAGCAGAACACCATTTCCAAAGGTCACTTTGCATGTCAAGTATTTGTATGAGCACATCCAAATTTGAATACGGGAACTTTATTACACAGTTATACGTATTGGCCAAAGTACAAGTACTTAAGACAAGGATTTTTTATTTTTTTTTTAATTTTGCCTAGGTCCTGGTTACATTATTGTTTTGTACAAAGCAAACAAACAAACAAATAATCAGTTATTCCAGTGGCATTTAGTTCCTTTGCACCAAAGAGTGCATGCAATTTAACATTAGCAACAGGAAAAGAGAAGAAATTGCTGACTACCTCAGACCAACCTCCCTCTCTCTGAAGGGCATTCAATATGCACCAAATAGCAAAAATCCCTACAGGTGCTGTAAGGATCGGTTAAAGAATCAACTTCTGATTTCCCATCAGGTGCTAAACCACAGATGCAGGCCTTACAACAACAGCCAAAGCTGGTATGCTTTGTACCTGCCAAAGCTGGTACAGGATAAATGCTTTGTACCTGTCTTTAAGCCCCTACTGTTGTGAAAGACCCATGAAGCAAGACCACTATTGTGAAGCAAGCCAGGAAAATTAACGATGGGACTTACTGCAGACCCACACCCCAACAAAACATGCACAAGGACAAGTTCATCCAAAGATCAAGGTGATGATGACTACTAGCCTCCATCGGGGACCCCAAGTCGACCACCACTGACAGGAGGAATGCATGCGCAAGGGGAGGAGACGTGCCTCCAAAGCTCACCATGCCTCAGACACTCCTCTCTCACCATGTGTGGCCTGCCAGGTGGAGTTTGGCACATCTTCACAGGATTGAGGTGGGGCTAAGGTGGGTCACGAGGAGGAACCAGGTGTATTGACTAGCATAAAAGACAGCTCTGGAGCAGCTGAATTTTGAAGATCTTCCTCACTGTGAGATCATATCAATTGAAGACAGAGGCAGAGAAACGCCTTCTGGATGGGGACCCTCAGAGATGCTGGATGTCTGTGGACCTGTGGTGGTAGCTATAAACCCCTTTTTCCTTCTCTTTTCTCCCCATCCTTTTCCTTACTCTCTCTCTTTCTATGGCAAGCCGCTTCACGGGCACAATTAATAAAGTTCCTGTTTGGATTGAAATTTAACTCCCTTGACTTGTTGAATTATCGCTTTGCTTTCTTTTTGCACTCCAAGATCATAGCTGAAAAGAACCATCACGCATCCACTTATGAGTGGACCGTGACAGGTGCATAACCAATGTATTCCAGCTGGTATGCTGGCAAACAACGAAAACATTCATAGAATTATAGAATCACTAGGTTGGAAAGGACCCACTGTATCATCGAGTCCAACCATTCTATACATCACTAATAAAAAGATTATTAAAAATTGCACTTCTCAGGTAGTGACCAGGGATCCAAAGATAAATCACACCAGAAGCCAGAATCCAAAAATTATTTTACTTATTTTAATAATTATACAGTATCTCCACTGCCTTTTCTGCAGAGCTCTCAAAATGCCAATTACTGAAGGTAGAAAACTGCTCCTCGGGTGAATTTTGCAATTAATCTGATGTTGAAGCAGCTGTGACTAGACTTCTATAGGAGTGCCAGAGTTGAAAACTAAACGGTTGCAAAGCTGTCTCACAAGCATAGCCGCAAATTTATGTCGTCTTTCACAGATACGTGCAGTGCGGGCGAAAGGAAAGCTCTCTACTCCAGCTAGCAGGACAATACACCCTGAGCAAACAACACCAGCTGAGAGGCAGATTTCTTAGTAAGCAGGTAACTCAGGTCTACTGCAGCTCCACAGTCTAATGTGCTCCAGAGTAGCACAGCAAGGTTTATCCATCTGAAAAGGACCAAGGTGTAGCAGCTGAAGATATTGACAAAAATGGAAGTTTTGCTCAGATAACTCTGCATTCCAACTAGCATGCTCCAAGGAGGCAGTGCTTAGGTGGTATGTATTTTCCCAGCTTCATCTATGTCAGCTTGTACAGCCCCAGCCTGCTCAAGCATCCTGAACGGCCACCCTGCTGGCCAAGGACACAGCAGGTCCTTCACGAGCAGACACCACCTCTAATCTAAAGGTAATCTAAAGGTCTCCCCAGAAGTACATCCTCCAACTTCTGTTTGTGTCTCACATTTGCCCTCTCTTTTCACAGCTAGGTCCATTCTTTTCTCCAATACAGCTGTGCTGCATACATTTCTGTGAATAACACTAATCTCTTCATATCTTCTTCTCATATTCTGTGATTAACTGTATCCATTCTTCTGTGTTCTCTTCTTGCCTTTTTCTTCTCCTTTTATACTAATTTTCACCCGAAATTGCCATTCATCTTCCAAGCATGTTCTTCCTTTCCATTTTAATTTCTTTCCCATTCTAAGAAGCTTTCACAGATTGTGCTTCTTATTGCACGATGTTACCCTTCCCTCCTGCTCTAGATGTACCTCTCCAAAGAGAGTCACACACATGGTCAATACAACCGCTACATAAAAAAATTGTAATATTGTCTTGGACTACAGGATTTTGAGCGCTCAGTATTACACTTTGTTTTATGATCTGTGATCTACAAATGGCACCTGATAAAAAACAAAGAGGAATTTCTGTATATATTCAGATCTGTGCATATCATGCATCCTGTAGAGAGTATACAACTCGGATACCTTTCTGAATTAGAGTGTGGTTCACCTGAGAGCTCACCAACAGCTCTTTATTTTCTGAAGTGCTAAAAATTAGGGAAGATCCCAAACTGAAGAGATCTTGAGACTAGAACCAGTGAACTGAACAGTGAGGTTTCTTCTTTTGTACTTGTAGAAAGCAACCTATGTCCTTTTCCCTCACCAGCGTTACAATCTCCTAGGAATTAAAAAAAAAAATAAAAATCTTTCATGTTTGTTGTTTGAGATAATAAAGATCTGTAGACAAGTTTTTGAATATGATTAGGATTTCATTTCATTGCTTTTGCTTGGATTCAGAAGCCATGTGGTCAAAATATTATCTGTTTGAGGTTGCAACAAAAAAAAATTAGTCCATACCATGTCTACAGTTCACAGATTTCATGTTAATGGCAAAAAGAGTGCTTTCATTTTTGTACTCAAAGCAGTACATGATTTGAAATGGTTACTGCATTTAAGTAATTGTATGTATTAAAACAAATAGCAAAGATTTGTAAGAGAAGAAAAAGAAAAGGGAAGAAATCAAATTAACTTTTGCTTTGTAAGGTACGATATTCTTTACCTCATAATCAAGTTAAATGATTTCCTGTACAGGGTGAGGTAGAAGGGTTCTGGAATTTGCTTATATCACTTAATGGGAACATAACAAAGGAGCTGGTTAAGCAGTAAAACATGAAAAATAACAAAGTTCACAGGTGATGATATATCTAAACAAGATTTTCAGGCAATTCTTTGCTGTTTGCTTATAGGAGAGTGATAATAATCTGAACACAAGAAGATTGTTTTCCCAAGGTAACCAGGTCTGTACCAAGGATACTATCCTTACATGCAAGTTGTTACATAAACTGCTCTGCTAAGAACACCCTTCAAACAATTTGCTAGTGTAAATCTTAGTCAGGACTAGAAACACTGCATGAGTTTAGTGGCCCTGCTGATGGAAGTTGGAGACAAATGGATTTAGCTGAAGCTGTAACTTCAGGTATTTGCAGTCTTGGTGAACTTCAACTTTCTGCAAACAGTTCCTGCAAGAGTTTCTAGATTGATTTTAAGAGGCACTTATCTAAAATGGTGAAAATGTAGTGAGAATTACATTTGGATGAAGTTTTATCGGTTTTTTGTAGAGCACCTGGGTACTTTCTGGTAGGTTTGAGTGGTAGGATACCCAGGGCCTTGGAAAGGGAGGTGAATAAGCCCTCTTCCCATCTAGAGACCAGCCACTTCCTTTATATACTAGGGTGCTCTTTCCCAACTCGGATTAATTCCACAAACATGACAGAATTCATCAAGCCCTGGACAGGGGCCAGCTTGTCTTACTGGAGACCAAGTGTTCCTAAAAATTGTTTTCTTTTTTCCTTCACAAATTGGTTTAATTTTCTGCATTTCCACTCTTCAAAGTGTGAAAATATCAGGCCTATGACCATTTTGCACAGACTGGCAAGATATGAAGAGGTGAGGGAATTATCAAAGGGAAAAGTGCCAAAGACTCCTTGAAACTCCTGAAGATAAATTTATATTAACAAGTAGTAAGGCCAAACAAGAGTAAATTTGTAAAGTTTTTCTCACTTCTCAAAATGCAGCATCTAACCTATCTGCATTTGGGGAGTATGGAATACTCTGAAATATCTCCACGCTAGTCCCACAAGCCAGGATATGTTCAATACGGACTTAGAGCACTTTCTCATTTAGGTTCATTTGAAAGAAGTGCAGTTTGTGCACTCTGTAAAGTTGTAAGGGGCAATAACCAGGAGGGTTTTTTAATTATTATTCTTTCCCAAAAGAATAGTGCATTCCTGGCAAACTAAACCACTAAAATAAGTACCTTCTAGGAGAGGCTGTGAGAGAAAGGATCTGCAAGACGGTTAAGCAGTAATTAAAGGTAGAAACAGAAGCAGACAGAAAAGACCCTAAGAAAGAGGAGAGAATCTCCACAAGTAATAAGCCTCATTCAAATTGGGTAAACAGAGAAAGGTAAGAACAGAGTGCAAAGTGTTCTGCGATTTCTGGCTACCTTTCTAAGGACAACTGGAATGAAAGCCTGAAAACCACAAGCTGGAGCACAGCAAAATGAAATTTATTGAAGAGAAGATAACTGTAGTGTAAGCATATAGACTACTATATATTTAAATGAAGAAGACAATAAGCTGCGATTAAGAGAACAACATGAAAGTTAGCCAAAGAAAACAGAATAAATATTTTCAGTGAAATGCAGTCCAAACCCATGTATCAGGATAATGGAAATTTGAGAACCCATGATTTTTTTTACCTGCTTTTGTTCTGTTCTGCCAAAGTCTTGTAGCTATACATTTGCCTGTCCCTGACAGAAAGAGTCATCCCATTGTAATGCCATATCTTGTCTTCGTGATTAGGCCTACAGTTGAAATACAGAATGACTCACTAACAGTATTTCAGCTGAGTGAACACAATAATTCTAATAACTGTCCTCTAATTAGTAGGTTTTTGAGATAAAAACATTTCAATACTTTGCATCCTCTGGCACCCCAAATCAATAGCGCTCACGTAGGAAATACTAAAGTGGTAGAGATTGGCATTATTACTTTTTCATATAGTACAAAATAGATTAAAATGAATCTGGCTTTTTTATCTGCACGGCCTAGACCATTTCAAAATGTTGAAGATCTCTACCTTGGCTCTAATATACGATGCTCTAGAGAGCTCTATATGAAGCTTGAAGAATTGCTCCTAAAGTAAGATTCAAACATTTCTAGATTACAATTTTATGAATAAAATTAATTAAACAACAATTTGTTATATTCTAAAAGCTTCATCTGACCACAATAATCCCTGTTTGCAGCCCAAACAGTATTTGGTAACCGGAGAATGATGGAGAAATATGGATATTTTTCTGATTACAGTTCATTACATAAGATTACAAGGAAGAATTTGTCTTTGAATTATAATGAAAACTTAACTGACGCCAGTTAGCTAAAATATTTCCAATGATTAAATTTCATTCTGTGTCTTAATCAGTTTTATATTAGAAAGAGATTTTAACAAGATAATGCTCTGAACATAATTTCATTGCTTTATAAAACCTTTGACAGGATCTCATAAGTAATTAAAACTCCATCCATCTTGGAAATCTGACACAAATGCAATTGCTATTTTAATACACTTTAAGATTAGACAGCATCAAACTTTATTTTATTCTACTACCTTTAATAAAATTTAAGCTTTCCCCTCCCCAAATAGTCTAAAATTTATACTTGCAAGATAATTTCAGGAAGGATAAATGCCAGACACAAGTATCATACCTCAGGACATAAGTTAACCTTAAGCAACAGCATGGGTAAAACTATGTAGTGCAATTACTTTTCTACACAACATGTGCAATTATTCACAAAGATTGCTCTCTCAGATCTTTCACTCTATCTAGAGGTGCTCTCAGCTGAACTTGAAAGCTCTGAGAGCTCATTCAGATCCAGAGCAGTCCCCATATAGGCTTAGGCATTTCTAACATGAGCTCACATTTATTTCAGAGGCCTTTCTCAACGTCGTATTTAATAAAACAACTAAAGATAATCTCTTGTGGAGATAATAGGATGCATCACATACCTGCAGTGCTGCCCATCCTTTACACAGACAACCGTTTTCCAGAAGTTTTATAGTGGCAATAGCACATTTTTAACTATAACGCCCAGAGGGAAGGACACAGAGCCGCTCTCTTAGAAAATGCTATGCAGCTGTGATTCAGCCAGCCCAGTGATAACCAGCGACTACTTCCCTTTCAGCTGAACTCTTTCAGCTGAACATTTACCAAGATCCAACAGTTTAATTAGGAGCAACTCATCAAATCACTGAACCAGTTGTCATTTAAAGGGTCCGGCTGGCTTGTATGCCAGAGGAACAGTCAAGAGAAGAGCAAAATTCAGGCTCCTATCAAACAGTAAATTGCTGAACAAGAAAACAAGAAATTACAAGACTGGAGGAAAAAAAAAAACGTGAAAGTTACTTGCGCTACATTGCATGGTTCACTAAAATTTAATGCCCTGCTTTTTAAAACCTGTCATAACTGTTGACAGGATGATTAAAACCTCATAGGCACAATATTTTGATCAAGATCTCAAACAATGTAACTGTAGATTCACAGTGCTGATACAGGCTTTACAACAAGTATAAGAAAACTACAAACCAAAGGAGCACATTTCACTCATTACTTAACTAAAAGCTGCCATTTGCAAGAGTGTTCAGAAAATTTTTCCCTGGAAAAGCTGTTGTAAATGAGTATGTGAAAAATTATTTAAAATCCCTTTTATTTGTGCCAATAAGGCAAAAATCAGAAGAATAAAAAAGTGGTGGAGGAAAAGTTGTTATTATATGTGGCTTCTGGATTCCATGACAGAGATAATTAACAGAAGTATTTGGAGTGTGTTAAAATAACTGTATAGACTAATCAGAACAAATACAAGTCGAACTTATAGCACTGACTGCAAGGCAGTACATACTTATAGAGAGTTAAGGTTAGGAATACATATGGTCTGTGTGATGCATAGATATAACTTTTTCAAAGATACAAGTGTGTATATGCAAACATACACTTATATAATGGATAATAATTTCTAGAATCAAGCAATACAAGCCAGCGAGGCAGATATCATGGTGGGAGTCTGCTACAAAGCACCCAACCAGGACGGAGAGGCAGATAAAATTCTATAAGCAGCTGAGAGAAATCTCACAATCACTAGCCCTTGTTCTCATGGGGATACCAAATGTCTGCTGGAAATACAATACAGGAGAGGAAACAGTCTAGGAGGTCTCTGGAGTGTGTGTTAGAGGAATACCTTCCTAACACAGCTGGTGAGGGAGCCAAGTTGGGAAGGCACCCCATTGGGCCTGTTGTTCGCAAACAGAGAGGGACGTTGTGGGTGATGTGATGGTTGGAGACCAACTCGGGCACAGTGATCACAACATGATAGAGTTTTTGATTCTTGGGGTTGGGGGGGAGGTGGTGCAGCAGAACTGCCACCTTGGACTTCCCAAGGGCAGATTTAAGCCTGTTTAGGAGATCGATTGTCAGAGGTACTTAGGAGGCAGTCCTGAAGGGCAAGGGAGTCCGGGAAGGATGAACATTCTTCAAGAAGGAATTCTTAAAGGTGCAGAAGCAGGCCATCCCCATGTGCCAAAAGATGAGCTGGCAAGGAAGAAAATGAGCCTGGCTGAACAGAGAGCTTTGGCTGGAACTCAAGACCAAAAAAAACCAAAAACAAACAAACAAAAAAACAAAAAACCACCCACTTTCTGACTTTTGAAATATGGGGCAGGCAGCTTAGGGACAAAGCTCAACTAGAACCGAATCTGGCTACTGCCATGACAGACAATAAAAAATAAACAAGAGGAAATGGCCTTAAGTTGCACCAGGGGCGGTTTTCCCTGGATATTAGGAAAAATTTCTTCATTTCAAGGGTTGTCAAGCATTGGACGAGGCTGCCCAGGGAAGTGGTTGAATCACCATTCCTGGAGGTATTTAAAAGATGCATAGAAGTGGTGCTTAGGGACATGGTTTAGTGGTGGAATGGCAGTGCTAGGTTAAAGGTTGGACTCAATGATCTCAAAATTCTTTTCCAATCTATATGATTCTACGATTCAATGATTCATTCAAAGTGCAGAGAATGTGAATTTAAGATGCATTTACAAACAATCTGTACCTATATAAATACATGGTTATGGCCTAATGAATTTTCTATTTGCTGCAGAATAGCCTGGTTCCTGTCTGAATGTCAAAAACCATCCCCTGCACTGAATAGCGTGATGACAATTTTCTGTGTCTAAGTGATAGCAAGTATGAAGAAATGCACGTGTTCGCAATAAATTAGGGTAACTTATTGTTACCTACACAAGTATCAATTCCATGATAGTCTTGAGTACTAACTTGCCAAAAATAACAGGAGTAAAACGGTCAAATACAGATACCACGTACAAAAAAAAGTTTATTTTTTTCATTTAAAATATATTTACACATCATTTTGCTTTGATTATGTGTAGTCATAAACTTAAGTTTAATACTCAGGTTTAAACATCAGGATTTCAGGAACACAAATGTATTGACTTCAAAATTAGCCCAAACTTATCTGGCACACCTTTCCCTGGAACTCTCAGAAGTCATTTTCCAAAAAGCTGAGCTGGTAACAGCTACCAATTTCCAAAAGAAGCAGTCCCACCTGCCCTGTTATCTTCACCCTTCTTCTGTGTAGAAGCTGTTTTGCTTTGAACTGCACTACTGCTTGTTACCAGGTCAGGTAACCTCAGTTACCAGGTCAGGGAGTTAAACTAATGACAAGGTGGTTTAATAAAGCTGCATTGAAAAGCTACATAAAGAGAGCAATAATCTTCTTCATGTTTAGCTACTCAAACCAGGGTGGGGCAAGATGAGATCTAGAAGATTGACACAAAAGTGGCAGAAGATTCTCACCAGTCAAGACCACTTCTTTGCCCAGCAGCTAGGTACAAGACCACCTTAAGTCCATTATGAAAGCATACACGTAGATGTCAGTGAACAAAAGACAACACTTTCTCCTGCTTACAACATATCACAAAAAAATTTCACGTTGCATAGCATGGTTTATTTCCTTCACCTTTGACAAACTAACAGGAGACATCCTGAAAAGTAACTCTGCATGTTATTGCCAGATCTTGATTTCTCCAGCCCAATTACATGTTGCAAGGAGCGATGGTAAAACTGGGTGAAATATTGCACTCAGACAAGCTTCTTTATGTGCAGATAAAGTG
Source organism: Cuculus canorus (assembly GCF_017976375.1). Taxonomy (NCBI): domain Eukaryota; kingdom Metazoa; phylum Chordata; class Aves; order Cuculiformes; family Cuculidae; genus Cuculus; species Cuculus canorus. The sequence continues at coordinate 28,632,835 of NC_071405.1, read as the reverse complement.
CGAATAATCCTAGCAGTGTGATAGTTGTAGAAAAACACTTTCCCATCTGAACTTCCTGTCACTAGAAGTGTTCCATCTGGAGAAAACTCACAGCCCACTGCAAATCCTTCCACCTGTGAAAATCAATGATAGTGTAAATCCTGATGTTGATTAGAAAGTTCATTGAAATATACTCAGAATTAATATAGTACAAAAAAAACAATTGTATCTTTAAATAAATATAAACTAAGGACTTCTCCAGGTGTTTGTTAAGATACAGCTATAACACAAACTTATTTAATCAAGCCATTAAGTATTCATAAATGATTCTAATTATTTTCTACAAAGTGCATATGATTCAAAATAGACTGGCACACGAGAAAGCAAATGAAGCCAATTAATATCTATCACTGATTTATAATTAAACTCTATCAGCAGACATATTAATGAGCACAGGTACTTTGCCATCTATCTTCTTTCTAGACTTGGATACTAAGTTCCCAGTGAAGAGGGATACCTTGTGTCCTTCGTATCTTTTCTTTTTGTTGATTCGGTAAGGTCGCTGGGCAGAAAACAAAGCCATGTAGTTCCCATTTGTCTGAGCAACAAACTTGGACTCTTTTGGATGCAGAGTCAGACTTGGGCAAGTGTAACGCTCCTGAAAATAATTTTAAAGAAAGTCTTGCTGTATAAAACAATGGATTTGTTCAAATGAATCAGGTTATCTTTTGACATACTTGAAAGATCATAAAAGGCAAGGTATCTATTAGATCAACAGAATTATCAAATCAAATCTCTACTCCAATTTCCTAGATACTGACCAAAATCCCATCTCCCTCCAAACCATAATTACAATGCAGAGCAGCTGCAGAAAGGCAACTCCAACCTGATGCTACTGAATCACCTGCTTCCTTCCCAAGGAAAACTGAAGTTTGAATGTGCGAGTGAATCATCTTTTCCCACATCCCTTCCTCCCTAGGCCTACTATGCCTTCCATGCTACTTTGTACAGTTCCCAAATCCTCCATCCTCTCAGTTCTGGCTACACTGACGGGAATAGAAATCACTCCATTTCAACAGACACCTCCCCCTGCCATTCTTATATTACTTAAAAAACTAAACAAAAGCAAAACCAAACCCAGATTATTGTTAGCCTACTAAGTCAGAACCAGACTGCCGCTGGCTGTACATTCATAAATATATACAAAAATTAACTGCCCTTGGCTTTACACTAGTGTTCCTATTTAAAACCAAATTAAGATTACTTTAACAGCTCTGCATAGTGACAGCATCAGAAATGAACTGCTCTCACAAGGTTTCCACCAGGTCCAAAACTCTTCTAGTTTCAGCTTAACAGAATGACGTAACGCTGAATTTTGATGTCAGGAACACAGACTAAGAGAGCTTTGTGTGCAGGATGTGTCTGCATGTGAAGGACATCAGGCTGACAGTGACTACTGGACATCATGGGCTATGTGGTAGACTGGGAAGAGCATCCAAACTGTTTTTGTTATGTGGTTTGGAAGTGATGAACTGGGAAAGAAATATTTTTAACACAAGCAGGCCTATCAGTCTTCAAGGTCATTTTTAAGAGTAAGCAATATGTGTAAAATTCTCTTAATGTAAGCTGACAGCTTTCTTTGGGTTGTAAGAGTAAGCAAGTACATTTAAAATACTTTAAAAGTATTTACATTTCAGTGCTCATTTACTGACATCTAAGCTATCTAAGTGGTAAGGCCACTGCAGTGTCATTCTGGCTTGCCAGTGGTGCATGGCAGTGCTTGCTATAGCGCCAAGTTTTTTTTCCACACTTTTCCTTGGACTGTAAAATGATACATTTTTATTCAGCTCCAGTGAGGGCTATTGAAAAATTGAGTTTAATATTCACGTAATAGTAGCAACCAAATACGTGCATATAGATACATATGGCATAATCACAGACAGAAAATTTACTTTTATCAGTGCAGTATTTCTCTCAGTAACCTATCCAGGCAGGATATTCAGTGGACTAAATTGTCTAGAAAGTCTGACAACTTCAGAGGAGATTACTGGGGAAGTTAACAGATAATTCCAACTCCCTGGGTCTTTTATGAAAAGCCAAGTCTCATATCCCATGTAAAATAAAATGATTGGATTGTATACAGATGCTTTTTTGGCTGAAATAAACATGTCTCTACAGACACAGATATGTCATTGGTGATCTAATGGGATTGTTTAATGTCTAATTTTCACAGTTATGCCTTTGTCCAATAGTCCATCTATCATTATCTTGGATAGGCAACAGGGAAAAAAGAAAGGTATAAATACATAAAGTACAGACCAGTCAGGTTCGGTATCAAGGAGTAAAAAAAAACAAAACCAAACAACTTTTTTCTCCTTATCCCCCCACCAAACAAACCACACAGCCAGCCTCCTGGGGACTACAGCATCTCTGAAACGGAGAGTTTTCCCCCTCTTCCATGCTGTGAATAAACAAAACTTGGTGGTGATTTTGGAAACTGCTTTGCTTTTCTGAATTTCACCTTTGAACCCTTCAGGGTGGGAGAGAACCCTTGAACTCTCCAAAGAGATTAGGTCCCAGCTGGACACTTGATCTATTTTACACAATAATCTTACAGAAATTTAAAAGCTTTTTTTTACACCACTGACAAGCATGAAATACTAAGTCATGACCCAACAATACTAGTTGTTAATCTTACATGAAAAATCTGATTGGAGATTTTCGCAGCACTTTGGAAGTCCCATGCAATAATGGTACGATCAGCTGAGTCCCGGCTTACTGCATCTGTGCTTGTAAGAAATTCTCTTCCTTCAGGGAGAAAGAGTATATCCAATGTCTGTTGTATGGCAGCTTTGTAAACTCTTAACACCTAGTGGGTAAAAAAGTTTGTTACTTTTTGAGAGATTAGAAGAACATGCATTAATAACTATCTCCCACAAATTATATATTATCCTAAAATGCAAAAATGTAATTGATTTTTAAATGTTGTAGTATTAGTGCATTAAATAGCTTGTTAACTTACACAAAGAATGCACACACAGGAAAATTAAATGAGATAAAAGAAAGCATCAGCTTGTAAAGTCATATATCATATGCATATATATACACACACACATATATGTAAGAGATTCTGTTATATATTCTCAAGGAATAGGAGTTCAATCCAAAAAGAGCTTTAGACAACATGATGTTGTGGAGCTGGGTCTACATAAACTCCCTTCTATTTTTTTAACTCAGAGCACTGAGGATCAGTCTGAAGATCTTTCCTTCCTCCTTCCAGGATAGTTGAGAAATGTAAGGTTTTGGTCTTTTGTCCTCAAATTCTTCAACTAGTTATAGAGCCAGGGAATGGAAAGTAATTAGGTTAGTAGGGATCTGAGACTTTCAGATATGAAAAGGACAGGAATGGCAGGAAGTGAATATTTTTGTTGATCATTCCGGAATTAATTATAAATCACTATTTATGACTGAGGATGAGTAAACTTAATGATTCATAACCCTTCCAGTCCCATGCTGCTGCATATCACTGCAAATCACTTGCAAGTGGTTAGACCCCAGTGTCAGGACCATATAAGATAGGAGTAAAGCTTGCATGCTCAGTCAGAAACTTCCTACAAGGCCAACATGGACACCCTGCGCAGAAGAGTGCCCCACTCACCCTGCAGAAGAAACCTCAATTCCATCAAGGACTCATTCCGACACTCTCTTCAAAAAAAAAAAGAAGCCCAAGCAGAGTTTGTTCTTTTAATGTGCTGCCAGGGAGTGGGGAATTGAAATGACAGGAACACTGCTGTCAAACAGTTCAGTGCTTTAAGGACTCACACAGGATCTCATCTTTGTCTATGGAGATTCAATCCCACATCTCCCACCTCATCTGCCTACCGACTGTCCTGCTAAGAGGCAGTCTCTGCTGCTTCTGCTGAAGCAGAGGTGTTTTCTTCCACTCTGCTGAAAACAGGGCAGCAGGGAAAGAGTCATCAGTACTTCAAAGTGTGTAAATAACGTGCCTCATCCATTAGATCCCATCATATAGTTAATGCATATAAACAATCGCTAAAGAAGTTGTGATGTAAAAGCATATATCAAAGGTCCCAAATTTTCTTCCCAAATCAAACCTAGCTGAGTTCCGAAATCTACATCCTCTTTCAGACCTTATACTGAAGTGAGTTGCCTCCATGTAGAAATGGGTCCTCAGCCACAGGATTCTGAATATTTTAACAGTGTACGGGTCGGATCTTAAAAAGTAAGATATTTTGAACTATTCTAAGGAATATATGATTAATATGAATTTCCTTTCTTTCTACCTTTCTTCATGAAATTCCACATCTATGTTGTCTACTTCAAATTTTGCAGATCAATACCTTTGCTTTCTTTTTCGCTGATTTGCCTCCAGTGAAGAGAAACTTCAAGGCAAGTGGCCGGATCAAAGTAATCTATCTCTCTGAATATGGTGATCTTCAAAACTAGGACACTGGAAGATGCCTAGTTATTAATATAAAAATCTCTCTCCGAGATAGCTAAGGCATAGCAGCCTGCAATTCCAACAAGGTGTTCAGAAGTTAGTCTTTCTTCTAACCTCACTAGAAAAAACAATAGAGCAGAGTGCTTGAAGTATTATTCTGAAACAGTTCCCAACTTTGTGAGGCATTTCAGTACCCACCTTAAACCCCTAACACAGCATGTGACTACTGACTCCAGGGCCCAAACCTTTTACAGATACTGTAAGTACATACATTTAAAAAATAACATTTTTCAGGTGTCTCAGTGAAATGTCATGGCTTATGCCTCTGTTTTATACTTTAACCAATAAAAGAAAAATCATTTTCAATATCACAAATGACTTGAGAATGTCTTGATTTCTTGCCTTAAGCTCAAAAAGCTATGACTATCTGGAAATGTTCAGAACTAGATGATCCTGCTTTAGAGTAGAGATAGACCAGATGAACTCCAGAGGTCCCTTCCAGCTCTGCTTCAGCATGCGGAAGAATGGCAGCAGCAGCAGATCCAATTGTTCCTCTCAGACTCTGAGAAATGTAGTTTAGAAACACCATGTTTGCATTCAGTGAAGAACTTCAGTCATGCCAGCACCCTACACATCCTATAATACCACCAACAAGATGCAAACCTTCAGACTCAGAAAAATTGGCATACTTTTCCGCAATCTGCCTGCATATTTAGGACAGTGAATACACAAATGTGTTACTTGTTCTCGTCAGATTTTTCAGTCTAGGAATCTGCATAATATACAAAGCAATTAAACTTTGTAAAGCCAAAAGTGATATTTGCATACTTATAGCCTCCACTTTGACTATGGAGATATCACCATGCATAGCTATTTCCTCACAGAGTTATAAAAGGAAACCCATAGTTCATTAGTAAAGTAGAAAATTAAGCTATTTTGTAAAAGCAAAAATACAAAAAAGACCCCAAACTAAAAAAAAACCCACAGAATATAATGGCTTCCTAGAATAAGAAATTGAAAACCATACAGACACCTGACAGCTCTAGGAACCGCAGAAGAACTGAAATAAAGTTAAATTGAGAGGAGGCAGCAGACTGCAGGAGGCAGCTAGAAACAGGGACAGCAAGGGAGAAAGAAAGGCCAATTGCTGCCAAGAAGTGAAGAACTATGTAGAGCAATAAAAGATAATAAATTCCCAAATGTTGATTCAAGGCAGTCAGTCTTCATATTTTTTTATTTTAAAGATGAAACAAACTCAGACATACTCAGCTTCTAAAAAAACCTTATGGAATGTATCTAGGGACGTGTCCATACATAATTGTGTCCAGCACTGGTTTTAATAGGATATCTAACCAAATCACCTGTGTGTCTTAGCTCTGCAACAGGAAACTGTCTTGATAAAAATTAGTACAAGAGACCATTTTCTGTATGTTTTATACATAACTCAGAAAAACTATACTGTTTAATCTTCAAACCACAGAGTAAGAACTGACTCAAAGAACAATAAATTAACACTTTGAAGAGCAGCTAATAATCTGATACACATAGTATTTAAATTCCCCCATAAAGATAGCTTTCAAAAATACCTAATTGCAACACCCCTGCTCAGAAAAGTACTCATAATTAAACCTGCATTGTTCTACCTCACACAATTAATTCATGACAGGCCTCAGGACCTTGCTTGGGGAAAGCACCAGTTTCCCTACCCTGCTGGCTTTAGTTTGTTAATAACAGCTTTTGCTCTTTTTTTCCATTTGCAGCTTTATCACCCATAGGCATTAGAAAACCACAGTCCACTTCTTCAATCCAAGCATTTTCTGGACATAAAAGAAACCATTTCAAAGGAAGGCATAATAGTTTCTGGTGTCAACAAAAATCCAACATAACAATAAAGCTTCTTCACTAAGGCAAGAGTTCATGGCTGCAGGCATTTGACAAGAAAGGTAATTTAAGCAAATTAAATCAGTTTCAAACAGATTCTTATGGTTCTGGTGACTTGAAAAGCATGTTGTGATGCTGAATTCAAGATTTATATTTTGAATGGGTGTTCTGTAATGCTTCTCTGCAGAAAGCATGTGCAATGCCCAGAATTTTGTTTGTTGAGAAAGCTCAAAGCCTCTTCAGGAGCAATTCAGAATCTGCTGCTTGCGTGAGCTCTGTTCTGGTTACCTGCAACCTATGTGCCCCGCACTCTCCGAAAATGCCCTCAAGCTTTATGCAAGCGATGAGAAGAAATATGTTTTTATAGTCACTGCCCTGAGCATTAGGAGATCAGGTCTCAAAACAAATCCAATAGGGCTACAGCCATTCTAGATGGTCATGAAAAAGAGAATCTTGACCAGTCAGTGCTGTGGTTTCCAACCTGTAAAATGGTTGAGTATTTTCTTCCACTTCTTGCTCTATCTTTTTAGATTGAGTGCTTGGCATGAAACTGCTTCTTCCTAATGGCATGCTGGGTAATTAATGTTGGTCAATAATGTCAGTAATGTCAAGGGACTGATTTAAGTTGCCTCTGTGAGAGTACTACACCTACACTAGTAATAAAAAGTGCATTTCAAATTAAAAGAAAGCTTATTTTGCACCACAAAGATGATCAGAGGGCTAGGGCATCTCCCGTAGGAGGACGGGCTGAGAGATTTGGGCTTGTTTAGCCTGAGAAGGCTCCAGAGAGACGTTCTAGCAGCAGTTAAAGGGGGCCAACAGGAAAGATGGGGAGGGGCTTTTTATCAGGGACTGTAGTGATAGGACAAGGGTTAGTGGTTTTAAGATGAAAGAGAGAAGATTTAGATTAGATATTAGGAAGAAATTTTTTACCGTGAAGGTGGTGAGGCACTGGAACAGAGTCCTAGAGAAGTCATGGATGTCCCATTCCCAGAGGTGTTCAAGGCCAAGTTGGATGAGGCTTTGAGCAACCTGATCTAGTGGAAGGTGCTCCTGCCAAGAGCAGGGGGGTTGGAACTGGATGATCTTTAATGTCCCTTTCAACCCGAATCATTCTATGATTCTATGATTTTTATCTACTGCAGTGCAAGCCATTTGTGTTGATCTATTCTACAGCATAAGGTGTTGAGGCAGATTACTATTTGCTTTTTACTACATGTACACAACAAAATCACAGCCACATGAGAAATCCAATTTCTGTCTCTGATCTTCATCTGAAAGCTATAATGGCAGTTTTAATCAAAACACATGACAACATCATAGACAGGAACGTCAAGCACATAAGAATTGGGAATTTCTCATCATATTACTAAAAAAAAATTTCTGTTTTTCTACTTAGGCTTTTTCTTGTTTGTAACTACTCTATTTTCAGACACAGCTCAAGATTATAGAGGGATCCTAAGAATAATTAAAAGGAAAGGAAAACTGATTAAAATGAATAAGTGGCTGAGTTTAATCTGATGTTGACCTATAAGACTTTAGGCATGAACAATGTACGCTATTTTTAAAGTCACTTTCAGACTGCTTGAGAACGCAGAAGAGTCTTTTCATGGAAAATATCAATCATTTATTACAAAGTAAAACCAATATTCTCCCATCAATTTTTTTTGTTTAAAATTATCTCCCTATCTCTAAGAGGATAAGAAGTGAAGTATCTACAGTATGCAACAAATAAGAAACATTGAGACAGAGATTGGCTTTTCTATTAGGAGCAATAATCAAGGACTTTTTGGTCCAGGAATGAGACTATCAAGGGAAATTGTAATAACTGGAAATAAAGTCCAAGCAGCATGAAGAATGTGAATGGTTTCTTCTAAGAATTTAGACTCCAAAATAGAAGAAGGCAGATTCAAAACACAAAGAGAGAGATGCTTCTTCACAAAAGGCATATTTCAGTTGATGAATGCCTTACTACAGGATGCTGCAGAAGTAGAAAAGAAAAAGTCAAGAACAACTAGTTCCACAGCATGAAAACTCAAAGAGCTACGAAAGACAAAGACCTTATCTGTGGTGCAGAAAGTCCTCAAAAGTTAGAAAGGCCTAGGTAACCACTACTTGGAATTGTGATAAAGAAGTTTGTTGTGCTTTCATATTCTTGTTTTTTTAAATGCATGCTGGTCACTGCTAGGGTTGTAAAATTTATCTAGAAATGAGCTGAAACCAGAACCTCTATTCATCAACAGCTTCTCACTCGAATACTCACACTCCAGATAGAGGTACATTTTGTTCCTAGCCCATTTCAGTCTCTCCAGGAGCTCCTGGAGAGAATGTACACACAGACAGATCTACAATTCTCACTACCACATGAGGTTTCCAAACAAACACAACAGGACTGTTCATGTATGTGAACATAAAACGTGCCCTCACAGAAAGGATCCTTGAATGTTAACATTTAAAAACAAATGCCATTTCACAAGCATAAATGTACCCTCACAATATTTCTTTGAAATTTTTGGCTTAGATTCAGTGAGGATTTCTATGCCTACGAGAAGAATAACTTTAGTTTTCTAAAGCACTGAATAAATCATCTTATTTTAATTACATTGTTCTTCCTAATACCACCAGTACATGACAATGTATTGGCTGTTTCTATAGAAACCAGAAGTACAAGTAGCTCCACCAGTTTCTGCAGCCTTTTCCATATTTATATGCTATCCAGAGACAAATTCATTAGATCTCCTAAATATATGCTATTTAATATGGCTGCATCTCATCTGAAAGAAATTGCAGTAGAATGTTTCCAAGGAAACAAATACACTGCACTTGCGGTCTAAATTTATTAATTTTTTAACTGCATTTTAATGACTTAGGCTTATTTCTTTATAAACTCACGTACGGAGAATTCTTTATAAACTCACGTACGGAGAAATAACAACATAAAGAGCATCTCTTTTTTTTCTTTTTAAGCATAAAGCTATAGATCATAGAAGCAATTTTGTAGCTAAATAGTGCTCTATATAGAGTAATAAACAACAATGAGAAAAAAACCCTCTGCATTGGCCTCTGTTAATTAGAAAAATTCTACAGTGCATTTCTAGACTAATTTTAAAAGCTCGAAATAACTGCTTCCACAATTTTTCTAGTAAATTTGTGCTACAACTTACAAGGCGTCAATTTAAAAAATGGAAATTTTGTCTAAATCTTCAAATCCAAGTTTTCCTTAAATTTGCCTATCATTCCAACAGATAGCCATTCTATTCCTTGTTTTTGAAACCTTCCTTACGTCCTGACAAATTTTATGAATCCCAAAAGCCTGGACCTTTGTCTTCATTTGTACCTTTCCTATTTCTAACAAATCATTGCTTTTTTTTCCTGCATGATATTTTGTTCCTCTTCTTTTTTTTTAACTAATTGTGCTAGCATGATAGTTTCTGTAACAAATCTTTTTTAAAAATAAAATCTTAAATGTGGTCTCCATTTGGAGCTGTTCCTGAAGAAATTCACTAAGTTCCTCCCAGAGAGTTTCATTTCTTGAGATCCCTCCTTTTGCTAGTTTTTTTGATTACAATATTTAGGATGCTTTCTCCAACTTCTCTAATTGCTCTATCAAAGTCTGAAATCATGGACTAGCAATTCTCTGTAAGCTTCACACAACCAACTTTTGCTTAACTCCTATATATATATATTCATATTACCATTTAATTTATTCTTATTTCTGTAACGAATCCTTCCTTAAGTCTGTTCTGTGGGTGTGTTACATCATACTACTAGGTCTCCACTTTGTTCCTTTCCCTCCTTGTTTAACATAAGCAGTGAATTTGCATTTATGGAGGTCTGAGAGCTTAAAATATTGCTTAGAGATCAGAGCCACAGACCTGTCTCCTTCTCCTTATTCCCTCTCCAGATTACTGCATGGTGCTTTGTCAGGACTTGCTGTTCTGACAGCTACAGCAAATAGCTCTTGCCAAAGTTCCAGCGGACCTCAGTAGTTTATGAGACAGAACACACAAACATCGACAGAGAAGAGATTAAAACTAGAGTACATCCAACAGCTGAATAAATTATTCCTCTGTTTCTAACAGAGTCCAGAAAATGTTAGTGATTTCCTTACCTTTAGACTTCCTTGCAATTCTATATGCAAACCTGAATGCTTACAAAATGTTAAGAGCTTCATCAATCAAAGCAGAAAGTAAATAAAAGGTAAAATATGCAGAAATCAAAAATAATTATATGGATGCATTTAGAAAATTTAAGCTAATACAAATTACATTCAGATGCAAGTTCTTGAGTGCTCTATGTCCTTTCAGCAGCTTTACACTATGCAAAGCTTGGTGTCACGTGTAAATAGGTCTTATCAATTCAGTTTGACAAGTCACTCATGACATAGGAACTTTAGCTCCTTTAAAAGTATTATCAGTAAAAGACAGGTATAGTTGCAGTTCTGTTCTGATATTACAACTATGTAAGCTTAGAAACTCAAATAAAAAAGAAAAAAAATAGCTGTAGTCATATTTTCTTTTGTGAACTTAATGAAGTCTTTATTGCTAAGCTAAAGGATACAAGTCTCAACTCTTTGTTCTCTTTGGTATTTCAAGGAATATTAAAATTTCAGGTAGAATAAGTGATTGCAACATAAATTGTCTCCTGCCTGAAAAGCTGATGTAGATCAGTCAAAATGGAGAGTGACCGTGTCATTCAACTGGTTTGTGCTGAACATCTTAAGAAATTCTTCCACAGTTCAGAGAAAGAAAATCCTTCTAAAATATATAACTACTTTAAGATCTCAGGGTTATTGCACCATTCTTTTACAAGGCATTTTACAGGGTTTTTCTTGGTTGAGCTCCAAGGTACAAAGATCCCATGGGGTCCGTTCAACATGACACTCGCTTCTTGGTTGACATTGCAGAGTTTTATTTTGTTTTTCAACATAGCAGCTCAATTCCAAGTTTTCTGGTCATTTCATAAAGTCCCTATAAGCATTCTCCAAATGTTTCATAAATTTAATCAATCTGTTATACAGCAATATAAGATCTCCAGAATAAACTCATCACCAGAGAAATACAACAAGGTTTAACACAAACAGAAAGAAACACTGCTATAACAAATCTCCATATGCTATTCAACTGCTTCTTTTATTTATTTTTTTTTAGGCTTTGATTACTTGTCTCTGTAATTTTGAGATGCCTGTATACTTTACATTTCACTGAGCAGTTAACAAGCTGTTCCATCCATTTTTCCAAAGTATATTGCTTAGCTTTATCTTGACGATTTTAACTCCCTTATTGTTCTCTTATTCTTTGTCTCACTCAATACGCAATGCTACATGTGAAATCATTTTGCCTATTTGCTCAACAGGGAGAGCAATAAATGTCTTTCAATACTCCACCTCTTTTTTTGATATCTGCCTTTCTGATTAATAGCCTACTGTATATCTCTCAATGTTTAGTAGCTGAAAGGCTGCCTCAAACCTATCCTCATACATTTTCTCTGGGACTTAGAAATCCAGTTTTTATGCCACATTCAATACATGAATAAATATTAGTAATTTATGCTCACGAATTTATACTGCAGTTAAAAATTAGTAGCCCATCAAAATCAAAGCAAGATTTCAGAAGTACTAACTAGGAAAAAAAACCACCATCAATTATTCTATGCAATTTCCCATCAGCAGAAAACACCAGTATGGCACATTGGCAAAAAGCAGCCGATTTCAGCCACTGCATATGTATGTGTAATTGGACAATATTTTTGTTATTAGCCATCCTCTCTATCTCTGTGATGCTTAATGGTTTTCCTCTGAATTTCCACCAAAAATTAGCTCATTTCCAGATATACATTATTTGCTTCGCATAGTTAAATTTAAGATGTGCAACTGAATAGCCTGTTAAAACCCAGGAGTACATCCTAGAGAATAATCTCTGAAATTGAATTACCAGTCAGTGCTGAAATTGAGTTTTCAATGTGCAGTGAGAAACAAGATGCAAGCTCTTGATTTAGGGTGCTCACTCTATTGACAAAATATGCTGCAAAGTCCAAAAAGGCTATCAGGTGTTTGATGATGGGAACTGAAAGAATCATTAGCTCCCCCACACATGGTTCAAAGCTGAATGACAGGTTAACACACTTGAAAGAACAGGCAAAACAGAAAAATCTTGCAATGAATTAGGATGAAAGCTCTCGAAAGATACTAAGGTGGTTTGCATCAAAACTGAAATGAAGTGGCAAGAGGCCTCAGACATCTATTTCAGTTAAGAGCAAATGACACTTGTCAGAACAGGATAAATTTCAAAATACTGCTGGGATGTTTTATCCAATCCTGAATATGGCCATAACTGTGTAAATTGGAAAATACAGAAAGCATGTTCATTTTATCTTGTGAATGAAGGTAACAATACAAGCTGGAAACAGGAATACCTGAAGAATCCACTGAAATCCTTCAAACCATGGAGAAGCAGACACGATGATATTGATAATTTGCGCCTAGCCAACATACTATGGCTGAGAGTTTGAAATGTTACTATATTATGTTACAATAATGAGGCATGGGTGATACTTGTCATTATGCAAGAAGAAGCCATAAGCTATCACAGTTTGATATTTTCCCCCTTTTCTCCACTTAGCTATGACCTTCCACATTCACTCAGCAGACACATACAGTTCTTCAAATTTTAAAACAAATACAAATGAAGATGTCTAACAGTCTACATCCATCATTGAGCTGCAGGGACCTCAGATGGGAAAACAAAAAAATTAAAGCATGATAGAAACTCTCTCCTCTTTCTGGAAGTGTTTCAGAGAAAGTAAACCACACTGCTGCTTTAGACAACCACAGTACATACAGAATGATGGTTTTAAAGTGAGCAAACATCAAACAAACAAACAATAAAGGATCAATATCTATTACCAGGCTAAACTTAGGCGTTCCGTTTTCTAAGTTGATCAGATACTGCTCATTATTAAAATGAATGTTCCTCATGAACTATTTAACTGGCTAGTTTTCCAGCTGATGAAATTCTACATTAATATAATTGTTTCCTAATGAATAAAGCAGGTAATAGCTTCTAAAAGCTTCCAGAGAGAAGCCAGTACAGGATCTATACAAAAGAAACAGCTTGGGGGTTTTGTTTTACCAAGCCTAAGACCCTTCTTGGTTTACCTGTCAGAATACATATTCATTCACTTATTTATTCTCCTGGAAAATAAATTATTTCCTTATCATATGGCAGGATGCTTCCCCTATCTCTTCATTAGCATCAGCTTATGGAAGTAGAGTTACAGTCAGCCTTTCTAAGTACTGGAGTGTCCTGCAGTTACAGAGACAACCACTGCATGCATTCCTCAGTGATCAAGAGCTCTTTAAGGCAGGTTCCAAGGCTGTAGCTTCAGCAAAAATGCAATGTAGTCACTGAAATAAAAATGTATTATTCTGCTAGTCTTATTTGTGCTGCATATAGCATCCTGGCCACAGAACACACTGCCTTTTGAGAAATCACATCATGAAATGAGATCAAAAGATGTCATAGCATGCAGTATTGTGAGGCATTGCACACAACAAGCAATTGTCTCAGTCAAAAAGAAAAAATTCATAATGTAACAATCATGAGTGCTGTCTACTTTGGCATCAGTATTTAATGTGGACAAGGAATGGCCCGTAGAAAGGCAAATGCCTCATTGTGCCCAAGCTGAGTAGTGCTTTTATCAGAGCAAGAGCATGGGAAGCTGGAGAACTGGGCCTGTGTGAACCTCACAAGGTTCAACAAGTCCAAGTACAAAGTCCTACACCTGGGTTGGGGCAATCCGCAGTTTCAATACAGGATGGGGGATGATGTGATTGAAAGTAGCCCTGCAGAGAAGGACTTGGGGGTGTTCATTGATGAGAAGCTCGATGTGAGCTGGCAATGTGTGGTCGCAGCCCAGAAGGCCAACATCAAAGTGGCACACTAGCAAAAAGCAGCCCATTTCAACCACTGCATATGTATGTGTCATTGGACAATATCTTTGTTGTTAGCCATCCCCTCTATCTCTGTGATACTTAATGTTTTCCTCTGAATTTCCACTACACATTTTACAAAGGTTTTCACACTGACACTAACTCTGAAACTCACACTAAATTTATTTTCAGAGTAACCTCAGATTTGGCAGTCTCAATATGTACTTACTAACATTTTTCTTTTAACAATTTATTCAAGTGAGAGAAGGCTGCAGTAGAGATCCTATACAATTCAATTATTCTCTCAAACATCATTGACAAATTCAAAGGAACAACTGCACCATAAGAATTAGACTGTAAATTGCACAATAATACTGTGTTTCCTTAATAGAGTGACTCCTGTAACTATTTCAGAGCTCTCCTGTTAGAGCCCTGGTACCTGAAATACATTGGCCTACATCTCTCACCTGTTATTCTTAGTACACCAGTGTCAGAGAGGGTTTGTATAAGCAATCTTATCTTTTTCAGATTCCTTCTGTCACCCTCAAGAGCAAACAGATGACTAACTACAATGAGTAGGATCTACCCACGTCAAAATTCAAAGGAAAACAAAGAACTACTCACTCTACAGTCACTGTTGCTCTTTGAGCTGTTCTGTGCATGAGGATGTTGGTTTTCCTTATGCTTCCACTGGCGGCGTATAGCTCTGGTCTTACATGAGCTCTGAATGGCACTTGGGAGCAGACCATTCTACACAGTTCAGGATAAAATAAAGGCAGGGGCTAGACAGTCCTCTTTGTGCCTTTCAGGAATGTAAAAATTGTTCCCGGCTTCCACACAAAAAGTACAAGCACACACATCCTGACCCACATGATACAGCTTGAAGAGCAAGTTATTTGTCCTGCTTCCTAGAACACAAAGGCCTTTTTCACAATCCTGAAGCAAGCCATTTGCATTATTTAATTCAACTATATGTTACTCATATTTATATAAACCAAAAAGCACACATTTTTTGTGTACAATGTTCCTCTCTGTGCTTCAAAAACATTACAGAGGTACAAATCAACAAATGGCAACATCATCAATGACAAATGCAAAATACTTCAGAACAAGATTTCATTAAAAGACCCGTACATCTAGCAGCTCAGTAATGCACAGGACATCCAAGCTAGGAAACATCCAATAAGAGAACGAGAAAAAAGATTTCCGTTACCTTAGAAGTCCTTATATCCCAGGCTTTAACTTCTGGGCTGAACCCTCCACATAGGAATACATTTGACTCCGCAGGGTGGAACTTGAGAGCACTGATCCTGAATTCATTTTTGATGCTAAATATCTGCTTCCCTAAAATAAAGTGAGAAGTGGAGATTAAAATTTGAACAGAAAAATGAAATATGTCATTCATTTCAACCTACTTTCAAAACTATCAAGGTTGTCAAAGGTGAATATGTTTATATTAACACATTTCAGGTATCCGAGGTTACTATGATTTACTAAAAATATAAGACTAAACTCACTAATTTCTATCTCCATGAAATTGCTGCTGGTCATGGGCCTCTGCACCACCGTCTGCTTCCCACTGAGAGGAAAGAACAAGTGGTTTCGTGCACTAAGGAGAGAAGCTCCATCACAGTCCCAGTTCAGCTGCAGGTCTAAATCCTCCAACCTAATGGTTAACTGTTTCCCTACAGAGAAGTCATAGTCTTTCTTTCAGTGGGATAAAAATAACTTCCACAAAATATTGTCTGTACAGAAATACCATGTCTCAAACTATACTACAATTCTTGAGTGGTTTACTGATCTTTTTGTGAAGGTAGAAGTGAAAATTCATCTTGAAAGTAGAAAATAATTTGCATACCATCATATGAAGCCAATAGCTGTTCCCATGGATACACTGTTCCCAACATTTCATTGTGTACACTAATCTCCACAGGATCCTGTGGTTAGTATCAACCAGATGGTCAACACTTTCGAAGGCAACAGATTTCAGCTAGGTTATTATAAGACTTTACGACAGCTTACTGCTTCCTTTCATCCTAACAAATTCATCATATTAATGTATATTCACTGAAATATCATTTTTGGAAGATCGGTATGGACAAAGATAAATACATTTACTTGGTTTCACAACTTTAGTTGTGCTTTATATTCCACATATCACGTATAAAGATCTACATTAAATGAAGTTACTGCTTTAAGTAGAAGTTGGTGAAGAAGGTGCTGTAGAAGTCGAAAAGAACCATTAAAGTACTACAAGAAATGTGTCTTAAAATATTCATTAACCTACATTTTCAGTAAGAGTTGTCTTAAGACAGGCTTTCTTCAACAACTGAAAACACTTTGAGCTAAAAACAGTAGTGATGAGTGTAAATACTGGTAGGTGAACAATACTGAAAAGTACTGATGGATTTTTTTTTTAATGCTTATTTTATTATTTGGAGCCAATTTGTTTGTTTTCATTATCAGTTCCATTTTTCCCATCTGCTGAACTCAACTCACACAGTTAAGAGGCAAAGATTTGTCGATTTATTGCTTCATTTTAAAGAAAAGAAGAGAGATATGACTTAATCACCTGTGTTCTTCAAGCTAGCAGGGTCAGAAAAATAGTGTAAAGGAGTGGTGAGCATTCTACGTGACAACAGGTGTTCACAGAGATTTTTTGTTCTTTCTTAATATTTCCTCCACTGATTACCCATGCAAGATCTAAAGGGCCTCTCTGTCACTACTGAGTAAAAGACTTAATAGAGTGCTTCCCTAAAAAGAGGAAAGAGTCACAAGGGCAGCAGACGTTCTCCCTGCAAGTCATATGCAACAGTGACCATCTCTCACTACGGGAGCTTTCGGCACCTCAACAGCTATAGAAGGTTAAAAAAAAAAAAAAAGACTACACAGGGAAAAAGTAAAGTATTAAAATCATCAGTTATAGAAGCAAGAAGATATTGCCCTCATCTACACCACAACCAGGCATCATACATGTGTTTTACCCTCATACACAGCACTTGAGAAAAATACTGAATTTCCCCATGGAGGCTCACTAGTCAGTTTAATAGTAGTCTGCTCCAAAGGACTTTGATTCCTACTAGAACCTAGTTTAATAAACACTCTGGAAGTATAATCAACAAGTTTTTATGGTACTGCAGTCAGAAATCAGCAAAACTGCAGCTCACCTGTACTATTCCTGTCAAACAGCTTCACAAAGGACACATCAAGGCAGTTATAATTCCTCACAAAGTGTATTGTCAAATGGCATTAGATGTACCCATAAGTGATCCAGTGGAACTCATCACCTAACCTTCTGACAAACATTAATTGTTTAACTGACTTTACTCAGATCTGGTTTTACCTCCATAAAGCTTCTGAAAACTGCTTCTTCTATAGTGCATATATTTTTCTTGCCATTGTGCTCTTCATGAGAAAGTCAGGTAAGACACAACTAACAATGATGTGTTTTAAATTCAATATGAATTTCATCTACTAACTACAATATCTGTTACCTTTTCCACAGAAAGAAGATTGATTTAACACAATTTGATATTAATTATTCCATCTTTCAATCTCAGCCCCAGTAAATTCTGAGTAATTCAACCATTTGCTCAATATTCTTTCCAGAAACTAAAATTTCCCAATTCTCTGCTCCATCTCCCCCCATTTCAAAGACAGAAGTGAGCACTATGTTTGCCCTTTTCTTGCCTTCTAGATTTTATCTGAAAGCTCTCATGACAGTTACTAATAAAATTACAATGTAATGATCTCAGTGCTATGAATTCTACATTAGTTTAACAAATAAAACTCATTATAACAGCTTAAACATCTCACCTCTATACTCTTTAACTGCCTCTTTTTCCTGTTTTAAGTTGGTAGCTTACTGTTTGTTCCGGATATTAATCACAATAGATTTTTGACTGCTCTGAGGAGCAATCACAATATCTTAATCTTAAAAGCTTAGGCTCTCCCATTAATATGTTGAAATACAACTTTCTTTCACATTCTCTCCCCACCTACAAAGTGAAAATTAATCAAAGGTCTCTTTCTGGAAGATCAGTAAACTGAAGAGTTCAACAGTATTAGTTGCATACCTGAATTTTATTTGACTGCCATGTCACAGAAAATAAGAAAGAGACTGGAATGCAGAAAAGTAGAGCATGGCAGCAAAGCACCCGCAGCTAACATACTCAGAAGGGGAGTACCACACAGTACAGCAAGGAAACTCTCCTATTACTGGGACTGAAATTTATGAACACTACACAGAAATTAAATCAGACTGCTTGCCATGCAAAAATGCCTGAAGCCAGTAAAATGAACTACCCTAAAGTTTATATGAGTACTTCCCTTAGATCTTTTCCTTTTAGGTATTAGGACCACAAGGCTGAAGTGCTAAGGCATATTCTCTACACAGTTATGAAACCTCTTTCAGAACATCAGAAATGCAGGAGAAATATACGCCTGAGAAACAGTTCATTGTGGAAGATCATATGGGGCAAAATAGCTCATGCAATTTAGTACGTTAAAACAATGAATCCAGCTCTTAACTCCTTTCCATACAAACTTCATTTAGTGTGCTTTAATACTATGAGCAGAATTTGTCATTTCCTATGCTGCACCATACTGGGACAGAACCAAGCTCCATGCTTAGGAAATTCAGCTTCAGCGTTTGCTAGAGATCCTGCTCCACCTTGCTGGTAGTTGACATTTACAGTTATGTATATTTTTGTCTACAATTACTGAGTTTATTAACATTAAACACAGCAAATTTTTCAGACCTTATTTTATATATGGCAAAAGACATCCTTTGAGCTTACCCATAACAGAGTGCAATGGATGTTAATTGGTAATCATATATATATGTTTGTTGCGTGTATATTTATCGTATTTTAGTTCCTAAAGGCAGCATAACAAAGATTCAACCAAACAATAGGCTGTAGAAAATTAGGCCTTCTGAAAATGTATTTGGTTAATTGAGGCAAAATCCACACCACATACCATTTTCCTGTAAGAGAGGTTGTTATTCCAAATCAGAAAGCAACTGCTTCTTTCAGTCTTTCATTTTCACAGTTTCAGTAACAATACCTACTACATCTTTAAGAATATAATCCACATTGCAAAGTGCTTTAATTCAATTCTTCATTCATTAAAGGCTCACTGGTAACATACACAGTATGAAAAAAACCAAAACTTTAAAAAGATCTGGAACATATGTTTCTGCTCCTTTGTGCTGCAGCCTCCTGTGAAACTGCTCAACTATGAAATCAGATATTTTAAAGGCTATTTAATGTGAATTTTTTCACACCACATCAGCACAGTTATTGAACATAGGATGCTTCTGTAAATGTGTTTAGTGGTCCCCAGGTTCACACCCCTACCTGCATAATCCAAAACATTCACTTTCTTAAACTCATCTGTAAAGAAAAGTGAAGCATAAGGCTTACAAGGATGTGAAACTAATCTTGCTAAGTAGAATGGGTTTCCCTACTGTGTTTACAAAAAAGCACGAAGCAATACACCAAAAAAAAAAACCTCATTACAGTTGCAATCTCTCTCACGCACAATAGTGAGAAGAAAATTAGATTGATCAGGCATAATTTGTTCTTAACAAATCAATGTTGGCTGTTACTTATCCATTTTATCTTGTCATGCTTATAAATTGCTTTATTATTTTTGCAAGAACTAAAGTTACACAGACTCTATTCGTTTCATGTTGTTTTCCCTATATAATCACAAGTTTCTGGCACGCAAAGGTGCTTGAAAAATTAAATCAATTTGTCTTTTACTCTTGAAAATTTCCACAAAATAAACATTTTGCTCCCTTCTCATTGCAAATACTTTAGATTCATGAACATAAAAAGTAAAATGCTGTTACCTCCTAGCTGAAGACTGACATTAAACTATGTTCAACATTTTACGTAAAACTATTGAATTTTATGAAGACTTTTGTGACCTCACATCAAAGATGCCTGTATGCATTCAAAAGAAAAGAACAAAGTAAAAAAAATAATAATAAAAAAAAAGAAAAATCAAAATCAATCAACTGGCCTTTTTTCTGAGGTTTCAAATCAAAAATCCATGCATATTAAAACAACACACTGTCTACGTAGTACTTGGAGAGAAGGGGAGGGATAGGAGAAGAAAGTCACAGCCTCCTGAAGCAACCTTTCTGTATGAGCACTAACACTCCTATGTGGACAAATGCCATTACATTACCCTTAACAATGTTATATCTACATGACTACCAAATCATAAATGAAAGAAAACATAGAAAAGTAAATTTGGACCATCCTCTTGCAGGTACAAAAGAAACTCAAAATAATGTAAAATGAAATAGCTTAAAAAAAAAAAACAAAACCAGATTTAAGTGACCACACTATATATAATCTGAAATTTCCTTCAAAATCAACACTTTAATTTAAGTATCCTGGCTATGGTAATGTGAAAACTTTCAAAATAACAAGCAATTTAAATACCCCATTATAACTCTGGGAACATTATATTTGAAATCAAACTCAGCCACAAACTAAAATACAACTGCAGCATTAGGCAACATAGGAAGTGTGCCAAGATTTCTTGGAACAATCTGTCTGTCAGTCCATTAAAGAAATGAAAAGTATCTACAATATGCAAATAGTACCAACCTAGCCAATGCTATTCTGCCTATACTATCTTACCAATTCATTTGTGACTAATGAAAAAACACTGATGAATAAAACATATATTTATAAATAAATTTTAAAAATACAATTACTCTTCTGTCTTAGTTTAGCCCTTAGCTGGCAGCTAAGCAGTACATAACCACTCTCTCCCTTTTCCATGGTAGGGAGGAGAATCAGAAAAGCAAAGGAAAGGAAAACTCATGGGTTGAAATATAAACAGCTTTAATAAAACAAAAGAAGAGCAAGTAATAATGATTATGATTGTAACAATAATAACAATAAGAATACAAATATATTCAAAATAATATTCAGTCTGTCACAGGTAGTGATCATGGAACACACCCTTCAAGCTGTGAGCACAGCAGTTCTTGTGGACATGGCGGTTCTTGCCAGCACAGAAATCAACAGACAAAACCTGAACTCAGAGTACTGGAAACTGGACACCCAGAGCAGAAGTGCTGAGAGCAAGCAGGACACCAAGAGGAAATGAACACTAGAAGAAATGAAGGCACCCCAGCAAACTTTCCACTTATAGAAGAAGCATGATGTTCATGGTATGGAACACTTCTGATGGCTAATTGTGTCAGCTGCCCTAGCTCTGCTCTTCCCAGCTTTATACACTTGCTTCGTTGTGAAACACAGGCAACTGAAATAACATCCTTGAATTCCTAGCAACACCAGCATTCTTCTCATACAAAAATCCAGAGAAACAGCAGCTGTTAGGAAGAAAATTAATTGTATCCCAGCTAGGCATAAACACTACCTAGCAACAAACTAAAATAATATGAGTTATCAACATTATACTCACACTGAATCCAAAATGCAGCAGCTACTAAGAAGAAAAATTACACTATCCCAACTGAAACTGGAACACCTTCTAAAGTTGGTAGATCATCTCCATAACATCTGGACATAGCAGAAGTTAAATGTCAAATGTACTTGACCTAGATCCGTTTAAAAAGCAATTTTTTTCCTTGCTCTCGGAATACAGCACTACTTTCTACTCTGTAAATAACAAAGTGTCTGAACTATCACTGCAAATATGGTGTTAGTAGAGATGAACAAAACCAGTGAGTGTCACTGGTTTAGGCTGCTGCATTATTATCACATTTGTGAAACCTTTCCAAAAGCTTCATTTTCATAAAGGAATAACGTATACACGATAGGACAACAACAAAAAATATTAACCAGTAATCTTTATAGGCAGCTTAGCTGCAGTTTTTAAATCTGCTAATATTTATGAAACCCCATATTGCAGTACTGAACTAGCCTCGCACAAACTGTAGCTACAGAATCACTCATGTGAGTGATGAATGAATAACCTTGAGTTCCTTAAAGATTTTACACACATTTTGGATCAGACCCATACTCCACATATGAGCAACAGTTTTCAAGAAAACCATAGTGTGGCGAGTCTTAGCTTGACATCTTGGTGTTACGAAAACGGATGACCCTTCATGATGATAAAAGACATATATAAAAAAAATGAATTTAGAAAAAGAAGACTTGCACAACAGCATCTGTTTTCACCAAAATAGGACAAATAAACTCATTCAAATTCTTTTCTTTCCCTGTGCTTCATCACAGCATCGGCAAATCATGTAGGCTAGACCCTCGAGGGCCACTTAGACCAAACCTCTACTCATAGCAGGTCCAGGTGCAGCAGGTTACTAAAGAGTCTGCCCACTGAAGTTCTCAATATCTCCAAGTATACAGATTCCATAGCCTGTCTAAACAGCCTGGTTTAGTGTTTGATGACCCTTGAGTTGAGTTGAGTCAGAAAGTTTCCTGTGTTCCTATATTTGTCCTTTGTTCCTCATCCTTTCACTGCACATCTCTGAGAAGAGCCTGGCATCATCTTCTCCACATGCTAGGTAAACATTTGCAAATCTGGCCTGGGATGAAGTTGAGATCCTTTGCTGCAAGCAAATACTGCTGATTCATATTCAGCCCCAGGACCACCAGGTTTTCTGCAAAGCTGTTTTCTCATCTGTTTAGCACCAGCCTGTCCATTCCAGATGCAGGACTTTGCATTTGTCCTTATTGAACTTCATGAGGTTCCTATGAGCCCATTCTTCCAGTTTGCACCACCTTAGATGTTCTTATATATAAGAACTTCCACTAAGTACGCTTGAGAAGAGGAAAAGGTTTGATGGTGTAAAACTCCAGGGTAAGATTCCATGGATGTGTCTTCTACCCCTGCATCGGGATTTCTATGCCAGGAAGAACAAAAATTCTGCTTTGTGATTAATGAGATTTCAGTGTTCTATTTTGATGTTGTTCAAATCAAAAACTTTAAAAAAATAAAAGGAAATCACTCCAGAAAACGCAATATCCTAGGACAAAGTATAACCACACTTAAGTCTGAGCTTAGAAACAAAATTTCCTGGAGAATTTACTCAAGCATTGTTCATTACAACAACATTGGCACATTCCTTTGAAGCATCTTTGCCTCAGTCTCCACTGGCAAGTGCTCTAGCCACAGTGTCCAAGTCACAGAAGACAAAGATAGGGACTGGGAAAATGAAGAACCACCCACTGTAGGAGAAGACCAGGTGTGAGTCCATTGAAGGAACCTGAAGGTGTACAACTGCATAGGACCTGATGAGATGCATCCACAGGTCTAGAGGACTGGTAGACGAAGTTGCCAAGCCACCATCCATCATATCTGAGAAGTTGCAATAGTCCAGTGAAGTTCTCACTGACTAGAAAAGGGGATATATAACTCCCATTTTTAAAAAGAAAAAAAAGGAAGACATTGGAAACTACAGGCCAGTCAGTCTCACCTCTGTGCCCAGCAAGACCATGGAGCAGATCCTCCTGGAAACTGTACTAAGGCACATGGAAAGTAGAGATGTGATTGGTGACAGCCAACATGGCTTCACCAAGGGCAAATAGCACCTGATGAATTTGCTGACCTTCTACTATGGGCTTATAGTGCTGGTGTATAAGGGAAGAGCAATTGAGGTCATCTATCCGGACTAGTGCAAAGCATTTGATATTGTCCCACACATCATCCTTGCCTCTGAATTGGAGACACAAGGATTTGATGGATGGACCACTTGATGGATAAGGAATCAGTCGGATGTTTGCACTGAAAGAGTTGTAGTCAACATCTCAATGTCCAAGTGGAGACTGGTGACAAGTGGCATTCCTCAAGGTCAATATTGGACCAGTGCTGTTGAACATCTTTGCTGGTGATATGAACAGTGGAATTGAGTGGTGTGGTTGACATGCTAAAAGGAAAGGGATGCCATCCAGAGGGACCTTGACAGGCTTGAGAAGTGGACCTGTAGGAACCTCACGAAGTTCAACAAGGTCAAGTGCAAGGTCCTGAACGCAGTTCAGGCAATCCAAAGCACAAATACAGGCTGGGCAGAGAATGGATTGATATCAGCCCTGAGAAGAAGGCCTTAGGTGTGCTGATTGATGAGAAGCTCAACATGCGCCGGCAATGTGCTCTTGCAGCCCAGAAAACCAACCATATCCTGAGCTGCATCAGAAGAAGCCTGGCCAGCAGGTCAAGGGAGGTGATTCTGTTACTCTGCCACTCTCGTGAGACCTAACCTGGAGTACTGTGTTCAGTTCTGGAGTCCTCAGCACAGGAAGGACACGGATCTGCTAGAGCAAGTTCAGAAGATGATCAGAGGAATGAAGCACCTTCCACACAAGCATAGGCTGAGAGAGTTCGGTTTGTTTAGGCTAGAGAAGAGAAGGCTCTGGTGAGACATTATAGCAGCCTTCCAGAACTTAAAAAGGACCTACAAGAAAGCTGGAGAGGGACTTTTTTACATAGAAATGTAGTGATAGACAAGGGGTAATGGCTTAAAACTGAAAGATTACAGATTTAGATTAAGATATTAGGAAGGTATTCTTCACTATGAGAGTGGTGAGGCACTGGAACAGTTTGTTGTGGATGCCCCATCCCTGGAAGTGTTCAAGGCCAGGTTGGATGGGGCTTTGAGGAACCTTGTCTAGTGAAAGGTATCCCTGCCCATTGCAATGGAGTTGAAACTAGGTGATCTTTAAGGTCCCTTTCAAACCAAATTATTGTAGGATTCCAGGATTCTAATCTCGCAACTAGCTGTCATCAGACCCAGAACGAACAATTAGCTAGACTATAATTTTGATTTAATAGGGCACCAACCATGTTCCTAACAGAAAAACAACACAAACTGACCTAAAGTGCAAATGAGCAGCTCAATGCCACACATGTACTAAGCTGCATTTGCAACCTTTCCTAAATTTTTAAAAGTAATTCTCTTCAGACTGTTAGATTTCTTTTGGTGAAGGACACGCAGCAGTTTTTATAATACAGCTTTAATATAAAAAATCTATACTGAAAACAAAGATGAGAAAGGTTCGACTTTAGAATTAATAGAAACTCTGTTTAACCAGAACAACACACACAAGAGACAAGCATACAGCCCTGAAGACAGCATTATTATTTATAAAATAGGACTGCCATGCATTTATTGTATTTAAACACACTAGTAGTTAGTTCAGTCTAGCAATGAAAAGTAATTAAGACTGAAGTCCAAAAAAGTACCTAAAGTCCTCTGTGAAGGAACAGCTCTAACAGCTATCTTAAGTTAATCAAAGAAGAAAGTCATCTCAGAAATGATGAAGAGTGAGGAGGAATGAATGATTCAGTGAACTAATGTAAATCACAATCTTATAGCTGCGTTAGTGTTTTTCAAATGGAAATGAGGCTTTTTATATCAAATTGATTTGGATTCCAGAGGCAAACTGCTTGCCCTCTTTCTCTGAAAAGAACTGACTGAAATGTATGAAAAAAGAGTAACTTTACAGCAGGGAAGGAAAACATAAACTGGCCTGCATGTGTAGGAAATCAGAATAAAATTCCAGTCATCCATACCATACTTTTCCGAATAACATTTGTATCACTAAAAGTCAGGTCCCAACATCCACATTACAACTGCAGTTCACGGGAGCTGCAAGGAACCTTGCATCCTTGAAACAAAGCAATAATGAATATCTGGTATTTTCAATGATTTTATAATTCGTTTTGCTTTTACACATACAGTTTATTTAAGTACTTAGAAACACTACATATCTCACAAGTCAGTAAGGAAAGAACCACTTATAAGCTTATTTGTTTTGTAACCTGCTAAATATAATTTGTTACTATTGTCACTGCTTAAAACACTAGAAATGCCTTCTTTCAAATAAACCACTACAATCAGCTTAATTCAGATTACCAGCCTATTACTGTACAGTTAACTCAAAGAGATGTTAGAAATTAAAGTATACAATTAAAATTACATATCTTTGGACTTTGGTCTATGATTTTATAAAACGAGATTTTCCCCATATTAGTCCCTTTGAATTACTCGGGTACATAAAAACTATTCTATTGCTATAAATCCCATTAGCGCCAGTAGCCATACTGTTTAGAATTGTAAGCACTACAGTCAAAAATTAGATCTCCTTGGATTAGTAAGATTCAGTTATGTATGAGACTGGAAATGAAAAGGTTGCTGCAATGAGGCTGAAAATAAAAAGAAGACAAGAACTCTGACATAAGTAATGACTTGCTATATTAACCTCATGTACTACTTCTACTCTTCCCCATTACTAAACCTAAATATTCTTGAAACTTTGGTATTCTGTAACTGTGTCACATGTTTTACATTCCAAACTACAACAGTTGCCTTCCAGTCATCATTGAATTTATATACTTCTGGTATGACAAATGTTGAGAAAAATAAATTCTTAGAGCACAGAAAAGAATCTTCTTTTCCTGTGAACAATATTCACAAATTTCCTTGGCCACTTTCCCAGTTCATTTGAATAGGACTTCTGCTCTCCAGATATTCACGTACAATGTACTCCTTATTTGCATGCAGGAGAAAACCCTCCTAGACAAGAATTGTTTGTAATTTTTGTAATGATTTCTTTTGTAGTCTTACCAAAAAAAATCCACCTTTGCAGGAGTTAAACGTTTAAAAATAAATTAAGTGGAAAAAATAAAATTGCATCTCTTCAGTTGAGAAGGTACTATTTAGGCCTAATCATTATATACAGCCCCCGTGAACGCTGCTGTATGAATGCTGATAACAAGCATAAAGGAGAGAAGAAATATAGCTGATAGAAGCACTTCAGTTTGTGAAGAAGACAGGGGGAGAGAAAGCATCCAGGAAAGTAGTTGTTAAGGTCACAACAATCAAATTCCAAATCAAATTTACAACTGCATCAAAGCAAAACACGTTCAGTCTCAGAATTTAAGTTTATATACTCCTAGTAATGATCCTATTCAGAACAAAACAAATCACCTAATTAACTTTGAGCACAAACTTAAAACCAAACCAACTGAGAATGAGGTGCAAGCCTATATTTAAATTAACTATATGTATAAATGTTACTGAAATCAGCCCTAAGAGGGTCTTCAAACACTTTAATGAATAATCATTACAGAGCATAAAAAATACACATTTCATTCTATTAATTTGTGCAGTATCTGACAACACAAATTAAATGTTATCATTAAGTTAAAGATATTACAGTTTTCTTAAACATCTCCAATTGTCAGTAATTGCTGACATTTTTTAGCACTGAGGACAAATTTCAAGTATTCTACCTTTATTCTATAGATTTTATCCATCTTTTAGAAGAAAGAATAAGGTTAACAAGATCCAAAGTTAGCAGCAGTCAATAAAGATATGGCTAGATATACTTTTACATGACCTTTACCTGTTTCCACATCTGTTAAATGCAGCATGGAATCAAAGCCCCCACTGAGGATCCTTTTTCCACAAGATGACCACTGGGCAGCTCGAACAGCACTGGAGTGACAGCAGTATGTTTTTAAACAGCAGCCTGTATCTACAGCATCCCATACCTTAAAAAGAAGGATAAGGACAACTTATAAAAATAATGATATTTTTTTAATGTACTGACAAGTAGCTACGGCAAATCATCATGGCTGAGAAAGCTTTGCATTCCAAAGTCATATCTCCTAAGCTGTAAATGTGTGTTTAAAATAATTGCATGGTTGATTAGAATTAGGGCATTTTATTAACAGCGCACATATCAGTAATACATTTTTATGACTTGTATTATTTCTTGAAATGTCTACATTGCTTTCAATGGCAATTCATCTTATACTTGTCCTAACTCTGTGCAAGGATGTATCTAAATACATTTTCCCTTTAAATTGTTTTTCTTCCAAATTTTTGTCCCTATGATATCTTCCCTTCCACCAAGTAAGAGGAATCCTAGCAGATTACAGCTTTCACATCTGCCTATAGATAGACTACTATGGTACCTCTCATTCAGTCTGTAATTTTACCCTAACTTCACTGAGGATTCAGGTAAGAATATCATTGTGCAGCTACATGGAGATTCCTACAGCATGCTTACTTCAGTGAGAGAAGGCTAAATATCAAAACTATTCTCCCAATGACTATTCTGCTTCAGTAAAAGCTAGATTATAAAATATCTTATGATTGTACAATAGAACATAATACCTGTTGAGTTGTCTAATAAAACCAATAACAAATGCTATAACCATACCAGTAAACCCACATTTTATTACTTGTAATATCAGTAGTGCAAATAAATCAACACTTTGACAGTGCTTCATGGTAGTTTTATTGCAGTTTCAGTAACTCAAACGCAGTTTATTGCTTTAAAGTCACCATTTTACTTCATGGTACTTCTCTTTGCAGTTAGTCATTTTCATCCTGCAAAAACTTGCAGGATGAAGCAACACTGCCTTTCAGCTTAGAAGGTTATTCTGATTTTTTTTTCTATTCTAATCAGTTTCTCAGTTCTAAGATTGTTTATGTAATGCTGGGAACAGACTAGGAAATTAACAGCATAAAAAAACCTTAATTTTTTTTCAAGTGAGGTCAGATTCAACTTTCATGTATGTTGACAGTAGAGCACTGAAGTTAGCACGAAAATAAAACTGACTGCATGTCTGTGCAGTTTAAAGGATGTTAAAAACAACTCAGTCATTAGAAAATATAAGTAGATGTTTGCTTTCTTGTGGCAATAGTTCACAGTATAGAAGAATGTAAAGGGGAGAAAAAAGCATGAGTTTTGTTAATGACTTTTTATCTTCAATTATATTTTCTTCTTACTGGACAAAAAGGACTTGCTGACAATATCATTATATAGTCAGTACTCATAAGAAAACATTCAATTATAGAAAATTGTTTCATCAAAGTATCTTCTAGCATGGAGCACAGTTCTGCAGTGCAAAGCAACCAATTATCATTAATTACTGAAATAGTCAGTTAAGACTGCAACCATGATGGCTACATCATAAGTATTTTACCCTATACACAAGAAAAGAAATCAGGAACATTTTAATATTAAACTGCTTTTGAAAGTAAGTTTCTCTGCTTTAATGAGTTTTAATGATCATTTCAAGCTTCACAGTATTGAAAAAGGGTTAATTGTGTCTTGGAGGGCTTTTAACATGAGGAAGCTAATGAATGAATCAAGATGAAAGGAAAAAACAGGTGGTACATGCTTCAGATAGTTTTCTGTCATGTTTTAGTGATTAAGTATGAAAACTCAATTTTCACAAGACGGATGAAATAAAGCAAGTTCAACAGCACTTCTGACTTCCTGCTTGATTAAAAAAAAAAGCTGTATAAATGGAAAAGGCACACCCCTAAAGCTGCACATTTCTCTCCATTATGTGAAAGGGAAGAAATCACTAGCTCTTGCAGGTGAGACCACTGACCATGCACAAGGGACGAGTTACCAAATACCACATTTCTTTCCACCATTGTGCTTTCCATTAGCAAATCAGGTAATGGCAGTGTTGTAATGCCTTCTGGAATCAGAGCCACATGGGCAAGGCAGTCTTGACTGAGGAAATTAATTTATTTTATTGGTAATCACCATATACTTTTAAATACAGATTCAGGTATCAAGGAAAAAAGACTAAGAGTTAAACAAGCACTTGGTTGACCAATTTCCTTCCCCAGACGCCACTTCAGTCCAGCACTTACTACTACTCCTACCCCATCTTTCCTCGTTTTCACCAGGCGTTATGCTCAGTCTCTTCCACATGCCCTTGTCAAGACCGTGACAATTGCAGGAAGCTGGGGTCAGAGCCTAGAGGTTTCTTGTTGCCTCTCCATGTATCTCACTCTTTGTCCCCTGCTCTTGGCTTCTTAACACTTCTATGCTACTTCTCTGGAGATTAACATCTCCTCACCTACCTCCTTCTCCTACCTCACATCACCTTCTGTGTGTCTTTACACACACTCTCTTGTTTCCTCCTGTATGTCCTTATGTCCTCTGCCCTCAGCAGCTGCTTGTTTTCTTCAGTACACATGAACAGAGGCACTATACGCTCCTCAGAAGGTCTGTCCCACCATGAGTTTTTTTCGTCCATTTCAGAATGAGCTGAAACCAGCTGGAGCAGCACAGGGCAGCCCATGGCTTCCTCCCACACAGGGGAACCCTGCAGTCCCTGCAACCAAATCCCACTGTTTGTGCCCAATACAAGCAGTCAGTTCAGACAGAAAGTTAGGACAGACCTCCATCAAGATTGTCCAACGCATTTTCACCAGAGCCCAAAACCACACTTTTAAATGAGGCTGAGAGACATCACCTCTTCTGTGGCTTCACAGCTCAATGGACACAGAAGTAAAACAAGGCAGCAGAAGAGGACGGCACACTCTGTCCTGCTATGTAGTGGCACTGCTCCACAAGCTTCACCCAGGTGCATTCAATCTGAGGTACAGTTCCATATGACCCGCCTAAGATTTTCCTTCAAGTCTCACATTTGCTGAATTTAGCTTATTGTAATTTTGATACATTAGTGTGTGCCCTGCTGCAATGAGGATACTGTGCAATGCATCCCCTGAACAATTTCAGAGTTTTAACTTTCAATACTCATCTTCCACAGGAAAAAGGAAGGTGTAGTTGCTATTTGCTAGAAATGGTATTTGATATTTACAGTTCAGCAGTGACTTAAGAGATGCAGCCAAGCCCACAGAAAGTCATATAGAGGTGAGTCATTGCATGGGTGTGCAGAAATGAGTGTGCAGAACTCAAAACAAGGTGATTAAAGGACAAGTGTGCATCTTCTTTACAAATAAATTACGAAAAGGTGGGAGCTATGAATGCTCAGCTGTAAAAGAATGTGTCTATCTCAAGTTAAAAACACTGTTCTGTCTCTAGAAGTGACAGAGATGCTAACCGTGTTACATCCACAAATGGAGAATCTACTGTACTTTGTTACCAAGGAAAGATGCTTCAAATCCCATCAAAGGTTCATCACAAAGCCACTATCAAGTCTTCATTTTCTTAGAGAGTCTCTTAAGTACCTTCCCATTCCTCTGGTATGGCATTGATGCTACTTCATCATAATAAGGGGGAAAAGTCGCTAGAGAGAGAGTTACAACATACTCCAAAACTTCAGATTAATGTCTACCCAGTAGCTGGTGCTCACTCTGTATAGGCAGTTGCTGTCATTAAGGAAAGGAGGATGATTCCTTTGCATGTGAGTTTGCTTCTCTCTGCCAAACACTCAGTTGCCAGATTAACAGATTCCACAGGATGAAAGGCATTTTAGGGTTTTTATTTCAACTGAGATAGTCAAGTGCTTCAAGAATAACTTCTGTGAAAACGATATTTTTCTAGTCTCGCTTTTTTCACTTTTTCCATACGCTGCATATGCTGGCTCAAACCAGGATTGAACAATAAGCCTGAAAGACTGAAAGTGGTTTTAAGACATTAAGTGTCCTAGAACTATTTAGAAAGTTGTATTTTAAATACCAAAGGCCACTAAATTTAAGCATATCTAATAATAAACACCTTTAAAATAAAGGCTTATAAAATAAACTCCTAAATCTACATGGAATAAAGGCTTACAGAAGTAGTACATAATAAATTACTTGGACAGGAGGAGCAGTTCAGTAAGGAATACACAGTCTGAGATACGTATTTTCCTTCACAGGCATTTGAACATGTATCAAGTATTACATGACTAGACACTATAATGCACCCTTCTGAAGGAGGACAGATTTATATTCAACTATTTTTATGAAGACATCAACTGTTTTAGGTGTTGCCTGACTTCAAAACTTTGATCTTACAGATACTCAGTATTATTCTAGATTAAATACTAAATTCTCATAAAACATAAGGTTGTTCTTTTATCTTGTGATGTCAAGTGTGATTTTATTTGCTCAGTTAAAAAGTTAAAAGTACACATTTTAACTAGCTACTCTTAAAATACTGATTATTGCCATATATTCAAGCGATGTTTTATGTTATAAGCAGTCATCAGTCAATCCCTTCCTTTATGAAGAATCCTGAAAACAATAAAACATGCACCTGTTATTAGGGAAAAGACGCATATTACTGTATTATCTCCCCTAAATCTATTTTTATCATCAATGAATTCTCCAACATTTGTAATAAATAAAGAGCCAAGACTCAAAGCATTGAAGTTATCTAGTTACTTTCAAATATTTTCTTCAATGCCTTTCTGGCATTAAGGTATCATGAACACGTTAATTGCATTTTTTCCATTTTTATTAAAATTGGCTTTAACGTGTCAAGCTGGTTCACATTTTGATACTAGTTCTTACTCTTCTGTACTTCACTATTTTATAACGTTGCCTTTCCATTTCTTTTCCATTAACTGCTTTCATTTCATTTCCTCTCATATTATAGAAAGTAAGGTGATTACATAGTTATCTGCTAGGATTAATATACGGGGCCAAAATGGCAGGTATAAACAGCCAAGTGATAAAATTATACTAGAGATTTTTTCACAAAAGCAATTTTCTTTTTACTTTGAGGCATATTGTAATTCAATTGCTCTTTCACATTCCTCACAATATTTGGAAATAAAAGCTTTAAAAGTTGCTTGCCTTCCTGTATAGCCTAAGAACACTGTGAAAATACTGTAACCAGTATTTTAGGTAATAGAACGAGACCTCCTAACCCTTAAGATCAAAAGTTCACAAATCACGTAAGTAATTGAACAATATAACAGATTCTATTTATTATTGATGATACTGTTTCAGATCCTATTTTCTGACTGAAAGCTTTCAGCAAAACAGCTGCTGAAAATAAAATACTTTGGATTGAAGAAAATAAAAACTCTCTGGGTGAGTCACAAAAGAAAGCAGGAGAGGGTAAGTATTTGACACTCAAGTAAATAGCAGCCATATAATGATCAGGGGTCTGCTAGGCTGCCAGCCAGCTCATGGACACGGAATAAAAGCTTTCATCTTATTGACCATCCAAACTAGGCATTCATCCCTAGAAAAAACAGACACAGCAACGGAAGTAACCAAAGTAATGTTATAACTCATCTAGCATATAAAGACTTGATAAACCAGGAATTGAGCACATCTTTTCCGTTGTCATACTATGATTATCTACAACATACTTGCCTCCAAGCAAATTAGACTGCACAAAAGAAATTACAGCAGCCTTACTTCTATAGAGATAAAGAGATTTTTTTTCTTTTTGTTTAACTGCAGAACTGAACTCATTTCTGAAATGTAAACATGTCATACCTGCTAACCAGCATTCATTCAAAAGAATGGCACTCCCTGAGCCACACTGTTTTCCTGACCTCATCAATATCTAAATACTGTAATTTCTAATAAATAAAATAAAGAAGAAAGCTCCACACTATCTACAGAAAATCCTGTCTTTTCTAGTTTTCAAAGCAGGCTCAGAACTTTCCGTGAAAATCAGTGGGCCAGAGGACAGAAATAGTCCCATGGAATAATTAGAAAAGGCGTCTGCTGCTGCTTCTACAGATTCCCTACTTGGATGAGGTGCAGCTTTGGGTTGGACTGCAATAGTTTAAAAGTGCCCCTCCAACCAAAAGCAGTAAGGATAAGAAGTGGCTCACATGCATAGGTATGTTCTTTTGTTCAACGAACTGAAGCAAAAGAAAGCCGGGGGAAAAAAAGGAACAAATAGCTGAAAAGCAATAAAGAGCCAAGCAATAGAGTTGCTAGGTGTGCCTGAGCCTCTCCAAGCCACTGTGTGACTGAAAAAAATATGACCTTGAATTGGCATGTAATGTAATATGTATAAATTCCTGCAGTAACTACAGGAAAATTTAGAATATTTCATTGTTGTTTCACTTAGTGTCTTCTTAAAACAGTGAGCTAAATGTTATAGTTTTAGTAGAAGGTAAAATCTGTTGAAAGGACAATTACAAAATGGATCACTGTCTTTGTACTTTTTTGGTCCAACCATGTAGATAAACGGTAAAAACTAACACCTAAGGTACAGCAAAAACTACAAACTAAGGTATACAAGGTATACTACAAGCTTGGTGTATAAACTCTAAGTGTTAAGAAACTTATTTTCATACAATTATGAAGGATGTAAATAGGTTTTCAGATTGTTATATAGATTATGATTGATGACATCTTGGGCATAACAGGTTAACTTGTAAACCAAGTGCCCCAAAAGCTTTTCATCAGGATTCTGTAAAGCCAGATAAAGCTAACACCTTTTCAGATGCATTGAATTCTTGCTCCAGGAATGTTTAAAAGACAGCTAGGGAACATATTTTAAGTTACATCCATTTTCCTAAACTAGACACAGTGTAAGAAGTATATATCAGCGCTGTCACTTGAGCAAGCACCTACTGACTTTCTTCTTGCAGCAGATGTAACTCAAAGTAGTATTATCTTACTAATCCAAAGAATTGAACTAGTGAATGATAAAAAAGAATCAACATTATTTGCTAATGAGGTGGAAAATCTCTATTACGAAACCAGAGCACAGTACATCAGATCTTATTTTGTAGGGGCCTTTATTCAGGTAGAAGCATTTTAAGACAAACTAGTAGCATACTGCTAACCAAGTTAAAAGCACTACTAGAAACTAATCAGTGGTATGAAAACTAATTTGCAAGTATGTCAACAAGCTCTAATTGTGGTGAACCCAGCAAAGGCTGAAATAAGTATTATGCAAGGACTACATGGAGTTTTGGGAGGCAGCAATAACATACTAAGTATCTCTACGAAATACATTTCCAGCTAGTTGCTGTGTTTTGTTTTACTCTCCCCTCCCACAGAAATTCAGCACCTCTTTTCCCAAGGAAGTCTCCATAATTGTTAACTGTGAAGCTTTATTTGGATGGTTTCACCATTAAGAGGGAAACAAAAACCTTGTCAAAGGTGTACTTTGAGCTGCCAGCATCCTACAAAATGATTTTAACACTAATAGACTAAGACAAAACATTGACATATTCAGTTGGCAAAGAGAGAGACAAGAGAAGTAAAGTAGAATGCTGTTAAAACAAAACAAAATATCCACACCACTATGGCAAGAGCTCCTATCTGATTATATACAATAAGCAAATGTTCTTTGCAAAGCTTTAATAACGCAAGTTTCTACACTTAACCCAAGCTTGTTTGTTAGACACCTACTCTTGGAAATACACCTAATGCCTCCATACTTCAAAAGCTAACTTGTAGCACAAGCATCCGATCAAAACTCAAAATATATATTATTTTAAAGCATACAAATTGGCTGGGGTTTTGCCAATATAAATAATTAATGTAGCTTCCATGAAAGCCTTTCAAGTAAAAACTGGCAAACAGAACTCTTAAGAAAGATATAAATAATTAAAACAAGGGGTAACAGTAAGAGACTGAATAAGACTCAAACATTTCATAGACATTTCTTTTAGAGAATTTTTACATTATATAGCTATTGTATCAAAAGCTGAAGTTTTACCCTATGTGCTTTATTTTTCTCACAACACACTGATCTCACCTACAAATAACTTTTTTTTCCTTCCCCTTGATTCAGAAATGGAAAATGTAAAGAAAGCACGGGCGCTAGTGAATTCCTATTTCGTGGATGTTATTCATGTCTGGAATTACTGAAAGACAGACAAGATGGACAGCTAGGACAAGATATTACTTCCAATTTGTGTTTTTCAATAGCTTTCCCCTTTAATCATTTGCAGTTTCTGGAGAAACAAGCACAATCCAGCAGCATTTCCCAACCCTCTCGGAGGAAGGCCCTCTTCTCAGTTGTTTGGATAGCACGCGCACACACGCATTTCAAGTCAGGCTGAAAAGCTGCTAAACATGACAAATAACACATGCACGGACATTGCAATATGAAATATCAGAATGCTAATAACGTACTTAAATGCTCAACTAAAGCAAATAAATGCTAGCGTATTACACAATTATTCAGAAATAGGCCGTGCTTCCATTACGAACTGAAGATAAAGATTAGAATTAGTTGTTTACAGAGGATGTGTACCTAGAATTAACATCTCTGTGATGAGAACTGAAATAAAATTGTCAAAGCATGAACAAGCTCAGGGTAAAATCTTGGCCTGCCAGGTCATTTACATTTAAACACAATTAAAAGTTTCAAAGTTATTCAGTAGCGGCTATATTTGAGTGCTTTCATGACACAGCAACTCATTGTAAAACTTTCCTTTTATTATGATATATCCATAGCTGAGCTGAAGGCATGATAGATTTCTAGAGAACTATTTCCATTCAACACCTGGTCTTCACAAAAATAACCAAGCTGAACAGGCACTTTCTTTCAGGTGATTTGCACAGAATAATATAAGCACTGGGTATGTAATAATCTACTTCATGACACCTAGTTTCTTAGTCACAGATATACATGAAATAACAAGCGAAATGAGAAATTCTCCTCTTGGACCACAAATCAATATACACATTATTACTCTTCTGCAATATACATAGAATTTTACAAAAATCTGTTACCTCCTTATTATTGCTGAGGCAGAGAAAATATTTTGGTGTAGAAGATATACCTAATACAATTAAAATAAATCTAATACTTCCTTTATTTGACAGAATGGTAACTTATGGCTTCTAATATGTAAAAAAGCAAGGAAAAAATTAAGGAGACCTTATATTGTGCTGCTAAGGTCTACCACGAAGTGCAACTACAAGAAGTCTAAATTATTTCAGTGTAAGTCCTCAGAGAGGCCATTAAGGTACCATTAAAAGACAGCTATAATGTTTAATTTCAACAGCAAACCTCCTTCACTACAAGACATACCATCACTTTAAAAAGAGTAACACAATTCTCACCCAAAAGTGGTATTTTATTGAAAAATATTACAACATCCTCATTTGGGGACTTTCATTGGCAATTTTAAAGTCTGCTAAGCTTCTGCTTGCTTCTGTAAGAACTAAGAGCAACGTGGCCCAATTTCCAGATGTGCTGGCATTTGCAAGAGTAATTAATGTCAAACGTAGATGAGGGTAGGGGGCTAATAAACTTTAAGCTTTAGATTGAGCTTGAAAATTTGTTTTTTTATCTCTCAATGTTATAGCATCTAGTATAACTTACCCTCCTAACTGAGGGAATATTAACAGCACTGTTAATTTCTGATTGAGTAATTAGCAGTATCATACAAATCCTGCAAATATAGGCAGTTAAGAACAATTAGACAATATATTTATGACCACCTGATAAGCATTTGGGTCTGGAAAGACATTGCAAAATTACTTTTATGTTCATTAAATACATAGCGATTCTTCACCTGAAAACACCAAAGACAGCTTCTCTTTTCAGCCTAGAGATTCTTTAACCTTTGCTTCACTTTCCACCAGGCAGATAATTTCCCTCAAAATCAGAATAAATCATCTCTGCAGAAAGTTAGGGTTATTTCAGATGCACTTACAAGGCTAATCTAGCAGTTATTCTGACGTGGCTCTGCCACATCACAATCTAGACTGATGACTAGTTTCAAAGACAGCAGGCATGTCAAAGAAGGCTGTCTTGGCCTCAGCATGTTGTGATACCGCAGCACACGTGACGCTTGCAAAGCAGCATCCTCTCTCCATGCACCAGCATGGACACAACACAACACAAGTGATTTGCAGCTGAGCACAAACCAAACACGTCTTCCTACAGACAAGCAGGGCAGAATCTGACATAGGGACTGCTCAGGAGAGGAGTTCAGAGGACTAATAACCTGACGTTTTGTTACTAAATAAGGTTTTAAAAGTGTGCTGTTAGAGAATGCGCTCTTAAACAGCAACAATCAACAGCATCTCAAAAAAAGCAATACTAAAGTGGGTCTCAATTTGTTTCAGTTTCCAGAATTGAAAGAAACTCCTAGTGGGGACACAGTCTATGCAGCTACCTTAAGCCAGCTGTTAAGTAACACCCTTTTCTTAGTAGTTTTTTTATGGAACCCTTAGAAGTAATACATGTTCCCCAGGATCCAGTAATCACAGGCTTAAACATTACTACCACCTATTAAATGATATTTTTAGAGTATCATTATGTTATTGAAGCATTAGTGCTACTGTGCAAGCTTTGCCCTCTCATTTGTTATAGAGGTACTTCAGGTTTGAATCTTTAACCCAAAATAAATTAAAATTTATTAACTTCAAGAGTAGCTGATTTTTCAACTCTGATAACTACAGGCTGAAGGTGGGAGGTGAGATGAGACTTGGAACCAGTACGTCTTCCTTGAAGAATAAATTACATTTAGAAGCAAAAAAATATTTCCCCAGCCAACACAAAATGCTCCTCTTAGAGTCAAAGTACTTAACATCAATACACACACACTGTTTAAACAATACCTGGAATAACTAGAACAACTTATGCACTTAAAGTGAATTACGAGTACAACAGTATTAAAAGAAAAAAAAAAGATAAGATCAGATCTAGATTCTATAAATGAAAGTTTAATGTGTTGCACATGCCTGATGTTAAATACCACTTTAAAGGACAAGATAAAAATGCATTCTATTTTTCTAAGCATCATAATACTTTAAGGATCAATATCTGCTTTATATCTTAACATTTTGATCTTCATTTAAACAAAAGGCTTTTAAATTTGAGGTAGTCTTTTTAAAGACATGTTTTTAAAATGATATTTCAGAGCACTTTTAAATGCTGAAGTGCACACATTTTCACATGAAAATAAAACAAGTCTACCATTACTTGTTTGAGTGGGGGATGGGTTTTTTAAATGGATTTCTTAACAAAATCATGGATCATCTGACTTCAGTTCAATTTTTGGTAGCATTTTCACTGAGCTTCTAGTTAAGACAGGGCACCAAGCCTTGAGTTTTAGGAGTACAAAGTTCACTCATATAGTGCCTGTGACTGTTTTGTAACAGGATTAAGGGCTACAAGTTTCAAATATGCATTTATTTTTAGTATCCCAGTGGAATAGAGGGCATATTTAAAAAAATGACAAAATCAACTTCAAAAAATCAAATACAGTAGAAGCTATTTAATTCTTTGTTTAATGAACAGTACTGCAGCACTTGTTCCACTCCCACTAAAATAAAGAATATTAAAACAATCTCCATAAGATGATATTGCTGTTTAGAAATACTTCCAGGGAAGTGGGCAATGATGAGAAGCACTTACACAATTCAGCGTGCCTTAGACATCATCTGAATTTCTCTATAGGAATGACTACCATCTGAGGTGAGATATACACTAAAAATTGAGAATACATATTGAACAGAGAACTATCACATTTTATTATCAATTTAATCATAATGGGCAGGTACACAGATCAGTGTGAAAAAGCAGCATAGTTTTTAGTAATATATATTAAATCGTTAATTCATATGCTGGTTATAAACTATGGTATAAATCTGTTCAAAACGCAATCATTGTGCAATTGCTAGCATTTTTTTATTGGTTACATTCCTTCACAGCATGAAAGTTGAGAGAATACTGACATGTTTATTTTCACTACTTCTGTGTGTTTTTTCTGCATTGTCAAGTGAAATCTTCAGGGTTCTAGTCTACTTCCCTGAAACCAAAACATTGCTATTAACAAAATTCTCCAGAAACCATTTTGTCTTGCCTGCTCATTTAAAAATTTCAGGGAAATTACATCAATACTTTCAAAACACATTGATTCCTTTGGCAAAAGCACATATTTGTTTGCTACAATGTTTTAAACTCTATGTATCATTTTAAAAGATACCAGAAAATTGCAGTCATTTTCAGCATAAATTCTTTACGTAATGAGATCGAAATCTCCAAATACACTAACCCTTCTTTTGACTTCCATTATATTTTGGCAGACAGCTAGAGTTCTTCTTCTTTTTTCTTCTTAAAAAGGAAAGATATTTCTCCATCTTCACGAGAGAGATGCATCTCCATTCTTTTGGAAAAAGCAGTTTTCTTTTCCTATCCTTGATGTCAAGATCTGGCAAAATACTTTTTTCTTCATCAGTATCAGATCACTCTAAATATAGCCTCATTGGCTAAAAGCCCTTTAAAGGCCAGCAAGAAACTAGCGGGACAGCAGTGCAGCTGGCAGCAAATACCCTGGACAGAGATGCTTGGTCTTCAAGCACAGCTTGGTGTCTTTTGTACTAGGCAGCTCCACTGCTGTTTTCAGCATAAACTCTACAATACCAAGAACTCAAGTCAAGGAAAGTGTATCGGTCACAGTGCACAGCACTCACTTGTCTCTCTGAAAGGCAGGGAAGCTGCAGCCTCTGAAAACTATACTAATTTAGACACACTACGAACTACAAAAAGTTGAACATACATCAAGGTGTAGGATCCATGTCGACATGAATTTGAAAATACTTGATTTTGGCTATGTATTTTAATAGCCAAATGAATAATTAAGACTGTCCACCACACTCGTACTAGCATTTTACTGAGACTGTATTACCCAAATAGAAACAGGTTGGAATGATCTTTACCTTCAGAGTAAGAAATACCAGAGCCACCTGGCAGCAGAGCAACTTTAACAGCTTGATTCATTTCCACAGAAATAGCCTTATCCTGCAGGAGTTCAGAAGCAGGGGTGAACAGAAGAGATGGCTGCAAGCCCAGCGTTTGATTAAGTTCTTGCAGTAAAGGTCTTGAAAGAAGAGCAGATTTATTCATTTCCCAGAGTGGAATACAGTTTGAGAAATACAACAAGCAGATTGATTAATTAAGTGACACTGAGGATGAAACTAAACTGTAGTTATAGCAGAGATACCTCAGCTGGCTTTGTACTAGAACCAGCTTGGCCAGGAGAAGAGAGCACTGAAAAAGGTAATTTATTTTGATAGCTTATTTAAAATGATACCAGACAGTTCTAAGCTGCTCTAAAGAATACATCTAGCCTGGAGGCTAAAGGGATAAACTTTGGTTGAGGTCTTTTCAAGACTTTTATCCATAAGATGTTAATTAGGTGGATGGATGTACAATATAGGAGCCTTTACTTGTTCAGGGTATACCAGGGTTACCCAGACTGAGACTCTCCTATTTTTCTTGTGGAAAACAACCTGCTTTATAACAAATGTTTGTATCATTACTAAGCTACAACAATTTTTATGTATCTTTAAGAACTGGGGAAAGTAATGGGGAAAACACAGAGGAAGTTTATGGTCTAAATGTCAAAGATCTCTGGGTAGTAGGTTTGGTGTCCTGCTT
Source organism: Cuculus canorus (assembly GCF_017976375.1). NCBI lineage: Eukaryota > Metazoa > Chordata > Aves > Cuculiformes > Cuculidae > Cuculus > Cuculus canorus. Next base: position 28,591,539 of record NC_071405.1, on the reverse strand, counting down.
CCCCTGGAACAAACTGCTACGTGTGTTGTAAATATTATGCCTTCTAATACACACATTGAATTGTTGCATATGAATTGGAAGTGCCTACTTCCTATGCCTGGAGGCTATTTAATTTACAAACATTCCAAGCACAAAGCTGCATTCCATAATCCTCCCTGACAATTCTTCTTGGGGAGATGAGCACGAAGTCCAAATCTCTCTGCAGCAGGAATTCCTGAAGGCAAAATCCAGTACAAAGTCTCTGAAAAATACTGTTAAATCCTGGAAACTGAAGAGCATCACAGAATGAACAACACTAACACTCAAGTGATCATTACATTATGGATGTTTGCATTTCCTGGCCACTCACAGAGTGTCTCCAGCATTTGGAAGAGGAGGCAGCAGATGCCTCAAAGACCTCAGGATTTCTTAAAGGTTCATATTTGCCTCCCAGGATATTCAGTGCCTCATATAAGATCTGCTGACTCAAAGCAAACAGATTGCACCACAGATGGGAATGGCCACCTACTACAGAGCCTAGGTTTTCTTTAATGCGTGCAACAGCACACACAAAAGGTATTCCCTCAGCATAGTCCTGACATTTAAATGTAGCAGAGACAATCCTCTGCAGTGGCAATCTAGGAAACAATTCAGTCATACAACAACTTGTCCATCTTTTAATTTTTTTTTCCCATTTCCCTCCTAACACATACCATAATGCAGTTCTCTTCGCCCAGCGCAACCACCACTAACTGCTTTTTGGTCCACTGTGGAGCACTGCAGAGCTGCAGGGCTGGCAAGCATGGCAAGAAGCTTACTGTAACCAATAGAAGTCTCATCTTCCCTTCCAGCTTCCCTCACGTTACAGACAAAAATATTTCACTTCCCCATCTCCAGCATGCTGGGGGCATCGCACTTTCTCCTGCTCATCACATCCATGTGTTGCTACAGTGAAAAGAGGGCTACAGTTTTGGATTTTGACCCCAGTTGGCAAAGCTCCCATCAGCTTTACAACTGTCTCAGGTTAACTGAGACTTCACTAATTCACAATAATTTTAGTGCAGATTTACAACATCGGCTGTGTCATCCCATTTTCTTTTGAAGTACATTCACTTTTCAAGTGGAGTGATTACAGCAGCTCCTTTTCGCTAAGCAACTTACACAACGTCAACATGCATCATTAGAATACCCAGATTTTAGCCTTTTTTTTTTTGAGGGAACTCAAGTATCTACATATTAACAGCTTTACATAAAACAAAACTGATTAGCTTTTGTTATTTCTTCTTTGCATATCTATGCAATCCATTAGACTGGATTGCCAAAGGGGCTTGGCATTCATATGGCAAATAACAGAAGAATGAAAATATGTTTAATATTCCTCTTTGTAACACAGTTCAGTTCCTGTAACATCATTCAGATTGCTCTATAGAGCTTCTGTACTTTGCATTTTATAACATTTAATCTCTCTCCTGCAAAATCTTGAAGAACAATGTATTACATAAGTCGTCCCAACATTAAGTTATTGACAATGATTTCATGAAGGCCTTTATTCCAAGGGGCATTTGTAGATAATTTGCAAATGTAATGTACATGTAGTCAGCAGAGAGGGTTTTCCATGCTTGCTTATGTTCCTATAATGCAGTACTGTGATATAGTCAACCTGAAGCTGAACAACAGATCTTTGATTATATTTTTCAACAATAAAGAGCAGAACAGTTCCCATGAATTTTTTAGATTTGAAAAATAATCTTGAAAATAAGGGCTAGCTATTTCTTTTGCATCCTCCAAAATACTTCAGTAAATAGCTTATTCTTTATTAATACATCAGTGGGCTGCTTATTTTAATAATAGATTCAACAATATTAATCACTGCCTCAATGTTCATTTAAAAAAAAACACTTTCTTTTTCTTAAAGCTGATAAGCATCTAAAACTGTGTATTTACTTTACTTGGTTATCATATAGTAAGAAAAATTGCAGCAATTTAAGATACAAAAAGCTGTGTCTCAAAGATGGATTATTATTACTGCAGTCCAAATGTTTCAAAGCTATTTTCCAGATGTAACTAATTTTTTTAAATTTAAACGAGAAGTACAGCTCTGCTGAGAAGTCCTAATATAAAAGTGCAGGTGAAAGCATCTACGAATAGAGTGGTAAAAGTTAAAAAGTATCTCCTACATTACTGTATTGTAATACTATTATAATAGCTTAGAATTTAAGGAAAAAGCTTGCACAATTATTGCGGTTTTGTCATATTAAGGGGACAGTATTACTTTCATTTTACAGCTGATATGAAAGCATACCTTTGAAGCTGGAATTGAACATATTAGTACACCATGCTAAAAATCTAGAACCAGGTTAAAATCTATGTTCCAAATTGGACATTGACATCAAACCATGAATTAATAATAATGTAGAGTTATGAAGAAGTAGATATGAATGTACTGACATTTACAGCCATTGCCAGAAATTTACATAGGACCAAATTAAGTTACTTTTAACTATATAAGGAAAGGTAATGTTTAGATATTTTCAAAATTACACATCACTGCCCTTCCAACACACTTTTTTTCTACAGTCTGATGAACACACTTCATTTTAGCATGCAATAATGCATAACTATTCTATTCTATTAGCAGGGCTGCCTCTGATTACATCCACATATTGCAAACCTACTCAATCACCACATCAGTGCTGAGGTACCATGAAGCATCCCACTGTTAAACTCAGCCCAGAGGAATACCCACCTAGCTTGGGATGGCATCACAGCAACACTGCTCTGTGTTCTAGCACCCAAACTAACTTGATTGTTCTATGCAGCGCATCACTGAAACGTGCATATAAACCCAAAGTAACTTCCACCACTGGTCCTAGGGTGCTCGACTCCATGGCACTACGGCAACATAAGCATTTAAGCAATACAACCACAAATCAGAATTTGGTTCAGCATTTCTCAGAACAGTATGACACACCTTGAGAAAATGTTACTTCACTACTAGAAATATTTCACAGATTCACTTCGCTTTCACTACAGAACTACAGAATGAATCATTTAAGAAATAAAACATAAATATTTTGGGTTTGGGTTACTTGAAAATTTGAGTAGCGTTACAGACCCCTGCAGATTTGCAAAAAGTTAAGATTAGTGACCAGTACTGAACATATTTTTCAGATTATTTAATTCCTATTTAAGCACACGAATGAAAAAAATGAAAAATTTCTAAACTAAATAATCATAACGTCAGCAGCTGCATATCGAGTTTTTTCATAAACCAGGTTCTGTACTGAGATACCCAAAAGCAGACTTGTTATCAGTTCTTACAAAGAAAAGAGTCCTTCATGTGTAATGGCAGAAAAAAATAATAATAAGCAATAAGTGTTGTTCTGTTTCAACCCATTTGACATAGTAGACATAAGGGTGAAAGGTTTTTGACACTCAGAACATTACCATTCAGGGTCTATGATGTTCTCCAAACACTTAAAATCAAAACAAGTTACTTGTGAAAAGTTTGTTTTCTCCAAGTCATTCTACAATTGAAAAACTATTGGGAAGTTTTCCCCAACAAAGCACTTACACTTCCAATGGTGTTGTCATGTATCACATTGAAGACCCTTCCACAGTCAGATTTATGTTATAATTTCAGCACCCTACCACTCAGCTTCTTCTCCATCTGTGATGCCATCATTAAAATACTTTTAACACTCCTAACAATACTCATCAGTTCCTTGGTTATACCTTCATATACCTGCAGTTATCTTCACTCCCACTGCACCAAGCACAGATAATTCTTTTAATTAATCTTCATGACTGTTTCTAAAATTCAGTAGCTTTTCTTGTTGCTCTCTGAATTAGCTTAAAATTGATGTCTGAGAATTCAAACAACTGTTTAGCATGCTGTAAATGCTGTCACAAAGTAAAAACTTTATTGTGAGACATTTAATGTTCTTTGCAGAAAAAGACGATTATAAAATAGATGCTATACATCATTACCAGCATTTCAAGGGACATCTCATACATAAAGGTGAATAAAATGAACAGGCAAAGAGAATATCGAGTTTGCAAGCATGAGCAATTAACAGCAGAGATTTTATGTTAATTTAAAGCTTTTTACATGCATATATTCTGTATATATATATACACACACGCAAGCACATGTAAAATGTGCTGCTGCAAACAAGGAAAATATCATCATTAAAGAAAGATTTATTTTTTAGGGGAAAAAACTTGAAGGGAATGCTTTGATATTTCAATTAAGTTTCTACATGAAAGGCAGAAAAGAAAGGTGGAAGAGGGAATTTGGAAACTGGAACATAGGGAGGATTTTCTAGGATCTATAAAGGTTTTTTCTGGTTTCAGTGTAAGCTGTCTTGGGCTGTATAATGCTCTTTGCCACGAAAAGCCATCTTAGAAAGAGAAAAACATACTGAGCATAGGTGCTATGACTGAAAAAGCCCTTCTGGTATTATCATAAGCCGTACTTATTTAGCTGAAGATGTCAACACACCTCTGTAACACCTCATGATGGATCTAGACTGCCAGTCTAAACTGCTACTGTTTCTCTGTTCTTATTCTACTAAAAAAAAAAAAAAAAATCAACGCTTGCTTTTTTAAAAAGAAATATATATATTATATACAACCTGGTTCAGACGTTAATAAGCCTGCCCAGATGTAGAGCAAATGGAATGGAATAACTGATTCTCCATGCAGCAATGCCGGTGAGAAGTACAGAGAGCCTAAGCAACAATAACACTTTAGGAACAAGTTAAGTAAAATCTGGGTTTTATACTGCTACACCGTTAGAAGCAAAGTATTTTTTTCACAGTGGGTAAGAAATTCCAGAAACATAAGTACTACCTTGAGTAATTATTGTTAATTAACTAGCAATGAGGCACTATTTCCAAATGTGACATTTAAAGCACATAATGTGATTGTGAATATTCACAAAGATAATTAAGTTCATCTGCTTCAAGTCCTTGATTTCAGTGCATCTGAAAACACCTCTTAAACTATCATTAGACCTGTAATCAAATATTTTGTTGCTCAGGGAAACTGGATACCTTTGGTTACCTGCTAATACAAGGATATGTGTTCAAATGCAAGTACATGGCTTTTGTTAAGAGTATCTCCTTCAGGCAAAAGCTGAGAAAAAACATGCTAATTCTGATTGTTTTCCTGGAATAGACAGTTAAAAGTAAATTGTCACACCATCAGATGAAAAATAAAATAAAAATTACTGAGCTGCCTTAATTGAACTCAAGTGCATAAGACTGACAGAAGGGATACTTGTCTGAAAGTATGCATCGTGAAGCCAAAGGCACCACTTCCATGAGTGATAAAGATACCGTCTACATTACGTTGTCCACTTTATTCCATTTTGTTTACAGCTCTGTCAAATTCATTACAAAATGAAAACTTCAACCAAATTACAGGGATTAAATACAATGTATAAAGTAAAAAATGTGAAAAATCAGAAAATACATTGATACGATTCTTTTGGGAAAAAAGTTATGATCATTAGTATCTTTGGAGAGGGAAGGAGGTTTTGGTCATCAACATTGATCTTGGAGAAATAAACCCAGAAAACAAAAAAAAAGTTACCCAAGAATGGCATGTCAAAGCAGCCAAGCCTTGGTGTTTTATCTTTTATTTTTATAAGACTAAAGAAAGCTTCTTTCAAGTAAAAAAGAGAGTAATTAATAATGTGCTTAAAGACAGAGAACAAACATTTAGGCAGCAATCTAAAGTAGAATAGACTAAGTTTACTTTTGCTTTCCAATTATTTGACATAGAGGATTTTTAATCAGTCAAAATAAGTGGGAATAATTATATGCTATAAGGATGTCCTACTGGTCTGTATCTCTCAACCCACTTTGACTAGTAGTTTTATTAAAAGTCTATCCTGATGAAAGTCTGGGCAAGAATCATGTTTCGAGAGAAAAATAAAGTTAAATCTTTTGGGAAAAAAAAAAAAAGAAAAACTAAATGTTCTGAAATCGCATAGTGCCAAGAAACTCCTGACCCTGTCTAAAATACAGTTCCTGCTGCTGCATAGCTACGTAAGCACACATTTAGTGTTCTGCTTCAAAGGTGCATTGCAAGAACTGGCAATGCCAACAGCCCTGACAACAGAGAAGGGAACAAGATGCTCCATGCTGCAGGTCCTTAAACACAAGTCTGTACCCTTCCTGTAAGAGCAGCTAGCTCCAGTTTGCTCAGGAGAATGTCATCCTCCATGGAAGCATTGCTCTTTTTCTCATCGGTGAAAGTACCTAACTCCAAACAGCACATACATCTCAGACTCCTAATTCCAGGTTTAGCAAGAACCTCCTCGACAGATCTACACATTCCCCACATTCCCCAATACCCATTTTCTTAAGCTGTAAATGGACTGAGAAAGCAAGAAAAAAGTATTTATAAAGATTCTGAAGATGAACAACAGTGAAAAATAAGACCATGTTGCTTCACTCCTACTAAAGATGCAAGTTCATTTAAAAGTGCTCTTCTACCAAACCAGTCAACAAAATCACAGCTGTAATTCTCCAACAAGTTCTAAAAGTATGCTTCAGGGAAGAAAAAAGAAACAAAAAAAAAATAAAAAAACACTAACCTACTCAGGCTTATCCAAAAAAAGAAATACAGTGAAGGAGTAAAACTCAGTATAGATCTTTCTTGTCCCTCCATTTATTCTGTGTAAGAACACCAAAAATACCATTGAAACACTTCCTTACAGTCAAAATTCAGTAATAGGCACTTTAGGAAGTTTCCTGAGAACTACTTTTGCTCCCATACAAAGTGGTCAGCAGAATACAATGAGCAGGGGGAGGTTATATCACATGAACTTTACCAAACGTAAATGGTTAGCCCTAAAGCAAGCCAGGTCTGCCAAACAGGCATTAATTGAAGGCCAAATACTACATCTTCAAAGCTACTGCAGATTTTACACGCACACCCCGCCGAGCAGCTGGGCACTCTCCAATAGGTACCGCTTTTTAGAAAATACAGCCAGGACACAGAAGGAATAAATAAGAAGGAAAACTATGTTGTTAGTATTGTTCTCCTGTTTTATTTCTGCAGAAGTACGACAAGATAATGGTTTCTGACATTTCAGGGGGATAAACGTGTACATTTCTGATGTTCATCACTGATTTTTTACAGCAATTTATGAGGAAAGTAACATTTTTTAACATGTTTTTCAACTTAATTGATCTGTTCTACAAAGGCAATGTGATGGTTATTAGACCATATACATCATAACCCAACATGCAGATGATCCATGCTATTTTCTCAAACCATTTTAAAATCCAAATTAAATATTTTCTTAAGAATTACTGCAGAGATTCATATTAAAGGAGCCTAGAATTTAACACCTTATATACCATGCAGTCCAAATGAAACATTAGAAAGTCTCAGACAAATATAAGAGTTACAGGACCAGTTTAAGCAAAACAGACTAAACAGTAAAATTCATACAATCAGAGACTTCATCTGATATTTTAGTTGTCTGTAATCAATCAATCTTTTTTAGTTAACTCCCACTACTTGCAAAAGAGCTATGCTTACCAAATACTGAATACTAAGGCAAGCTGCCAAGGGAAGGGAAAAAAAAAAAAAGAAAATGAGGAAAAACAAAAAAAAAGAGAACCACCTATAATTTTCTTTTTCACCCTGAAGACAGGCAATCTTTACACTACAAGTAAAGCTCTCAAAAAAGGCAATCTGAGAATAAGTGTACATATATATATACACACACAGTACATCCAACAAAGGAAACTTAAAAATCATCAGTTATCAGCAACTTTATGCTTCTCAACAGCAAAGTGTTTCTACCATCAATTGCCATCTTTTAATGTAGGGTGTTCTTTATTGTGCAGAAAGATCTGCCATAACTATGCCTGAAGCAGATTGTAAATTTTCCATAAATCATTGAAAATGCTCATACACATCACATTTGCAGCCAGCTAAAATTTATGAGCCTGGCTAGGGTTTTTTGTACCTACATAACAGCAATTGTACATTTGTTCTGGGCAGATAGTGGGAGAGAAATAACTTCACACATGCACCAAAATAAAGGGAAGAATTCCCACCTATTTTGTAGTTCAGTGTTAAGTGTTTTGTGATTAATCACTGTAATATGGCTAACCCTGTACCTCAAATGGTGAGCTCCTGGAAAGTTAAGAAATTAAAAGAAGTTACAATATACTCATAAATCAGTTAGTGATTTAATCTATGGTTTGTTGTACAATATGAAAACTCTTAATTATTTTAGCAGAAGGCAAAGCTAAGTGTGACAGAAATACTAAAATTCATACTCCAGTTGTATACTACATATACTAAAATTTTGCCTTGAACACTAAAATTCTCTTCAGATAATTTATCTACTTCATACACAATATGAGGTGTATTTGGGATGACGCGGTTAAAGCAAAGCAACTTGATGAACATCTTCCAGCCATTCAAGAGAAACCAATATATAATGTCATGTAGCTAATAATAATTGCTTTTAAACCACTAAATTTTCTACTGCTGAATCACTACAGGAGTTTCTCAATGACTTCAGAGTATTAGGTTAAGAATGACAAAAACATGCCCAGGACACCTAAAAGCACAATCACAGTAGTGGTTACTAGCAGTTAGTACTCATGCCCAACAAACTCCTAAGCAATCAATATCTTATCAGCAGGCAAAGGAGAAGAACTTCAAATGTATTACAACTCCCTGGGAGATAATTAGCTAAATTACTATAGCCACTTATTAAATAATCTGATTTTCTCTTCATCTGTACCTATCATAATCATTAGCATCAGTCACTTCCCAAGTCACATACATTTCTTCTTTATTAAAAGTGGAGACTCCTCATAAGTGTTAAACACCTCTATTTCAGACTTACAGCACTTGAGAGGCAAAACTGTCTTAAGTGTCCTCAATTCCTTACAGATGACTAAGGACTGGATAGATCCCTTCACAAAAACATATCCCACAGATACTTGCATCCACAGAATTTGACATTTACTACTAGAATAAGAAACACTGTTCTATTCAGAACATAAGTACAGTTTTAGCAACTGTACTCCCCAGCCTCTGGACCACTATACATCTATTCACCATTGACCTACAACTTATTTCTGAAAACAAGAGACACAAAAACAACACTGACCAACTCTTTTAAGTTGTTTGGAGGTTTTTTCCTTAAGCTTCAGTTAAACAGTGGCTATCAAAATTCAGAACATATCTATTTGTACTTTATTTCAGTATTATTGATTGAGAGCAGCCCTGCAGAGAAGGATTTGGGGATGCTGGTCGATGAAAAGCTCGACATGAGCCGGCAACATGCGCTCGCAGCCCAGAAGGTCAATTGTATCCTGGGCTGCATCAAAAGAAGCATAACCAGCAGGTCGAGGGAAGTGATTCTGCCCCTCTATTCCTCTCTTGTGAGACCTCATCTGGAATACTGTATCCCGGTCTGGAATCTTCAACATAAGGAGGATATGGAGTTGTTGGAACTGGTCCAGAGGAGGGCTACAAAGATGATTGGAGGGCTGGAGCACCTTCCACACAAGGACAGGCTGAGAGGTGGGGTTGTTCAGCCTGGAGAAGAGAAGGCTCAGAGGAGATCTTATAGCGACATTCCAGTACCTGAAGGGGGCCTATAGGAAAGCTGGAGAGGGACTATTCATAAAGGCTTGTGGGGATAGGACCGGGGGGAATGGGTATAAACTGGAGAGGGGCAGATTTAGACTAGACATTAGGAAGAATTTCTTCACTATGAGGGCGGTGAGACACTGGCACAGGTTGCCCAGGGAAGCTGTGGCTGCCCCAACCCTGGAGGTGTTCAAGGCCACGCTGGATGGGGCCTTGGGCAGCCTGATCCAGTGAGATGTCCCTGCCCATGGCAGGGCGGTTGGAACTGGATGATATTTAAGATCCCTTCCAACTCTAACTATTCTATGATTCTATGATGATCATACTTTTTTAATTACTTTTTTAATATAAAATTGTGAATTAGCTAGAGCCACTCAAACTCTAAAGCTTTATATTAATATATGTACATATCTAAAATCAGATAACTGTCTCTGCTATTAATATAGTCATTAAAACAAATAAGCACAAACACAACAAATAAAAACGAGCTATTTAAGCTCTCATCCTTGCACAGTGTCCACTGGGACAACTTGACACAGCAGGGACAACAGTGTATGAACAAGCCCCACCAACCCAAGCATCAGGTGAGTGGCAGCTGTTCTACAGCTCAACACAGCAGTGTATGCAGCATTTGTACAACAGCACAGCATAACACATTGCTACCACAGCTACCAATGCTACCGACAATGAAAAATACTTTCACTTAAGGAAAAATTCTATCAGTAAAAAATAACTTAATCCCAATTTATGGGCAAATTCTGTCCCATTCCCAGCATTAACCAGGTGGCTTTCTTATTTTAATAGTTAGTTATTGCAGCCTTATTGCCCACACTGATTTGAAGAAATACCTAACTAGGAGGAGCAATATACAGTGAGTGATTTAGAACACCTATCTGAAAATTTGAGCGTTAATGAATCTTGTATTCACTTATCAGTGAGCCTGGGCAAGTAACATTTTCTTTACAGCTCTTCATTCTTTCAACTGAAAAATAAATTGCTTACTATTCCCAAGGCTATTGAGAATGTTAATAACTAGGGAAAAAAATTAAGAAAACAATCCTAGGCTATGGAAAATATAGATGCAATTCTAAACCCACTGATGTCAGTGACATAACCGAGTCTTAAACATGAGCAGAACTACGTACCTAATTATGGAAATAAACTATTAATTATGTCAAGCAGCTATGTGTTTTGCTGGCAATGAGATTCATAACTAGTACTACCTCAATACTAGGAAGTAGAGTAATTTTGAACTACCTAATTAATTTTAATTTCTTTTGCATTGTTAACATAGTGCTAGATTTAACATATTTGCCAAGCTTTAACATGTTAATAATAACTATGTCATCCCTAACCACCTGCATCTCTAACAGCCATCCTTTCCACAGGGAACCAGATGTGTCCCTTCCTCAGAATATAACAACATACAATTCCAGTCACAAGTTACAATGTTCAGAATGAGAAAAAAAAAATAATGAGGAAAGTATAATCTGGAAAAAGACAACAGCAATTGTATATTTGTGCTGGGCAGACAACAAAGGAACAGGACAAATTCCAAAATCTGATTTCAGAAAGCAAGGTGTTACACAGCTGCCGCATGCACAACATACCAGCACAGGCAGTCTTTACAATCTGTTATTCTCAATATCTTTAATCCATTAACGAACTGAAATATTTAAGAAAGGTCAAAGTTTCTATAACTGCATTTTTAGATGTGTGGTAGAAGAAAATCAGCAGTTTCATTTAAATTAAGTAATTCATTAATTGATAAAAAGCCTCCACAAGCATACTGATGTTAAAGCTCAATCATAATATCCTAACCAGCCGGTCACCCGGCATGTACTGGAAGACAACTGAAATGCATTACCAGACTAGCCACAAAACACTTTTTCTTTGAAAAAGGATGATGCCTGCAATGAAACATGATATGTATGATAAAGGACATAAAGTCACTGGTTGCACAGTAGTGAAGCAACTTCTCTAAAGAACAAGAGGTTTATTAAAGTCTCTTTCCCCTTTAAATTAAAGGAAATCTATAACTAGCAGTTGTCTCTATAGCATAAATATAAAGCAAAATGTCACTAAAGTTCTTTCTAGCAGACTTCATCCAAAGATCAAATGTCAGCAATCCTTGGTACAGTTGTTGATACTATGACCTTAAAGATGCAGCTATTTCACACATGCTAAAAATAAAATCTGCTTTAAAAAAAGCAAGGACATGAACATACTGAAAAGAATAGAAACTTCAGGCAAAGTGTTTCTACTCCTGATGCTGGATAAATCCTACACAAGTAATCTCTCTACAGAACCTGAAAGAATAGAGCAAAGCTTCTCAAAAATTTGTTTCCTTGACAACGTTGACAGACTAAGAGAGGTAAGGAATCAAAGTCATCAGATGCCTTGTAGTTTTGTTAGCAGATTTTTTAAAAAAAAAACATACAGCAATATGTGAGATGCATCTATAAAGCTGGACTCCTAGAAAAGAAACAAAGTTAGGCTGGTGTTATGTATATTTTTAAACAGCAAAAGCATTCAAAATTTCTCAACTGTTAAATAAATAGAGTTGCTTCCATAATGCATTACAGTAACTTCAGAACTTCCCTCCTAGCTCCATTTTTCCCAAGCACCAAAATGTTTACTTTTTCAACAGCAATCTTACTGAAGCATCTAGGAGAGGGCTAACAACACCATACATTTCTCCCTGTCTCAGGTGATGCTCCAATGTTCAACTCCATAGCAGCTGCCCACAGAGTTCTTGTGCATAACTGAAGGACTTAATTTTTGACATTAAGTCAAGCCTCATTAGAGATACTACTTCATTGACACATCTCTAGCCCTGACTTTTTCTTCCCTGATAGGCAGGCTACACTGGGAGGAGGACAAGGTTGCTTATTTCTCTGCTTCAGGCTACCTAGAGGACACTTAGTAAACAGCTGGGAAAGTTCTTAGTAAAAAGGAAGACAGAACTCAGCTATTCAGGACAGATAGGTTTCTAAGAAAAAAAGTCAGATATAAACTTAATGGTCTTCATATTCTGTAAGTAATGACACAGGTAACCAAAACTCTTTTCAGGTAACATGAGGAAACAGCATCTTTTTTTTTCCCATCATTATTAAGGATATACAAAAGTCACCCTCTATCATTTTGGATTTCCACAGAAAGAAAGGTTTTTGAAATAACACTGTCAAAACATCTATGCCCCACGCATCTCACCTGTGGCCACATATTGGTCAATGACAACAAAATTTCACAGAGGTGTCAGTATTTTCCCCTCAAGATTTAATCAAGCTAAGAAGCTGACTAAAAACGGAAGACACTGCAGAAGCCCCAAAGAAGAAAGAAATTCAAGGGGCTCTACAGCCAACCTCCAGACACAGCCAGGCTCCGTTAACTCTACTGCTCTGGGAAGCAGTTTGTTTTCTGAATTCTTCTTTAAATAGTTCCCAGTTTTGGAGGAACACACAAGCACATTAGTTGTTCCATGGAATATTCAGTTTCTCCCACTCCTCTTCCCCAAAGCCACATCCTCTAACACTGCCCTAAAGCAGTCAAAAATGCTTTGCAAGACCACTTGGGGTACTACTCTAGCATTCTTTAAGGAGAACCTAATTCAGCAGACATTTTCAGGTGTAAAGGCAAAACCAATGCCAGAAGCTGAGAGGTTCAATGCATTTAGACCCCCACTCCCTTTATTTTTAAATGTTAGTTTTTACACAAGTGTTAGATTTTAATCCAAATAAGCACTGAATTTATTTCTTGTTAGGGAAGAAGAAAGAAAACAATAGCTTATCAAACAGCTTAGAGATCAGAATGATGCTGTTTATACTCAAAGAAACATCGTTTGAGGCACAAGAGTGTGTCAACTACTAAGAACATAATAAAAACTATACAAGACATCTCCAGCTGTGGATCCTGAGAAAGTGAACAAAGGCATTACAAGAATTTCTGTTTCCTTGACAACAGCATTGCTGGAAACAAGAAAATAATTAAAAGGAACACATCTCTGTGTAACAACGACCTCTAAACATATCTAGGTATCAACATACCAGATGTGGAACAACCCTTACCCAAAGATACCTTTAGGATGAAAAGACCAAAATCTACCACTGTCACGAACTGTTCTGACTTGTGTTACTGGCTTTTGCTGAACAATTGTGTGACAGCTGGCTATTACATCCTGACCTGTATTATCATCTAGGCATAAGCACAGTAAGAAGCTTTCATTGATGGTCAAGTACATTCCTTCCTGCATGATGTTCCTTTTCTTACAAAAGAAGCATTATGGAGAATACCTGCCATTGAAGTGTATGAAATAATCTTGTTAGAAAAAGATCAAGGTATATAAAGAAGCCCTTTCATTGTTCAGGACACTGGTATTACTGTGCATATAGCTATCAAATAATAAGTGTACTTCCATCTTAATAATCAGCAAGCTTAAAGTCCTTGGAAAAAAATAGACTTAGTTCTAAATAGACAAGGGAAGAAGCTCAGAACAAGGCACCATAAAGTCAGCTTCACTATTTCAGAATAGCCTATTTAGTAGCCTTTTCAACAATAGCCTCTTCAACAAGAAAACAACAGTGCTTTTTTCACACATCTAGGTAAGCAGCACACAATCTCCAGAATACGAGTGCTTCCTTGCCACTTCCAAGATAGAAGAACTTCTTGTTATTTTTAAAATAGGGTATAAAGTGTACCAACATCACACTAAAGTCGAATATATGCATTAAAGAGGATTACTCCCTAAATCCCCATCTTATACATCAGCTACAGATAAAGGAGCATTGCCACAATTAGATTTTAAAAATGAACCTAAGAATGGCAATACTTGGAGTACTAGCAGTACGATACCTAATACTGTTTAGTGAGGAGTTTGACTCTAGCCTTGCATCAAAGAACTAAACATGAGTTCAGGAAATATGCTGGCAGCTTAAATTCATTCCTTCATAAACAGACATGCATGTGACAGAACAAGAAACACTGCCTATTTCAAGTGAATTGTGTGCAGAGTCAGTGAAAACAGAAAGAGTTGTTATTCTGAGGCAGGGTAACAGCAGTATCTAGGAAATCTGGATTGCTACCATTAGCACTACACACATTATGTGGATGAATGAAGGTTTATCATGTTCCATAGCTTTCAGTCCAATACAACAGGATCAAGAAAGAATAACAAATTCCTGGAATATACTACTGTGCAATCTTTCTCCTAACAAACACATAACCACAAAAGAATAAAAGGTTTTGAAAATATGAATTTAAATGCTATTTTTTTTAGTACTTGATACACTCCAGGAAGTTAAATGCTTACATTAAATTTGATTAGTCTGAGTGATACACCACCCTAGATCTAATGATCACAAGAGTCTCATAGGACTGGAGAAGTATCTGGAAGAGATCTCTTGAGATAGCAAGTTACAAAGACAAACTACTTTGTAGCTCAGAAATCCCCTGACTTGAAAACAAGCAGAGACCAGAAGAGGACTTAAAGTCACTGTAAACTTCTTTGTCTAGGCCACTAGTCATGGATCCTACTAGAAACTGACCACTGAGCTAAGTAGAGCCTTGGTCTCAACCAGGATGGCTGTTCTTGCATTCTTAATCATGAGAAGTAGGCAACACCTCTGTTTAACAGGCTGGCATTATTAAACTAATTCTAAAAACTTTTACTTTCCTTGTATATATTCAGCTGTGACTAAATGGAGATACGGTTCAACTAAGTAAGTGGGGAACAAAATGCACAAAAAAACCTTCCAACAATGCATTATAATACAATTCATCCCATCAAAGTGCTATTAATATACATTTTGCCTACCAAATAATTACATGTACTTTCTTTCCTTAATTCTGTCCTCGATGGAGGGTGAAAGTGCTGAAAATGAAGAAATACTTTGGAACAAATAGAATACCTGCTGTGATGCTCTAAATAGAAAACCAGGAACATAGAAATAAAAGTTTACAGATGATTATAAAAAGATGTTACCTTGAGTTAATTTTAAGACAAAATACGAAATACAGAATAATAGTATGGGAGGCTTGAAGGCATGAAGAATTGCTTTAAAGTCACTATTAGAAACTAGTGAAAATGTTTACATCTCTGTGTAATTACATCTAATGTATCTACAAGGTCTTCTAAATAAAAGATAGTAACAGTGTGAATAAAGTATCTACAATTGGTAGAGACACAACTCTCACCTACCTTGCTACCTAAGGCAAACAGCTGTATTCAATGGTAACCTGTGATTTTGGGTTCTGCATTTGAGGTTCGAAACCAAGAAATACCTACACAATTTCTAAACCAGAAATACCTGAATGAGGTCTGATGTTCAGAAAGTGTTGAATATCCACACTGTGGAAAAAGAGCATGTTTATTAACAGTGCTGAGTCTCAAAATCTATGCAAAAATATGAAACACTTTAATAAAATCACAAACTCTACTTCAGTGTTTAAGTAGGCAAAATCAAAAATGGCAGTAGCCTAAATTTCATTTACAGCAGCAATTCAAACAGAAGGTAAAGAGAAGTGTTATCCAAAGAAAAATTTCAGATAATGAATTTTCACAATCCTTAAAATACATACTTAAACTAGAAACATAAACCACTGATAATACAATTTGAATGTAATAGTGAAGAGCAGCACTGCCACAGTAAGAGCTCCCAACAGTACTTTTTCCAACTTGAATCAGGTTTCCTGCCCCTTTGTCCAGATACTTTAGCTGGAAATACTATCAGTTTCCATTTGCAAAGGGCAACCTCAAAATTCTGATAAAACAGAGGGTAAGACTTGCCATAGACTCAATCAAAGTTTGTTTGGTTGGGTTTTTTCCCCATCTCTTACAAATTTAAAGTTTAGCACAAAATATTCTTCTATTAATGCTCCAGATTTGAAGAACTGTGGGTAATTAATCTGCAATACATACCAAGTTCTATCTTACTTTCAGGTCTCCGTGAAGTTTTTCTGTATGTTTTGCAACACATGCATAAACCTTTAATTTTGGTCTTCCAACGCACAACATGGAAGCAAACATTAAAGCCTTGCAGCCTTTAGAGGCCCAGGTTAACTGCCATCTCTTCGGAGACGCTGAGGAGCCCCATCTGCTGGCACAACTGTTACTCTAGAGTTACTCCCCTGAGCTGATAAGTGATTTTTTCCAACTGCGCAACTTGATAACTGTTTTGGTTTTTAAAAAAATACAGCCATACACAAAAAAAATATGAGTAAATTTAGTTTTAATGACAAATATTAAATACTCTAAAACACTGCATTCCTTTCTAAATCGGCAAGATATTTATGCAAACTGCTTCAGATGAGCTTTCCTGACACTATTCTCCAGCCAACACAAACTGAAAACATCAACTCATTTATCAAAATCATTTTAGTATGACTTACACTGATTCATAAATAAGAATGTAAAGAGCACATTGGTTGACCTGGGAGAACACATATGGAGGACTGTTCTTTTCCCCTGATTTAAACAGTATACATACACACACTTAAAAAGTAAGAAAACACATAATTGGTTCTATCTATATATTTTAGATATAACCCTCATATGGGTGATTTAGTCATAGTAATTTAGATAGAAGTAAAATTAAATCATTATCACTAAATTAAGATAACTGAAGCAAACATCCCTTCCTTCTCCATGCCAAAAAAAAAAAAAAGAAAAAAGCACATAAGAACAAATAAGTCACAAAACTGTTTGGCTAAATACTTCAAAATTTCATAAAACTATAGATCTTTTGATTTAAACACAGCTTAAACTACTACAATCTGTCAGTTCTGCTTAGACAGAACTCTCAGTTGTAAGAAATCTTCACTAATATTGGACTCTTCCAAAGATAACTGTCTTAAGGCAAAGGCTGAATGCAAGGACTAAATCTAAGATACTTGCACATAAAAAAATTCGATCACGGTAATTCACATGACTAGCAACATACAGAGTTCAATGGCTCTGGATTCAGTCTGGATCAGGCTCTCTCTGATCATACAGGAATTTTAGGGTTCTAACTGTGCTTTGAGGTTTATCCAAATCAGATGTTGAAAGTAAATAGTGCAAACACCTTGAATGTTTGCATATTCCCATTAAAAGAAAAGAGGACATGCTTCCACCACCTGGGTTTGAACCAGCAATTCCAAGCAGGTGGTTTTGGAAGAAAACAACTAAAGAAAGTAAGCTGTAGGAAGGTACAGGATTGGGAAAAAAATAGTCCATCTACACCCGTATCTGCATTTTCAATCAGTTACTTTATGCTTTTACCAGAAAATGGAGAACTTCAGGCAATGGTAAACAGCAAAAAAATCCCCAGAAGATAACTACTGCTGTCACGGTCATTAGAGACTCATGGGCTCCTGATCCTAGAAAGTTAGTGACATTAGTTTCACAACATCAAGTCAATACTCAGTCTAACCATGCCCTCTACTGGCCTGCACGGTACCTGTGTAAAGGTGCAGACTGAAGATGCTACTGATCACACCATTACAGGCCTCGATTTCATTAAGACATAACAGTAAGAAGCATTCATAGGTATTTCCCTACAGGCTACCTTCCAAAATATGGAAATGTGTTTTAATATACTTTGTAAGAGTTACATCATTACTTTATTAATGTTTTAGACTCACATGCTCTGAAGTGTTGCCAACATTAACATTCTCTGTTTATATTGAATTACCATGGTTTGGGGCACTGAAAGCAATTAGATTTCTTCAAACACAAGCTTTACTGTTAAAGTGGTAATATTGCTTTAGAAAACAAAGTAATCTTTCTTTCTGCTTAGGAGACAAAACAGGCAGGCTATTATTTCCATTTTTTAATAATTCTATGCTGTGATAACAATTTTCATTTTAGATTGTTTTACCAAATTTAACACACCCATAATGTCACCAGTCAGTAAAATGAGGCTCTGCAATAGTTAACAAACATTAAGCATGTGGTGTGACAGTTTAAGACAAAAAGTCAAATTCAGACATATTGAAGTCGGAGGTGCATGCAGTTTCATATAATCCAAATTTAAATTACTTCTTAGCAAAAACATCCATCAACACTTTTTGGATATCTTGGTCTCTTCTTTCTAAGCCTGTTCTTCAAGTAGTAGCTGAGATTTAACTTATTCAATATTTTAACTTATTCAATATTTTACAGAACACTTGCAAAGAAAAACAATGGTACTTTTTTCCTCTATTTAATCTTTAAAACAAAGATGTAAAAAAAGGTTTACAAAGAAGATGAAGGAGGAACTACCCACAATTCAAAGTATTCAGGCTTTGATGGTGTGACAGGTTATGCTGACAACAGAACCAGTGACAGTTTTTTATAACTTAAGGGAATAAAAGGTAAGCAATTGAGAGGAGTAAATTTTATTCATGCTATAGATCTGTGGTCTTCCTCTTCAGTGAGCATCAGTGCTCTAACAGACATTATGGAGAAAAAAAGCAAAAACTGCCCAAGATTCAAGATCACTGCCTCAAAGATGCAAAGCCAACACACATTTCACAGGGCCCCATGGTAAAACCAGGGAAAGAGGAAAGGAAAAAATTCTAAGATAAGAACAATCATCAAAAAACCAAACAAAATGAAACTCAGTTCTCCGCTACAAATTAAACAGCAAAAGACAAGAAAACCTCCCTCAATTTTAATAAGAGAATTTAAGAATACTTTTTTCCTACATGAAATCAGAATTCAAATTCAGCTTTAAAGCTCTCTCCTGTCCTTTGGTTTTAGAAATATGCAAATACAAAGCGTGTTCTTGACTCTTTGCTTAGTAAGATTTACTTAAAATTTAGGGCACTAATTTTTAGAATCAAGTTTTAAAATAACTGTACCTGCTAAGTTAAATACGTTAGACACAATAAACCACACCTTCCACCAAAAATGACACTTTCTGTGCGCTCTTATCAAAACTATGGTCCTGTGTAAACCCACTTTAGAAGACTATTATTTGATCCCTGACATGGCATTAGCTTATATCTGGGAAAGTACACGCATTAAAAAAATTTATTGCCCACTGGTAACATTCAAGTAAGACTTGTTGGATGGACTAAATTAACAAAGAACTAAAGCACAATTTACTAAAGCTAGAAGGAAAATACACTTTAAATATTGAGTGACTAACCGTTGAAACAAACTTAAAGTGGGGAAAACTCCCTGCATCAGGACACCTTTCTGGGGTGGAAGACCTGCCACAGCAGCTCAGATGAAAAATCCATCTGACCTGACATACCTCCTCCAGCAGCTGTCACTTCAGCCTGTCAGAAAGGTAAAATCCCTCAAAATGTTATTCCAGTGTGTCAGTCAGTTGTTTAATGACTTAAGGCAGAATCTGTATCCAGACCACAGTGCTTAGGGTTGTTGTGACATTAAGAAGCAGGAAATAATGAAAATCTAACATTAAAACAGATTATAAGAAATGATCTACTAGAAATCTTTGTAAGTTAAGATCTAAACCACAGACATGTCTGATACAAAAAAAAAAAAAACCAAATTCTAAAATAATGGAACTGATTGTAGGTACAGTGAAGGGTTAGGCTGGGAGTTCATAACAGGTTCTTGTACCGCAAAGCATCTCCTCGAATTCTCAACATTTTGAAACTGTAAAATATTGTTAAAAACAAAAGATGATAATCCAAGAAGATCATTATTGAAAACAGCATTCTTAATTTTGATGATTGGTCCACAAAGCATCTTTTTTTACTTTACCTTCATTGTTTTATCCATAGAAGCTGAGAGAAGCATGTGACTTTGTTCTGGTACCGGACACCACTGGATTTCATTGACAGGGCCGCTGTGTTTAGACATGTAAAATACTAACTTTTTGGGAACTTCAGTCGATTTATATTCGGATCCCAAATATGGCTTAATTAATTCAGAGATCTTTCTCAAAGGCTGCTCTCCTGACATGCCTAGCTTAATGTCACAATCCAAACTATCTCTCTGATCAGGTTCTTTTTTTTCAGGCATACTGGAATTTTCTTGACGCAATCTTTTAGGGATATATGGTCTAATTCCCTTTATGGCAATAGTACTCTCTGTATATATTCTCTTCTGGGAAACACCATTTCCAAAGTTTGTTGAAGAGCTTGATGGTTGTTCAAATTTTTTGTAGGACATACATAATGCAGTACAACCAGAGTATGCTCTCCTGCAACAAGAAGATGTCAAATCAGGGTTATTATTCTGTGCATAGTGCTCAGGGGGATCTTCACCAATAGTGCTTGTGCCAGAACTGTCAGTGTTCTCAGTAGGCTGCATTTCATATGTAGATTTTGTACCCAAACTACCAGGTGCAAAGTACTGAACACGATTCACAGAAGAATTTGGAAGGCTTGTTTGTCTTCTAGAAGTACTGGGGACTTCAGTCTCTTCAGTTTCTGCCTCAGAATCTGAATCATCATAAGCAACCAGTGACGAACTCATTATGGCTAGACACAGCAGGCTTCAGAAATCTCAGTGTTGGAATCCTCCAAAATGATGGTCTACAATAAAGAATTTATCATTCAGAGCTTACAAAGATCATTCAGAGATTACAGAGTCTACAATATGAGTAACTTAAGGATATAAATATACTTTTCTTTCAAAAAAAATCCATTACTTGTATTCCTGTTTATTAATGGAATTTATTCTTCTATTATAACACATCTGTACTTTCAATTATGCAACACCACTTGCCTCCCAGCACTTTGCATACATTTTTAATGCATTGCAGAAATGCATTTGCATACCACAGGAAAATGAAAATTATTTTGAAAAAGAAAACAAACTTGCAACATAAGTACTGCAAATTACTTTAAGCTTACTTGCAGCAGCACTTCCAAACACACAAGAGAGGGTAATTAATTATGCTGTGTTTTGGTACGTACATTTATAAGGATATAAATACTACGACTATTTTGGAGTCAGTCTAACAATATCTATTTCTCAGTGGTGCAGATGACTTGAAAGAAGTACAAAGAGGTTTAACTAGCGAGTAAAAAAACTAAATATAATACATTTTTGACCCATTCAGCAGTCTTGTAGTATGAGGAAATTTTCCAACTATATGCACATAGCAAGATCCATACAGGTTTTAGTTTAACAGAACAGGCTTAGCCCAGAAACACTGAATTCACTATTTGCATTTACTTAGAAAAGAAATAAGAGCACAGATGACTTGTTTACTGCAGAATAAACTCCTTCAAAGTGTCTGTAAGAAAAAATCTCATGCTGAGACTGTAACATGCTGAATAACTCACCACCACAGCTATCCCATTACGCTTCTTCTAAAAATCTAGGAGGAGCATGTGAAGTACTGTGTTAACTACATTCAAACAATTGATGTGTCTGCAAAAATAATCTTTCAGTCTTTGCTGCTTATAGTCAAGAAGTTCTGCTACCCTTCCATTGCTAAGATTGTTTAAATGGGAATTCCTGTTTTGTTTCCTTGCCCCACTAAGTGGTTGAACCCACAACACTGTCAGATCAGCTGCTGAAATTCTTGGTTTAAGTCAGAGAAGAAGCTGCACTCAAAAGAATTAAAATGAGATTAAAATGAGAATGCTGTATGAAAGTCAGTATCTAAATAAGCATTCACAGAACTGATGCCACAAAAGTGGGTCCTACAAATACTGCCACAGGAGTAGTACATTGGAACTTGTAAATATTACCCATTTAGCTTCAGGATTAGGTCTATTCGAATTAAAACAACCATGTTTTATTTAACCCACAAAAGCATTACATTACAGGCAGATTTCCAAGTACAGATCCAGAAGACCGGCTTTAATTCAGATACACATATTCACCACCATAGATCCTTCCCAAGATAAGCAATCAAGATGTTTGATCAGAACAAGGTGACTAACGTTTTAGCACATAAAAGCAACAAGATCCCCCTCTAGAGGACATTTTGCCTTTATCCAAAGTTAATGACAGCTATAAGTGACAGCAAATAAAAGCAATGAGAAAATATTCTTTAATAATATAGATCCATTTATTCAAACAGCACTTCACTTAAACAGTGTCAAGGAAAAAAATAAGCAGTGTTTCAGGAAAACTTAACCAACGATTCACTTCAAAAACAGTAAACTGATGGTTTTTAGCAGTAACCTGAAACCTCTTATCAAATAAATAGCAACTTTGAAGGACTGCACTTCAATAAATACAACATACGGTTATTATTTCCATTGCAGTGCTGAAAACAGGCCCCAGCCAAAATGCATCCCGTTTAAAGAACAAATACAGTAAGAGGTTGACCTCTGGCTGAAAGCTACAAATGAAGATACACAACTGGATTGGCTTAGACTTTCAAAGTTACTTTACTTCCTTTTAAGACAAACCAAAAAAAAGCTGAGATTCAGAGGTAAACACAAGACACTGCTGCAGATACCAGGTTGAAAAAGTTTCCTATGGGATACTTGAAAGAAGCTGCCACATTACATTTGGCCAGTATAAAATCACACCCTCACACCCAGCACCCATAAGCCTTGGTGTTTCGGTAAAAAACAGCATCACTGTCATCTCAAGACTTTTCATTCAACTTCTGTTTTTTAAAGAAACACCACCCCAGAGCTCCTGGTGCTGCCCAGACTGAAGCGAACCCTGGCACCGAGGCCATCTCCTTCCCTATATCTATACACTCCCTTATAGAAAATGGACATAAAACCACTGGAGAGTGTCCAGAGGAGGGCCACAAAGTTGGTGAAGGATTTCAAGAGGAAGCTGTAGGAGCAACTGAAGTCTCTTGATCTGCTCAGCCTGGAGAAAAGTAGACTGAGGAGAGATCTCATCACAGTTTACTGCTTCCTCACAAGGGCAGGTGGAGGAGCAGGCCCTGATCTCTTCTCTCTGGCAACTAATAATAATAGGACTCAAAGGAATGGCAGGAAAATGTGTCAGGGGAGGTTTAGGTTGGATATTAGGAAAAGGTTCTTCACCCATAGGGTGGTGGAACAGGTAGAGAAATGGAACAGGCTCCCCAGGGAAGCTGTCACAGCGCCAAGCCTGAAAATATTCAAGAAGCATTTGGACAACACCCTCAGACACATGCTGTGAATGTTGGAGTTGTCCTGTGCAGGGACAGGAGTTGGATTCAATGATCCTTATGAATCCCTCTCAGCTCAGGACATTCTATGACCCTAGGAACTACCAACCCGTCAGCTTCACCTCTGGGCCTGGGAAGATCACGGAACAGATCCTCCTAGAAGCTATGCTAAAGAACATGGAGGATGGGAAGGTGGTTAAAGGCAGTCAGCATGGTGTCACCAGGGAGAAGTCCTGCCTGACCAACCTAGTGACTTTCTATGATTGGGTGACCACATCAGTGGACATGGGAAAAGCAATGGATGCAATGTATCTGGACTTCTGTAAAGCCTTTCACATGGTCCCCCACATCCTTCTCTCTAAATTGGAGAGATCTGGATTTGATGGGTGGACTGTTCAGTGGATAATGAATTGGTTGGATGGTCGTATTCAGAGAGTAGTGGTCAATGGCTCGATGTCCAGATGGAGATCCGTGACAAGTGCTGTCCCTCAGGGGTCTATACTGGGACCACTGCTGTTTAATGTCTTCATCAATGACATAGACAGTGAGATTGAGTGCACCCTCAGCAAGTTTGCAGGTGACACCAAGCTAAGAGGTGCAGATGTCACACCACAAGGACGGGATGCCATCCAGAGGGACCTGGACAAGCCACAGGAGTGGGCCTGTGTGAACCTCATGAGGTTTAACAAAACCAAGTGCAAGGTCCTACACCTGAGTCAGGGCAATCTCTCATTTCAATACAGGATGGGGGATGATGCCACTGAGAGCAGCCCTGCAGAGAAGGACTTTGGGGTGCTGACTGACGAGAAGCTTGACATGAGCTGACAGTGTGCGCTCAGAGCCCAGGTGGCCAACCGTATCCTGGGGTGCATTGAAAGAAGCATTGCCAGAAGGTCGAGGGGGTGATTCTGCCTCTCCGTCCCTCTCTTGTGAAAATCCACCTGGATTACTATGTCCAGCTCTGGAATCCCTAACATAAGAAAAACCTAGAGCTGCTGGAATGGGTCCAGAGGAGGGATACAAAGGTGATCAGAGTGCTGGAGCACCTCCCATATGACAACAGGGTGAGAGATTTGGGCTTGTTCAGCCTGAAGAAGAGAAGGCTCTGAGGAGAACTTATAGTCACCTTCCAGTACCTGAAAGGGATACAAGAAAGCTGGGAAGGGACTGTTCATAATGCTTGTAGTGATAGGACGAAGGGAATGGGTATAAACTGGAGAGGGGCAGATTTAGACTAGACATAAGGAGTAAATTCTTCACAATGAGAGTGGTGAGGCACTGGCCCTCGTTGCCCAGGAGGGCATCCCTGGAGGTGTTCGAGGCCAGGCCGGATGGGGTCTTGGGCAGCCTGATCTAGTGGGAGGTGTCCCTGTGCATGGCAGGGCCGTTGGAACTGGATGGGTTTTAAGATCTCTTCCAGCCCACACCATCCTATGACTCTGTGATCCTTGTGACTCCCTCCAAGCACAGGGCATTCTCTGACCCCGCGTCACGACTCGAGACTCCCTCCTCCCCCGGCCCCGCAACCCCCCTGCCCTGCGGATACCTGCGCCGCTTCGCACCCGGAACTCGCGCGGCCGCGCCGGCTCCTCTCCCAAAAGTGCTCCGGGTGGAAACAAGGCGCTTTGTTCCAGCGGGTTCCGCCCCGCGGCGGCCCCGCAGGACCTGCGTGTCGGGAAGGGCAGGGGCCAGGGTCACGGCGCGGCTTTGGCAGCCCCTGTCCCGGCGCTGCGGGACGTGCGGGGGGGGCTGGACTGGGCTGCGTGGGAGGCAGAGCGGGGCGCAGTGCGGGGCAGTGGTTGCGGAGGGGATGCCTTTCCCAGACGGACTCGTGAGCGCATTGCCGGGCGCGGGGTGATGCAATGGGAGTGACAGAGGAGCCGTGAGCGGACCCGAGCCGGGCCGGGCAGGTGAGGGCCGGGGAGGGGAGACCGCCTCTGGGAAAGGGAGACCGCCTCTGGGGAGGGGAGACCGCCTTTGGCGGGGGGTAGTCTGCCTCTGGGGGGAGACCTGACGGGCGGGACAGGGGCGCTGGGAGAGGGACTTTCTGTAGGGCACGTCCCGTCTCTGCCTTGCTTTGCCTTGCTTTGCTTTGCCTTGCCCTGCCTTGCCTTGCCCTGCCTTGCCTTGCCCTGCCTTGCCTTGCCCTGCCTTGCCTTGCCCTGCCCTGCCTTGCCTTGCCTTGCCCTGCCTTGCCTTGCCTTGCCCTGCCTTGCCCTGCCTTGCCCTGCCCTGCCTTGCCCTGCCCTGCCTTGCCCTGCCCTGCCTTGCCCTGCCCTGCCTTGCCCTGCCCTGCCCTGCCCTGCCCTGCCCTGCCCTGCCCTGCCCTGCCTTGCCCTGCCCTGCCTTGCCCTGCCCTGCCTTGCCTTGCCCTGCCTTGCCTTGCCCTGCCTTGCCTTGCCCTGCCTTGCCTTGCCCTGCCTTGCCTTGCCCTGCCTTGCCTTGCCCTGCCTTGCCTTGCCCTGCCTTGCCTTGCCCTGCCTTGCCTTGCCCTGCCTTGCCTTGCCCTGCCTTGCCTTGCCCTGCCTTGCCTTGCCCTGCCTTGCCTTGCCCTGCCTTGCCTTGCCCTGCCTTGCCTTGCCCTGCCTTGCCTTGCCCTGCCTTGCCTTGCCCTGCCTTGCCTTGCCCTGCCTTGCCTTGCCCTGCTTTGCCCTGCCTTGCCCTGCCCTGCCCTGCCCCTGCCCTGCCCTGCCCTGCCCCTGCCCTGCCTTGCCCTGCCCTGCCCTGCCTTGCCCTGCCCTGCCCTGCCCTGCCCTGCCCTGCCCTGCCCTGCCCTGCCCTGCCCTGCCTTGCCCTGCCCTGCCCTGCCTTGCCCTGCCCTGCCCTGCCTTGCCCTGCCCTGCCCTGCCTTGCCCTGCCCTGCCCTGCCTTGCCCTGCCTTGCCCTGCCTTGCCCTGCCCTGCCCTGCCTTGCCCTGCCCTGCCCTGCCTTGCCCTGCCCTGCCCTGCCTTGCCCTGCCCTGCCCTGCCCTGCCCTGCCTTGCCCTGCCCTGCCCTGCCCTGCCCTGCCCTGCCCTGCCCTGCCTTGCCCTGCCCTGCCTTGCCCTGCCTTGCCTTGCCCTGCCTTGCCTTGCCCTGCCTTGCCTTGCCCTGCCTTGCCTTGCCCTGCCTTGCCTTGCCCTGCCTTGCCTTGCCCTGCCTTGCCTTGCCCTGCCTTGCCTTGCCCTGCCTTGCCTTGCCCTGCCTTGCCTTGCCCTGCCTTGCCTTGCCCTGCCTTGCCTTGCCCTGCCTTGCCTTGCCCTGCCTTGCCTTGCCCTGCCTTGCCTTGCCCTGCCTTGCCTTGCCCTGCCTTGCCTTGCCCTGCCCTGCCTTGCCCTGCCCTGCCCTGCCTTGCCTCCCTGGTTAATTTTGTGCGCAACTGTTCCTGTACAAGAGATGAGCTCTTAATAGCAGTCACAGTAAAGGTTCGTATTTGTCTTCCCTCGGATGAAGAGTGGTTGAGTTGTCATGTTGTCATCTCAGGGAGTTGTCTTGCATATTTTATTGTACTTTTATACATAAATTGATGATTATGATGACTGTGAAGATAGGTGTACTATACAATGTAGCCTATGTTGGAATACTTCTCAAGACATATCACGCATTCATTTACGCGCATGCTACCTGCTTTGATTTCACTCTTCATTTTTTGTTTTATTTCCAGGAGGCAAAGCAGTCTGGGGGAGCGTAAGCGTTGTTAGACTTAAAATAACATTCGTTCTTCGGTTCATTAAATTTTTGAGGGGACTTTCATATTGTTGTTGTTATTGGAAGTCTTGAGGTACCTACATGCAATGTTTGTCCAGAAAAAGCTCTTCTTATCATAGTGAGAAACCCTGTTCTTTGATTCTCGGGTCTCTAACTTACCATATTGAATAGCAAACAGTGAAAATGATCATAAATCTGTGACTGTCGTCTAGCTGGAAAGAGAGGAGAATACACTTCTTTTCTGACACCTATGCCAAGGATTATTTTTGAGCTTTGTCTCACAACTACTTAATGTACTGGAACAGTCACAAGACCAGTAGCCCTCAGAAGTTAGAACTAAACTCAAGAAGGGTTGATCTAGACTGAATATAAGGAAAAAATTGTTTACGATGGGGGTGATAAAACACTAGAACATCTTGCGCAGTGGAGGCCCCATCCTTGGAAACATTCAAGGTCAAGTTGGATGAGGTTCTGAGCAACCTGATCTAATTAAAGATGCCCCTGCTTCTGCAGAGGGTTGCACTAAATGACCTGTAAATGTCCCTTCCAACCCAAAGCATTCTATAATTCTATGAAGGTGATATGCATTGCATAGGTAGAAAAGGCATGCAATTCTTAGCTTTCAATTCATACTGTGAAACTCAGCATTTAAGTTCTTCTTAGACACTGGTCTTAAGTGTCCTAACAGTCCATTCTCAAGTTCCTGTTTATCATTATTTTCCTCCAAATTTGTTTGCATGCAATATCTAATGTGTCAGAAACTGTTAGTTTTCATGTCATTGAGAAAACAAGAAAAAAGTGTCCTGATAAAATGTAGGATATCTAACCCTTTGTTTTAAGTGGTTCACAAGAGCATTTATGAATTTCTGAAGATAAAGAGCTGTGTTCCATATTACTGAATTGCTGGCTTAAATCCCACTAGTGAATATAGAATCAAAATCATTATGTTGGAAAAGACCTTTGAGATCAACTCCAACCATACCTGTCCACTACTAAATCATATCCCTAAGCACTTCATCTACCTGCCTTTTAAACACCCCCAGGGATGGTGACTCCACCACCTCCCTGGGCAGCTGGTTCAGTGCCAATAACCTTTTCGGTGAAGAAATTTTTCCTAATGTCCAATCTAAACTTCCCCTGACGCAGCTTTTGGTCATTCCCTCTTGTCCTATCACCTATCACTTGGGAGAAGAGACTAACATGCACCTCCCTACAACCTCTTTTTAGGTATTTGTAGAGAGCAATATGGTCTCCCCTCAGCCTCCTCTTCTCCAGGCTAAACAACCCCAGTTCCCTCAGCTGCTCCTCGTAAGACTTATTTTTCAGCCCCTTCACCAGCTTCATTGCTCTTCTCTGGACACGTTCCAGAGCCTCAACATCCTTCTTGTGGTGAGGGGCCCAGAACTGAATGCAGTATTCAAGGTGCGGCCCCAGCAATGCTGAGTACAAGGACAGAATAACTGCCCCAGTCCTGCTGGCCACACGGTTTCTGATACTAGCCAAGATGCTGTTGGCCTTCTTGGCCACCTGGGCACACTGCTGGCTCATGTTCCGTCGCTGTTGACCAACACTCCCAGGTCTTTCTCTGCCAGGCGTCTTTCCAGTCACTCTTCCCTGGGCCTGTAGCACTGCACAGCTTTTTTGTGTTCCAAATGCAGAACTCTGCCCTTGTCCTTGTTAAACCTCATCCCACTGGCCTCAGCTCATCGATCCAGCGCATTCAGATCCCTCTGTAGATCCTCCTGACCCTCCAGCAGATCGAAACTTCCTCCCAATTTAGTGTTGTCTGCAAACTTGAGAAGAGTAGGCTCAATGCCCTCATTCAGGTCATTGATAAAGATATTGAATGGGACTGGACCCAGCACTGAGCTCTGGGGACATCAGTTGTGACCGGCCTCCAGCTGGATTTAACTCCATTCACCACCACTCTTTGGGCCCCGCCATCGACCCAGTTTTTAACCCAGCAGAGGGTGCATCTGTCCAGGCCGATGGCAGACAGTTTCTCAAGTAGAATACTGGGGGAAATTGTGTCAAAGGCTTTACTGAAGTCCAGGTACGCTACATCCACAGCCTTTCCCTCATCCATCAAGCGGGTCACCTTGTCTTAGGAGGCGATCAGGTTAGTTTCGCAGGACCTGCTTTTCATAAACCTGTGCTGAGTGGGTTGGTATGGGTGATACCAGGGTAAATAGAGATAAGTTTTAGGTAGCTGTCAGTATCTTTTGCATTCTATAATCATAATATCCTCATCTCTTGTAGTAGTGACCAGATCACTTTTGCCACTTCTGAATGAATGTGCATCTTCATTTGTGATTCTTTGCTCAGCTTAAATCAGTGATATTCTAGACTTTTTTAAAGAGTCTTTCTGTTATACTGTTCTCCAGTGTGTGTGCTCCGTGTCAGCTCTCATGCTCTATGAAAGACATTTCGGCCTTTCTGAATGGAGGCAATCTATCAGGAACAACATATGTTTGAAGAATTAAGTTAAAATACCAAGTCATAATTCGTTCCACACCAAAGAATAATTCTGGTTTGCCTTTTTCTATTTTGTAAAATTTGAAGCCAGTAAATATAACTGGCATATTCTTACAGAAAGAGCGTGTGTTAATCTTCATGAATGTTTTCTAATATGAATTTATTCTAAGTACTTTCATTTCCACTCAAATATCTTGTATCCATGAAAAAAAAAAGAAAACGCTAGCATCCAAATGGCAGAACGTAAGTAAATTGTAGGAATACAACAGAATTGTTTGGTATGCTTCAAATTACCTCTTTAAAATAACACTGTCAAACTGCAAATAATCAAGCCTGAATGAATCAAGATTAGGATAAAAACTCAAATTTTACTGATAATATATCAATCAGTCTTGTTTTAGTCAATTATGTAATCTAAGTATGGTATCAAGCAAATTAAATTAGCAAGTGCACATGTACACTTCTCAGCTTTGTCAGGGTGTTCAACTGAATGTCTGGGAATACTGCAGCTGTTTGACAAACAAAGCCTTAATGATAGATACATTTTAGTAACCAAGTTACCAAAGCAACCCTCTTAAGTTTTCTAGCCAGGTGAAAGCTTTTTATTGTGGCAGTTTAAATATATACTATGTAAATAAACCCAGGGTTGTGACTGGGCTGATTATTTTGTAGAGGGAAGGCTTAGAAATACTGCTGAACATCTGATGCAACTAATGCTTTTATTTCTTCATTTTTAATTCTGTGAAAAGGGAGCTGAATGAGCATGGGTTTTTATTAGCAGCTTTCGTTATTCACTTTGGTTGCATATATATCTATTAAAATCGATCTATTCATGCTCCACTCCTAGCAATGGGTCAATAATCTGCTAGGGAGTCTGTCCAGAGAGACATAATCCTTTGCAAGTCAGTAGGTCTTTACATGGGCACAGAGTTCATCCTTCATGAAAATGAGCATAGTGTGACAGAGTGCTTAGGGTGGATGCTGCGTTGCCAAAACATCATTTGTTTGCAATTCAATGTGAAGTTAATTTACTCTTTCATCATGCATCGCGTTTGTCGCTACCACATTTGAATGCACTGGATATTTAATAAGCATCAGTTTATAAGTAAAGATGACATCACTTTCCTCAAGAAGAAAAGCTTGGGTAATTGCGTAAACTGACCACAAAAGTTTCTGAGGCAGCACTTCACAACCTTAGCTAAGTTGCAATGACAGTTTTCATGGGAAAGTTATTCAATTCGTTTTGTCATTAGGATCTGCACTGTTATTTTATTTTAACAGCCTCAAGTTTTCTGAAATTCTTTTATAATTCTCTGTGTGCTTCTCTGTGTACCTTGTTGTGGTGGTATGTTCATCCCAAGTGGATTAATTTGATATAGTTGCAGTTTCGCTTACAATGTTGTTTTTCTGAAAAATTGTGTCATCCGTGCCCTTTTGTAACATTTATTGTCTTTTATTTAAATATGGCAATCTCACTATAGCCAGAACCATAATAGTTTTAAAACTCTCTTCCCATATGAGGTCAATGTTTATCCTCAGTTCTGCATATTTAAACTACATGATGCTTGAATTTTTACATATAAATGATTCAGAGCGTACGTACTTCTAAAGGCCTCATCGTTTTGTATAAAGAGATGCTGAGCGTGAATAATTCTTCAAAATAAGGATTTTTCAAAATAAGGAATTCTACCTTTGCAGTTTTCACTCATGGCAGGTTGATAAGGTTCACTGGATTTCTTAGACATAAATAAAACTCTGGTTTTAGATCAGAGTTTATCTGAAGACCTTTGTGGAAGGCGTATGTTGTAGAGTATGAGTTAATTCAATACAATCCATGTTAAAAGAGTTTCCTGTCTTGGAAATTACTAAGAAGTGTTCAATGTATTCACTTAAAATTTAGTAATAAATAATATAATAAGCAGATATAATAATATATACTAAAAAATGTAGATAAACAAGTTATTTGTAACATTCTAGATTATAACTAATGGGACAAAGATCAAGATACTTCTGATGTAGAGTGAAAATTATTTTAATGCATTGCTAACAGAAACTGTGTGCTTACTCAACAATTTAACAGCATTATTTCACTTCCTGTGTTAGTGTAAATGTGAACTATGCAACTGTAGTTTTTCAGAGTCTTGATTGCTGTTAATAGACTGCTAAGAAACTTTCAGATGATATAATTGTTAATATATACACTGTTATAGATGTTAGCCTAGGAGAGAAGCTCTGTTTATTGAAGGATAGGCATCCTCTGTTCTAGGAAGCTCCAGTAATCAAGGTATATTTTGGACATAGGAAGACTGCTGTGTAATTATTCTCAGCCATCTCATCGTCTTAAGCCATGTCCTAGGCTTATTTTTCCTACACACTTATTTTTCCTACACTGGGAAAAATGTAGTTCCTTAAATTTACAGCCTAATGCTTACCCAAGGATTGATTATTCTTTAGAAAGCAGCATTTCTCACTAATCATCAGTGTGTTTTGTAACCTCTGGAGGGAAGCAGCAAAGAAGATGACTAAGCTTTTCTCTTGTATATTCTTTGGGCTGGAGTACAGTATTGCATATATCAAGACAAAATTCCATATGATAGTTATAAAAATCTCATTACTAAGAATTTGACAGGGTATTAGGTCGAACAAGGCCATTAAGTAATCAAGAATCTGATAACCAACTGCTCTGAATTGTATATATATTTAATTACTTTCACTTTTGTCAGGAGTTTGACTTTGAAAAGATGTTTTAGTGTTAAATAAGTAGACGAACAACATTAAGCATGATTGCTAAATTTATTTGGTATTCTTGTCAGTCTCTGTTTATTTCTGTATGAAACTGAAGCTTGTTGTGTTAGTGTCCTCACATTATTCGGTCTGATATGAATAGAATTAGCTATGAGGTCTGTATAGTTTTTATATTCTTATTCTGTTAACCTGATCTTCAAGATATACACAAAAGAATGAAACATGCTGTGTTTTGCCCTACAGTTCACCTTGTTATTGCTGCTGGTTTGAACCTACAAGCCAAAGAACTGGAAGGCATTGAATTTACTTGAATTGTAAATAAATAGATCCTTTGCAGTCTGGCAAAATGGCCGATAGTCCGAACTGTGATTTGAAATCTCTGACTCCACTTCAGCTGTTTGAAAAAGTAACTGAACAAGGAGAGAAAGTCAGAGCATTGAAAGCAGGAAAAGCACCAAAGGTATTTCCATTTCATGTTTTGAACCCATTCTTTTTCAAGTTAGGTCTGTCTTTTAAGAGTGCTGAAGAATATGATTGTTCTGAGATCAATTTTGTATTCTAGTAAGAAAAAAAAATTATTAAAAATATTTACATCAATTTTGTGAACTGTGGATGTACCTGGAGCAAGGTAATCACTAGAGAAGCAAAGTTCTTGCTGTTGAAGTAAGAACAGAGAGGCATAGGCTTAGAAGTCAGCCTCAGCCAGTTGCCACTCTATGTGATGGTATCCAAAGTGTTTGATTTTCAAGTGCGCTTTATCACTTGTATTCTATCCTGGGTTTAGATCCTGTGTTAAAATCTCTTTCTCTATGCATTATTGCACATTAGCAAATATGTCTTCCTGTAACTATGCTGACAGTAAATTAGATAATAATTTATATTTATATATCTTAGAAATTTATGCTTAAATTGTGAAGCATGTTATACTTCTGCAAAGCAGGCAAGCAATTTTTTCTTTCCTCAGGCAGAAATTGAAAAGTGACAGAGAGTTGCTTTAAATGTCTTGGCAATGGCGATGCTCTAAATTCTGCCTGCTAGGAAATCGTCACCTGCTTTTCCTTTACCTTTTGCAGTGATGTTGCAAACATGTAAATAAAGGCTTTGTGTTTGTGAATAGTGCAATTGAAGTCAAAGCATGGATGCAGGATTTTGAAGTACTGGGACATTAATGTAATTGTCTATTTTAAGTATGTTAAGTAAAACAGCTTTTTTTCTTTTTTCCTTTATTCAGGATGAAATTGATGTAGCAGTGAGGATGCTGTTATCATTAAAACAGTCATATAAAATAGCAACAGGGCAGGATTACCAGGCAGGCTTGCCTCCAAGAGATCTTGTATTAATAAACAACAGTACAACTAAAGAAGACGATGAGGATTTTGTGGACCCCTGGACTGTGCAGACATCAAATGCTAAAGGCGTGGATTACGACAAACTCATAGGTATAACACTTCACTGGTACTAAGAAATGTATGTCAAGTGATGCTACTAGCCACAAAATCAGCAAGGGATCATAATAAATCCTGATCAAAACTATCACGGGTATTATTTAATTTATGTCTAAGCTTAGCATTCATATGTCTAAAGAATTTGCTGTAGGGATTGGCAGTGTCCCAGGCAGGGAGCTCCTCTGCAAGACTTAAACACTTTGCAAAGAACTTTTCAGTTTAAAATAGAAGTTTTACTCGCAGTTTGTTTTTTGGCCTAAGAAGTGTTGTTAGAAGTTATGTTAATGAAGACACTGTGACCGAGTATCTGCATCTTCATTGGCTCTGATGCAGAACAGCTAGAGCCTGTAGAGCATTCTGACCAGGCTATAGGATTCTTCATACCATCTTTCCATATCTACCTTGGCTTCTGAATTAAGGAGAGTAGGAGGAATACTAAACTAATGTAGAAATCTCTGAGTGTAATGACTCTTTCACAAGACACGGTGTCAAGCAGCCAAGTGCTCACTGGAATGAAAAAGATGCAGCACATTCAAAACATACGCATGTAATGGACATTTTTCTTAGACAGGAATGTTAAAAAAACTTGTGAAGTTTTCTAATTTAAGAAACACAGGTTTAGTTAATTTCCTTATTTTTTTTTGCAGTCTGCTGTTTTTATAGCTTGTTTGAGTCTAGCATAACAATAGGTGAGAGAACTATTCCTGAATTTTTAATATTTTTGGTTTGTTTTTTTATTATTGTCCATCTTCAATCTATATTTAGTACCTCAGTGAAAATTCTTTAGCAAAAGTACTGGTACATTGCTGGTGCCTGCTTTGTAGCTTGTTTCTCACAACAGAACATATACCCATATGTGGCAGTAACCATGTATTTGGGTTTGGGAACTCAGTCGTTAGTGTCAGTACTCTTTTTAATTTGGTGTGATATTATTGTAAGATAATGTCAAATGTATTCGCAGAAGATAATAGGAGAAAGAAAAAGTTGGAAAGGGAGAAGTGTACAAAGAAGAGCACCGGGGGAGGTTTAGTTTTGGATATCAGGAAAAAATCCTTCACCAAAAGATTTGTCAAGCCTTGAAACAGGCTGCCTAGGGAAGTGGTGGAGTCACAGTCACTGAAGATATTGGAAAGATGTGTAGATGTAGCACTTGGGGACATAGTTTAGTAGTATACTTGGCAGTATTAGGTTTATGGTTGGACTCAATGATCTTAAAGATCTTTTCCAATGTAAAGCAGTCTGCAATTTTATGAAAAATCATGTCAGTGGAGGAGAAGGAAGAAAGATAATTGTTAGATTCTAAAAATGGCCAAGATCTCTCATCATCTTGTTACTTGGATAGGAGGAGGGTTTTTTTTTTCTTGAGAGGTTTCTTAGTTTTGCTGAAAAGTAGGATAAGTAGAATACTTGTGCTGTCACCCAAGGCATGTGTGCCGTCTCGAGGTCTTTGAGAATGACTAGCATGACTTCACTGTAAATCAGTTCTCTAAAGTGTAAGAACAATGTCCTTTTTTCCCATAACTATGTGTGTGTATTTATGGCCTTTTGATCTACCCTGCAGAGGTGCGTTGGGCTGAAGGATTTTTACTTATTTACACTGCTAGCAGATTGGGGAATATGGTGGATGAGTTGTTTTGCTTGTTCAAGGTGACATGTCAGAAGTTTTTCAGAGAAGAACGCTAGTGGTCTAGCCACTTCAGGAAGTGAAACAGTTGCTGCTTCTTATGGATAAACTTCTTCCTCTTCCTCACCCTTTTAAAAAGTTTTGTCCAAGGACTTGACATCTGATTTCTGCCACCTATAATGTATTTATTTACTAGTGGTACCAGGGAAAGCTGCCAATATGTTTGTGTTTACTCCAACATAGAGGAAATGAAAATGCTAGAAGTACGATGTAATTGAAAGGGTTGTTCTTCTCAAACAGTTGTCCTAGACATGCACTTAAGTATATGATTACCCAACAAAACAGCCTAAAGATATTCCAGGAAGAAAGGTTCTTTTAGCTAAGTACTAAACTTCCCTAAAGATTATTTCTTTTTTCTGTTTGAGCATGAGCAAGGGGACGAGTGAGAAAGATCTTTGTGTGGTAACTGCACTGATACGTCAGCAAGCTGAATATTGCCAGTGATACAAAGAGCTTAAAGTTGGCACTTTCTAGCAAATGCAAATATACTTTTGAAAATGGCAGCTCTCAGGACTTACGTACAGCAAGTTGAAAGCTGCCTTTTGATAAAACCAGAGATCAAAAGCACGCTAGGAATTTTTTAAAAGCTTGTTAAGGAGTGGAGTCCTTGTCAGAAGCTGTTTAGGAAGGCAGATTCTTATTGGATACTGTCTGAAATGTATTGAAGGTCTCCATAAGTGGAAATAGATCACGAAACAGTATCTAACTTTTTAAATGGGAAAGATGAAAGTAGACAAATTAAAAGGAGTTGTGCAGTCTGTGAGTGTTTAATAAAGATATTTATGCATTTCCAGATAAGTGTTCTGTATACTGGAGAGATTTTAATCACTTTCTGTGACAATGTACAACTATTTATAGGGTGGCTAGGCCCAATTAGTCTGGCGCATTGTCATGTTTTCTGTTTCTGTAGGATTAGCCTCTTACCAGTTGCTATTGTTTTGCTGAATCAAACATTTTTATGTCTCTTTTCAGCATTTGTCCAGATTATAATTACTTTGCCATTTGGTAACACTTTTTTTTAGCCAGGAAGAAATTAATTCAATAATTAAGGTTTGCTTAGGACAAGCAGATGCAATACTACTTGGAAAATATGGATTAAAGCAGTTGCTGCTGAATTGTGAACCAGCATTCATCTTTTTTAGTGATATTTATTTTTATGGGGTCAGTGGATGGGCCTGGTGTTTCCCTTGTATGACATCCTGTTGGATTCACCCAGAGTGAATCAACAGTTGTAAGCAGGAACTTGTTTCCGCTTGTAGAACGGTGCATAATAGGCCTAATTTTCCCTTCCATTTAGTAATTAATTCCTACTAACTTTCAGTTACTGACTACGTACAAAAACTTGTAGTAATGCTGTGCATAAACAGTAATCATAGAAAAAAATGGAATGAGTATGGAAGGTCTGGAACAGCAGAAATGCTTACCTCCAAATTGGTGCTCAAATTGGATACATTACATTTTTTTTTCTCCTGTTGAGGTTGAGTCTTTCCTTCAGTGGGGGTTCCTGACTTTTGTTTATGAAAGGCTGTTCAGTAAATAGTTGGCATTACAAAATAACAAACAGTTCAGTGGTTCACATAACAAACTTAAATGCACATATCTGTTTTTAGCCAGAGTGTAGGAGAGGAGCTCTGTGTACTTAGGGCTTCTCAGCATCCTGGTGCTCCAGAGTACATGTTGTTCTGACTTTTCTGCCCCATCCCTCCTAAATCTCTTGTGAGCACCGCAGCCTTAATGATTAGGATGGCCGTGGTTTTAAATAGTCCCCTTATAGATATGTGCAAAGCCTTGATGCACTGCAAATAGCCTCCTTGCTGTGCTTTGAAAACCTGTGCTGTAAAGGTTTGGAAGGCCTTTTTCCTTTTCCTTCTCCAGGGAAGCAATTAGTCTAGTCCAGTATAATAAGCCTAAGGTGTCTGAATTTTCAGCTTTTCAGATTACTCCAGTGTGCTCAGTGTTCCTTGCTGCTCCTTTGGGTTAATTTTCTTTGTAATATGAGTTGTATTCCCAAGGCAGTGCCTTGGGTAGCCAACACAGGTAGAGAGCACTGCCATCAGCTGGAAGCAGTCACTTTGTTGCCAGTGATGTAAACTGTTACGCTGTCATCTAATGATCCTTACTGTGCATTGGGATGTGACATTAGAAGCTCAAACTGCTCTAGTAGGAAGTTGTAGTCATTGGAAGGACATTTCAGTTAATTACAATATCCCTGCAGGAAGACTTTTGAAATGTTACTTGCTTTTGGCTTAAAAAAGAAATGGAAAATATAAGGATGAACATGCATAAGGAGGGAATTCAAAGTAAACCTGATTCTATCTGGGGCATTCAAAGTGACTGTGATGTTTTCCACAGGGCAGGAGTAGAGTGGTCATGTAAGTGTTAGTTTACTAACTGCATAATGAATGGTTTAAAAGTTAGGTTTTCTGTTTCTAGTTTCCTTAGGAAACTCAAGATATTTGAAATTTTTCAAACGTCTTGAATATATTCCTGTGGAATAATTATTTCCTGTTACAGCTAGGAAGACCCTACATTTTCATCCCACATGGACATGCATCTTATGGCCAGGGAATTCACCAGTGTAGTCTCGTTTTAGTAAGTTACTTGAAATAGATGGGTGTAGATATTATATATATGTAAAATGTACTTTTGCATCCAGAGTCTCTGTTTTGTTCTCTTGAATACTTTGGCAACCCCAATAAATAACAGTGCAAGTTGTTCTAATGCTGAATAGAGCAGAATAGAGTAGCAAAGAGTAGATTCTTGTCTAGATTTTTTTTTAGCAGGTCCAAATCATGGACTATTGACCTGCTTATTAGGATCCAAGAATTTGGGCTGGAGTATAGGAAGCCTTACTGAAGAAATAAGACTTCCTTAGCTCAGTTTATTGGTAATAGGAAAAAATACACCAAGTAATAAGTCCTAGTTGGTTGCAATTAAGAGTATTATGCATTACCTTTTTGTGCCTCTTGAGGGGAGCAGTGTGTAAAAGCGTAGCTACGTAAAAGAAAAATGAAGTTTGCAAAAGGGTATTTGGGGTTGGAAGGTGAAAACGCATGTGATCTAAGGGCAAAAAATTTAGATATCACCAAAGGAGCATTCAGAGCCTCACAGCTAATTTTATCCTATGGCTTACAGAGGCCAAGTTAATGACCTAAATATCTTTCTTTGGAATGTTTTTTGTTATCAATATCAATAATCATGCTATAGGGGAACGACAATTATAATCAGTCATGGGTGGAGCGACATTACAGACCGTGGGTATACTGGGGCTCCTAAAATGAGGGTCACTATCAGAGGTAACTGCTGGGACTCCAAGCAAGCATCGGGAAAATCTAGCTATTTTACATTTTACCTGAGACTTGAAGAAGGAAATGTCATTTTTAATCTAGACTGCATATGTATATTCTTGATAAATCCAAGATCTGGTTGTAGCTATGCTATTCTTATTAATATTTTTTTTTTTACACTTTATTGTTGTAGTTCGGTTTGGCAGCAGTAAAATTGACACAGATCTGATCAATCGAATAGAAAGAGCTATTGGGCAAAAACCTCACCGCTTTCTGCGTAGAGGAATCTTTTTTTCTCACAGGTGAGTTGTTCTTGTTTTAAAATTCAGAAAGGTCCAGTTAGGTAGAACTTCTGTGAGCGTTGTTGGGAGAAACCCATGACCAGCAAACAACCATGTTCTTTTACACCAACCAACTGTGTCAATTGAAATCAGCAACTACTGCAAGTTTACCCTGGCAACATGTGAAACCCTTGGTTGTACCAGTTTCTGATATACTCCCACTAATCCCAAATTGAAGAAATGTGCAGGGAGTCTTTGCTTTGTATAGGTTCCATTTTAACTCGATGTTAGCAGACAGATGGAGGAATTGACTTAGCAAAGAACCCCAGGGCTTACATGGAGTCACTGCTGATTTCAGCAAGGGTCCACATGGCCTGTGGATGCATGCATATGTATTATTATGTAAAAAAGGCTTGGGGAATAATCTTAAGCACCAGCCTGTCAATCATTTCCACTGTTTTATTGCTAGCATGCACGGGCTTTTGACCCATGGCAGCTAGCACTTTTCAGATAAGTACCTGAGCATGAATCAGGGCATAATTTAATTTTTATTTGAGGTTTTGGTTTTTTCTTGGAGACTGGAGACAAAAACATGTTTCTTAAAATAGACAATCAAATGAAACTGTTTTATTTCTAGGACCCTTAACATACTTATTTTTAAATATGTTTGGCTTTAAAAGCACTCAGATTTTGAATAGAAGCTTTTTTCTGTAGGTGTTTTTTCCTAAAGAGGTTTTTCTCTGGTTTTTCTTTAGAGATATGGACCAAATCCTTGATGCTTATGAAAATAAGAAGTCCTTTTACCTTTATACAGGCAGAGGGCCGTCCTCTCAGGCAATGCATGTTGGTCATCTTATCCCATTTATATTTACAAAGTAAGTTATTTCTACCATTTGCATTAATTGAAATAATTTTTCTTAGGAAATGTTAAAGGCTGAATGTTTAATGTTGAATTATAGAACTGCAAAAATCATAAAATTATAGAATGGTTTGGATTGGAAGGAACCATGAAGGTCAGCTAGTCCAAATCCCCTGCGGTAAGTAGGGACATTCTCAATTAGATCAGGTTGCTCAAAGCCCCATCCTACCTGACCTTGAATGCTTCCAGGGATGGGGCATCCACCTCCTCTTTGGACAACCTGTTCCAGTGCTTCACCACCCTCAGTGAAATGAAATTTCTTCTTAATATCTAGTCTAAACTTCTCTTCTTCTAGTTTAAACCATTGCCCCTTGTCCTATTGCTATAGGCCCTGCTAAAAGGTTTTTCCTCATCTTTTTTATAAGCTCCCTTTAAGTATTGAAACAGCACAGTAAGGTCTCCTCAGTCTTCTCTTGTCCAAGCTGAACAACCCCAACTCTCTCAGCCTCTCTTCACAGAGGACGTGTTCAGGCCTTTGATCATTTTAGTGGTCCTCCTCTGGACCCATTCCAACAAGTCCACGTCTTTCCTGTGCTGAGAGCTCCTGTGCTAGACGCAGTAGTCCAGGTGTGGTCTCACGAGAGGGGCAGACTCACCTCCCTCGATCTGCTGGCCATGATTCTTTTGATGCAGCCCAGGATACAGTTGGCCCTCGGGGCTGGAAGGGCGCGTTGCCAGCTCACATCTAGCTTTACGTCTCCCAGGACCCCCAGGTCCTTCTCTGCAGGGCTGCTCTCAATTCCTTCATCTCTCACCTCATAACTGAGAGTTGCCTCGACCAAGGTGCAGGCTCTTGCATTTGATCTTGTTGAACCTCATAAGGTTTTCAGAAGCCCACTTCTCCAGCTTACTAAGGTCCCTCTGGATGGCATCCCATCCCTTAGGGGTGTCAGGCTCACCTCTCAGCTTGGTGTCACCCGCAAACTGGCTGAGGATGCACTCAATCCCATCATCAGTTTTATTGATGAAGGTATTAAGCAACTCAAATTGATACATTGCGAGGCGTTCTGTTTATTCGAGGTGAATATTAATGAACGTAAACAATGCAATCTTATCTTTTCATTAAAGTGATCATAAGCTCTGCATTGCCACAAAACCTCTTAATTGCACCCTTAGCGCTGTGGCACCCTTTAGAATTTTTGTTGCTCTTAAAAATGAGTTTGTGGTAAGACTTGGTAACACTGCTCTGTAATACAGTGCCTGCAGTAGCAGCACACGGAGAAATCAGACTTAATGAGCTAAGAAGTCTCTTTGAACTCAGTTTCCATTGCAAATGGTCACTGCTGTCATATGTGTGGGAAACAATAAGTGTGAGTCTTTTTTTCCAGATAAGTTTTCATTGTAATCTGTATAAAAAGTTTCATTCTGTTCATATAAACATAACTGTGTGTGCATACAAAGAAAAAAGAATCCTTTTAGCTTCATGCGATGTCTTCAGTTTAACTTACTTTGAGATAAAATCTTTCTGCTTCTATTAGGTGGCTGCAAGAAGTATTTGATGTTCCCTTAGTTATACAGTTAACTGATGATGAGAAATACCTTTGGAAGGACCTGACAATTGAAAAAGCATACGAGTATGCTAGAGAAAATGCAAAAGACATCATTGCATGTGGTTTTGACATCAATAAAACCTTTATATTTTCTGATTTAGACTATTTAGGGTAAGTACAAATTTCTTTAGGGCATTGCAATGAAAGAAAAGAGTCTGTATTTTCTGTCCAACTTAGACAACTGGCAATATTTTAATAATGTATCGAAATTTGAAAGCTTCAAGACAAGTTTACCACACTTAAATAGAATCTTGTTAATTTTTCTGCTAACATTTTATATGTATATACTATTTTCATCCTTCTGTGTAACATACGAACAATGGTGTGCAATGCTTAAATTTAAACCAGATAAATTGTAAAAATACCTTAACCAGGAAACCTCCAGATTTCTTTGTTTAAGGTGATATCAAAATCTTTGAGATGTATTTACATTTTATCTGTGTTAACAAAAGGCATTTCAGCAACTTGTTGTGATCAATTAATTTAATAATACAGCATGAAAAATTATTGTTTGAACTTTGAGTAAAATTTAAAGAAGATTTAAGAAAAAAAATCTGTTGGAAGTGCCTTCTCAGAAGGAGGAAGTTTTATGGCAGAGTTTGGAACTGCAGTTGTGGGCTTTGTTCTTCTGTGTGAGCTGATGAGCTTCCTTAAAGGCTTGGATGAGAGAATATATGCTTTAGAGATGCATTGTATAAAATACAGCCCCCAGAATATGGAGCCTACAAAGCAGCTTTTTCTCCTTTCACTCCGCTAATTTTTGCGCACTAGAAAAGTTGCATTAACACGCATCTGCCCTGTGGCGGAATGAGGGCGGGTCAGAACTACTGAAAGGATAAGTAAACTCCAGGCTCCATGAGGCATTTTGAAACCATTTCCAAATCAAATTAATTCTGGGTTTAGACAGTTAATTACAACAAAAATTGTTTGCAATAAATTTTCAGAGGGGGAATAAATAATTTGTAAATAATTTTCTAATTATTGTCTCAGTGCACCACAAGAAGCTCAAAATGGTGAGATTTAATCCTTTAAGGGTTTTGACATTCTCAGCTTTTGAAGTAAAAGGTTTTGTCTATGTTTTTCTGCTCTTGACTGCTCTTTTTATTTTTTTCACTTTCTGTCTCCCAGGACAAGTACTGGATTCTACAAAAACATTGTCAGAGTTCAGAAGCATGTTACATTTAACCAAGTGAAAGGAATCTTTGGATTTACAGACAGTGATTGCATTGGTAGGAAATAGTATGAGTTACTGGAAGTGATGTTTACTTTCACTTTCTGTGGCACTATTAAAATAAATATTTACAGATATTAATATCTTCCACTCTTGAAATGGAAAGAAAAAGCAAGAAAATTTCTGGGCCAGTTATATAAGGATGTTACTGTAGTTCCTTCAGTATGTAAGACATTTTATAGTGGAATTTTTAGCATGATATCTACCATTTTGGCCTTAATAACAGCAAGTACAAAACACTAACGTTGGAGTGCCCAGGATAGAGAACTATTTTTTTTTTTTTTTTAATGTGGTGATTGCAGCTATAATTAATTATGCCTCCTAGAAATTTTTATGCCAAAATTATAAAGAAGCTTTTCTTTTCAGAAAAGGTTATGTTCATGTACCCACATAATATACATATATGAAAAAGGTAAGGAGCACTCAAAAGCCATTAACAAGGTGCTGGGTAATTTACTTCATTGTGATTGCAGGTTTCTATCACGTTAGCCTAAAAAAGACTCTGTGTCAAAGAGAGCATTAAAATCTTGGTGTTCCTGAGCACAAACAACATTATTTGACTAGTACTTGAGCTAGTGACAGGTTTTCAGACCTACCTGTAACCAAGGAACAGATTTCTACTTATGTTTTAATAGTACTTAATAAAAGTTTGTATCATGATAACTTTTTTACAAGTTTGAATAAATCCACTATTCGCTTTCTGTTTTGAGAGAATTTTGATCAGGGAAAAAGGCTGGTCATTCTGTGATTAAAAAACAATAAAACTAAACACATCTGACCTGTTTCACATGTACAGCATGCATATAGCAATGATTCTAAGATCTTAGAGGGGAAAGTGCAAGCAGCTCAGAGTGATTATGTAGTCAATAGTAGTTCTGTAAGGGCATAGATAGTTCAATGATGAAGAAGGTAAGGCCTATGAACCTTTTCTAGAACCTTTGTGATCACAGCCTGCCTTTTTTCCTTAGTTTCTATGTTAGTTGAAAGTTGTTGACATCATAAAAGGTAAAGATGAAAAAGTTTCCTCAAATAAGGCAACACTGCTTGATAAAGATAAGTTCAACTGAGTATCTGAGTGATTCACTTGCGTATTTTACACGTTTCAAAAAAATCTATTTATCATTGTTTATATTGGCTTCTCAACTTTTCCACACGTGTTTTCTAGGAAAGATCAGCTTTCCTGCTATTCAAGCTGCTCCATCCTTCAGTTCATCATTTCCACAAATTTTCAATGGCAAGGAGAACATTCAGTGTCTTATCCCATGTGCTATTGATCAAGTAAGAAAATCATGTTACTGTAATTAGCCTTTATAGATTCAGTTTTGTAATGTACCATTCAAGCTTCATGGTGGTATGCAGAAATGAAAGGCGAGACAGACTCCAATAAGGTGCCAAAATGGAGATGTATATGAACAAGCTACACGTTATTTTATAGTCTTGCTAGAGCTATTATGCTAAGAACACCAAAACATTCCTGCAAGCACCTTTCTTGGGCAGAAGCTGAAAGAGATAAAAGGGTGTTGCACAGTGTCCTGACAAAGATGAAGATTTAACCCAACAATCACGTATTCGTGCCTTACTTGTCCTTGCCAGTCTTGGATCTGTCTTGATCTTAACCCGGTTCACAGTGATCTGGCATCTATGAAAGCCAAGACTAAAATCTATACAAAAGTATACTGACGTGCGGGTAGAAAGAAACTTTGTCTATCTCCATGTTAACTAGG
Organism: Cuculus canorus; assembly: GCF_017976375.1. Classification (NCBI taxonomy): domain Eukaryota; kingdom Metazoa; phylum Chordata; class Aves; order Cuculiformes; family Cuculidae; genus Cuculus; species Cuculus canorus. Next base: position 28,546,885 of record NC_071405.1, on the reverse strand, counting down.
ACAAGATGTAGCGAGCTTAGCTTGCAGCACAAGAGACTTACATTGAACCTTCCATCATTAAGAATGAAAAAGCATTGAAATAGTTTGCCAGAAAGGCTGTGGAACCTTAACAACTCAGATCTAAGTTGGTTTAAGTCAGATCAGCAGAACAGCACTGCCAGCTTGATCACATATTCAGATTCTATGTTGGTTGTTAAATGCTTTGGAAGGAAGCTTACATCTTAATCTACATCTGTTTCCAGGCCTACTACGCATAGTTTTCACATCTATTTGAAATCTTTCTAAATATGCCTATTAGAGGGAATCAGAGTGTACAGCAAAACTGTGGAAATAAATAGGGATTTGGGGTTTTTTTATCTTCTTCTGGCTGAATTGGATTGGAAGTATTTTTGTATTTGTGTTTGTTTGTTTTTCTTGAGGCCAGCTGTTAAGGCATGAACAAGTCAGCACTAGTCAGCTTTTACATCACATTTATTCTGTGCTTTTGTTGATGGTTGCTCTAGGATCCTTATTTTAGAATGACCCGAGATGTAGCACCTAGAATTGGACAACCTAAACCAGCCTTACTGCACTCAATCTTCTTCCCAGCCTTGCAAGGAGCACAGACGAAAATGAGTGCTAGTGACCCAAACTCCTCCATCTTCCTCACTGATACACCCAAACAAATTAAGACAAAGGTAAGGACTTGCAAAACTTGACAGCACAAAGCTTTATAACAAAGAGTGGGGATCCTCACAGTTACAATGGCAGGTTTTTAATGTTTTCTTTGAACATATCTGCATCTTTTTTTCCATACATTTAATTGACAAGCATCTTCAAGAATTGACTGAGTTATGCAGATTTAGCTAGACTATCAAATAATAATCTTTTGCCCTGTCAACTAGTCTGACAGTATAAACATCTGCTAGAATAACATACAAAACATGATGTTTGTTTATCTGATACCTGCAGAGCAGTGTTGCAAGAATGAAAGCTGCGGAGGCTCATGCTTAAAAATAAATATTATGTTGCCATAGTTTTGAGATCTGACAGTCCATGATGTAACTCAAATAAATAGCTCTTTTTCCTGATTGCCTTTTCATGCTGGGAGCAATAAGCCTTTCAGGTCAGACTTTTCCTGCTGCTTGGGGATCTGCTGCTGCCATGCACTCCTTCCTCAAACACACAAATAAACATTATGTTGAATTGCACCTAAATTTTGGAAGAGATATTTTCTCCTATCTGAATATATTACTACTGCCCCTTCTAGTTCAAAGGAAAATCCCTCTTAACCAGTGTTAGATGATTTCATTTGGTTAAAGTTCTCCTGTGTTGTGGTATTAAAAAGTAGTTAACAAAAATCAGTCTTTGGAAGAGGATTTATAGGCATGATAACCAGACATGAAATAACTGTAAGAAAAGAAGAAAAAAGACGTATATGTTTTTTCTGCTGAGTAGGCTTGGATTCTCTTATGTCTGACAAACCTTTATATAGGTCGAATTCCTCTGCAGTCATCTCATAATGATTCTTTATCTTATGTAGAAACTGTCCTGTTCTGAAAAATTGGAATTTTTCATGTGTTTGGATTAGAATAATTCTAGTTTATTTGCACAGTTGCATGCACTGTTGCATCTTTAAAAAATCCTATCATTTCAGAATAGAGAATATATGGTTAGTGGTAATATTGGTACTATTCTTCCATATTTTTTTCCCAGGCAAGTAGCTAGTAATCTGCAAAGTGATACAAGAAGCCTTACATCCAATTAATAAGTCCTATCTGCTATCCTTAAACTAGCTAGAAAAATAACAAAATAATTGTAGCTACTCAGAATATAAAAGCTATAGAGAGAAATTCTGAACATAATGTAAATTACTGAGTAGTGGAGCACAAACTGAGATTTATTTCTGCTTCTATAACTGATCAGAAAGTAGTCTTTATGGAAATAGAGCTTGAGTGGAAAATCAAATATTGTTATGGCCAATAAATAAAAAAATAGTGTAGGAAAGGTGACTTCTGGTCATGGATGAAGGTTAAAAAGAAAGTGCCACTACTGTAACAAAAAAAGAAAAATTACTGCTTACAGCATTTTTCAGATCATGAGTATAATGCTAAGTAATGAGGTTCAAGACTTGCAGGTAATAGAAGATGAAAAATTACTAGGTATTGGGAAGGTCTGAGAAGCTTCTGGGAAATCCAAGGAGATGAACGGCAACATTATAATAAACTATTCTTATTTCACCTGTCAGTACCAAGTTACAAGTCAATTATTTACTCTTTTTGCTAGAAACTGTTATTTAGATTTTAAGTCTGTACTCATTTAGCAAAATGATCAGTGCATCACTTCAGATAAATCATTGAAACCCACAGTCAACAAGTAGGTGCCAGCATATGTAAAAAATTAACTTGACATTAATAATGTATAAAATCTAGTAAGGAGACAGGTGAGGGGAAGTGCAATACAGTATGTAAAAATGGTTTTACAGATGCTGAGACAGTTACTCAGGCTGTCATAAAATAGAAGAATAATGTAATGTGACAGCATTTTATTTTCTTAAAGTATTCATTGGTGTGTCATTTTTGTATGTAATTCATTGCCACAGGACTTCATCTATAACATAGTTATTAGAAAGATTCAAAAAAGTACTATACAGTTATACAGATAATAAGAATGTTCAGAAATTGTAAATATACAACAGTTCCTAGATACTAGAATTTTAAAAAATCTATTTCACATGCATGTGTGTCTCCTGGCTCGTTGATGATGATATCTGAGAAGATACTAGAGTCAAATGAAAGCTCAGCATATGGCTGAGAAATACTTTTTTCCCTCGTTCTGGCAATTTAATTTCTTTAAATTTGTAGGAAGGTTAGCATCTTCTGAGAATTCTACACATGTATAAATTTTTAAAATAGGCCAGTGGCTTCTGAATTTACTGGGAATGCGGATGATCAGGTAGATGTGTTCACAGGTACAGTTCATCTTCCCACAGGAAGCTGTGCTTGAGAAGAGCGGGGGATAGTCAGCAAGTCCTCCATTTTTAGACTGAAAAATTGGGCATTTGTCAAATTTCAGCCAGTCTAGCCAGAGTTTTGTAATCTTTACCTTGGCTTTCTCATATTTTTACTCTCCATGCAAAGAGAAAGAGACTTGAATCTCTTGAGGAGTTCTTCAAAATTCTCCGTGCCTCCTTCATCTCTTTCAAAATTAATTTCTAGATGGAATGAATATCTTATTTTCTCTTACATGAAGTACATTTCCCATAAGCACAACAAATTCTGTCCAACAGACAACAGCTTCAGCAAATAGAACTTTAAACTTTTTTGACTGAATCTTGAGTGGGTTATTTTTAATTTTTGCTGCATTTGTGTTCTGGTCATGCAGGATATATAGCCATTTTTCCCCTGCTTGATTCTGATTCTGATTCTTTAGCCTCCCTGCTTCAGTCCTAAGGCTCTGTATTAACTTGCCCCACTCACCCTTCAGCTAGTGCTTAATATAGAATTTGAAGGATCATGATACACATCTATTCATAACACAGTAATCCGGAATTTAGTAGAAATTGTACCCTAAATCATTATGTTGTTTCAGATTAACAAGCATGCCTTCTCAGGAGGCAGAGATACTATTGAAGAGCACAGGAAGTACGGAGGTAACTGTGACGTTGATGTGTCTTTTATGTACCTGACTTTCTTCCTAGAAGATGATGACAAGCTCGAACAACTGAAGCAGGTAAGTAGCCAAGTTGAAAATGGTATTATTCATTCCTCATTATGAGGACAAATTTGTAACTGAGTCCTTCCATGAACCTTCTCCAGGAAGGTAATTGTCTTGTCATTCTTGCACTTCCCATCCCTTACAAATGTCAATATTAAGACGTCTGTGTTTGTTGCAATGTTCTCCTTTCTCACAGATTAATCTGTCTCTTCTTTTTTTTAAAAAAAAAAAAAATAATTTCCCTAGTATTTTCATCAGGATCTCCAACATTGCCAATTTTTCAAATGAGGCCACTTTAGGATTAGTGTTGGTTTTAATTGTCTGATACACTCTACTTGCTCCTTATGTGCAGGGCACCTAAATACTCTGCAAAACTGTGAAAGCTCATGTCAAAAGCTTGCTAGTTTTTTTGTTTTTCTTATCACCGCAAGAAATGTAGTAGGTATGAGGAGTTGATTCACTGATCTCGAGGAAAAACTGCTTCCTTATCAGCTGGATTTTCCTTAAACCTATCTGGCAGATTTCTGTCCCCAGAGATGGCAGCAAGACATTTAGCTTCCTTCAGCTATATTACCATCATCAATACTAGGCAGTATTCATTCATTGGAGGGGAGCATCTGTGTTTGGTAGTACCCATGTCACACTGGTTCATCAGCTTCTCCTACTGGGAACAGCTGTAGCCTCTTCTCCAACCTTCTACACTTTCCCCACACAGAGTAGGGTCAGATCCCCATTCACACTGTGAATTACCAACTGTGAACATGACTGCTAGTGCAAGCATAGATTCTGAGTGTTTTGCTATAAAAAGGATACTTTAATTACATCTAATCTCTTACCTAAATGCAATGAGAGAAAAACATGAGAATTTGTAACTCTTACCGCAAAACACAGCTTAAGGTGACTGTTTATTTGAACTGGATTTCTGGGGGGAAAAATTTGCAGTTCACTGCAAATAATTACAAGGTTTCACAGTTAAATTTTTGTAAATGTGGCCTATTTGGTCTGTATAACCCGTCGTATTTGAAATTGCCCAACTTCCTTAATCTTTTAAAAGGCAACAGGCAATTTTGCAAGTTACATGTTCGATCATTCAAATTATTTTCTAAGACGTGTGCTTATTTTTAAGACATCCAAATCTGTATTTGCGAAGGCCGGGTTTTTAAAGAAATACTTGTCACTAAGTCTGTTTTCATATAGCCCCATTTATAGCAATCAACGCTTTCTTTGCAGGCGTACACAAGTGGGGAACTGCTCACGGGGGAGTTGAAGAAGGTTCTTATTGAAACATTGCAGCCCTTGATAGCAGCTCATCAAGAGAGAAGGAAACAGGTTACAGATGAAATGGTGAAGCAATTTATGACTCCGCGGAAGCTGGCTTTTGAATTTTGAAGAAATGTCAATGTAACTTACCACTTGATAAAACAAAACTGCGTAATTGTTGTATGTCATCACTTCCTAGTTATGTACAGGCTGCAATCGGTGCTTTATAAATATTGCTTTAAAGGAGCTCATTACAACGAATGTCAGAGTATAGAGTAAGTTTAAAATAGGACTAGTATCTATTTAAAATCAGAATATACAAGAAGAAATTGCCCGATTTTGCAGAAAAAGCATGTCTGTCAGCACACTGTATTTGATTGTATTTCTTGTTGAAAATATAAATAAAACTTCCATTTTTATGATAAAGCCTAACTTGTAAATTGGTTTAGATATGTTGGTAATATCTCAAACTACTACTGAGTAGCTTCATTTTCTTTTGTCCTGTGTACCTTGGTTTATTAGACTGTGTCCCCTTTTGGGCTTCTGGGAACATGCTGTACAGAAAAAGATAGTGAATGTTACAAAGTAGATTGCACAGTGACTTGGGCCTTGGGATCAACACAGAAATAATGGAGATCTGTGAGTTGAATGCGGAAGAAAGAATATCAGACTGGTTTTGCTATTGTCTTCCTCTTTGACCTGCGGCAAATCACAGAAATCTCACTGTACTTTTGTTTCTGCAGCTGTTTAACCGGTCTGACTGCCTCTGGACGGAAGGGGTTATCACAAGGTTATGCAGTTTCTTCATGTTCTCAGGTGGAAGGTAGATAGAAATGCAAATTTTAGTTTCTAGTTATAAAAAATACCAAGTGTTAAATCATGCTGTGAGTATGAAGTTGCTGCTGGACACAAGGAAACTTCGGGTACTGTCTGTTCTGTTTTACAGCACTAGTTTATTTAAACTAGAAGTACTTATTTTCTCACTGGAATACATCCTAAAATATACTTTGTTAAAATACCTCATGTAATAATTATCTCCTTTCTTAAGAAATCTTTGTCTTTGCTATGATTTATGGAAGAAAAATTCAAATTATTAGCTAATTTGTTTTAATTTGTACAGTCATGAATGCGAACTGTCAGATCTGGCTTGTATTTATGTAGAATAGAAAGTTGCCAGCCCAGAAGTAGTCTTATCAACATCAAATAAAAATACCTTTGATAACACAGGTGGGTATTGATGTGCGGTACTTGCAAATCATTTAAAAATATAAGGAAGGCACTTGCATCAGGTGTGAAAGATTTAAACAAGTTCTGTACTGTGGTGCCTAGTGGACATAAATCGACTGTAGTGTTCTTGATTGTTTTTTTTAAAAAAAGAAAATTAAAAAACAAAAAAGCACACTTCAAATTTGACTGTAAACCTACAAAGTGAGCTGATGACACTTGGGTGGAGGGAGAATTTTGAAGAGTGAGACTTCTCACTGACTTCAGTAGGCCCTGGATAAGCCTGTTTGTACATGAGAACGTGCTGGACTGCTTCTGTCCCACCAGTAGCAGTTCTATAACACAGTGTACAAGTCCTCTCCAGCAGCGATCTTGCATTTCTGAGATGGAAATGCCTGTGTGCCATGTTCTATAATGAAGTACCCCTAATAGTTTATGTTTGTGCAAGGGATCAAGGAAAGACTGAAATGCAAGGCAAGTTTAGTCCTTCTGTATGTGCTTCGAACTTGTGCTGAAAATAGCAGTGCTTAGTTTTTGTCTTTTTCTTTACAGTTTATGTGAGCTGACATTGCTAATCTAGTGCCATTGACTTTAATGTATTAAAATGAAGGTTTACCAGTGACTTTTGGTAACCCACAGGCGTAGTATGTCGATATTAACAAGAGTTTAACAGTCAGTAGAAAAGGTGGTGTGGGGTTTTTTTTTAAGAGTGGTGGAGCAATTAGAAAACAAAAATAGCTTCTTCAATCCAGTGGCAAAAAACCCTGATTTGGTTACTTTAGACTTTAATGGTGACTTTCCTGTTCTAGCAGTCCCCTCTTCATCATCTTTAATCTGCACATAAAATATAAGACTTAAATTTACTTTTAAAGGGCTTTTGCACACTGGGAATGCACATTTCTTCTCTAAAATATTGTACATAGATCTGTCCTGCAAGATTTATTTCATTTATTCAGGAAAGGGAAATATGTAGGAGAAACAGTAGTGTGTTCTATTCTAACTTAGCATGTGGATTAATTATAGAACACAGAAATTAAAATCTGTTTTTAGAAAGGAAAGTAATAGCAAAACTCTGTAGTATTTGTTTACTGAGCAAGCACCTTAATCAAGCACTCTGTGGGTTTCTTATAAACATGCTTCTGAAATGGTACAGTTCCTTAGGAATTTGCCAAGACTCCTCTAAATCTGTTGTAATTACATTTCACATCGCAGAGGTATTTAAAAGTCAAGACAAGGATATCTCCAAAAGCATGCGTGAAATAGCCAAGGATGTTATCAAAGCACGTGCAGTACCTTTTGCTCAATTTGTTCTTATTTTGTTCATCTCACTGTAATAAAAATGTAAGTAGAAGTCTGCATCAAGCTTATTTGATTTTATTCTTTTTTTTTTTAATTTTTAAAAGGCTTAATTTACACTTGAACTATTTTTCACATCCTTTTAGGTGTTGGTTTAGTCATCTAATGGAGCTGTTCCTCCTTTTGATGGCTGGTGCCTTTCAAGTAGTGAAATAGGCTGCCTTATAACCCCCTCTATCCAGTCCTGCTAGGTAGACTTCAGATTGGTCCAAAAGCCAGCTAATAAGGGTCAGTTTTCCAAAGATTAAACTGTTTGCAAGCAAGACTGGAAATTGAATTACCCAGCATACAGCGACCTGCTCAGAAATAGGAAAAGGTCAATTTGACCTGCATACAATGACCCTTCAGTGGGTTTGTCATAAATACCGGTGCTTAAGTGGCAACATGATACTCCACAATTGCTGTTGTCTGAAGAGCACAGCTTCACTTTGTTTTTCCAGTCACCAGCAGGTATGCTGGTGGGTATTCATAACCATTGTAAGAGAAAACAGAAATTATCAGCAACATGAAAACATGAAGCAGAATGTGCCTTCTAAAGCAAATCTTTTTTTTCAAGGCCACTAACTTTCACTGAAAGAAGTGATCTATACAGAAAGCTGCAGTCCTTAAAGCAACGTAAACCAAATAATCAGCACAGCAAATGTGGTGTCTTCGTTCTGTTAGCTGTCCTTCAGCTAGCTAGGAATATAATTTATCAGAATAAGTAGTTCTGTGATTATCAGAGTAGATGAAGATCAAAGTAATAAAAAGAAAACAGAAAATAAACGAGTCAAGTTCTGAAATCCAGAAGCCAAACACACATCTTGGTGTGTGTGTAGAGAAGTACATAATAGGTACGATGTGTTGTGTCATTAAACAAAAACTGGTTCATACTTATGTGCCTCTGTTCACAGTAGTTATACAGTCAATTCCTGCAGCTGCTGGTAATTTGTATCGGTGTGAATTAGCTACGAGTTCTTGCTCTGTTGTCACCGTACAGTATGTATATATTTTTTCCAGTAAAGGCCTATGAACAAATTGGATGGCAAAGCACTTAAATTCCTGAAATAAACTGCCTGGAGGTACAACTTACCTCTTTTGGTCAGGCCACATAGGAACCTGCTTTTACATGGTGTTGAATGTCCTGAGGCTTACGCTTCTCGCCTGCTCGCACTGACTTCTGCAGTTGTTCCCACTCATTTTTACAATTCATCTGTGATTCCTGTTTCTTTAAACCAGATGGATTTCAGTTACACCCACAGGAGGACACTTTTTCGTCATCTGAATGTATGAGGTATGAGCCTATTAGGAAAGCTGAGCTACTTCATTTCCAAATTGTGGCTGACCATGGATGGTATCAACACTGCCTGACAATAAATGGTTGTCCAATTTACAGGTATTTTTTTACATCTCTGTTCAGAGGATGTAATGCCCGAGAACATGGTCAGCAGAGAATTGTACAGCATAAAGAAGTTTGATTGCAGAAAACATCCAGGCAGAGCTGTGGTAAATCACTATCCAGCTGGGACAGCACTCAGTCAAATGCATCCCTTGAAGAAGGAAATGAGGGTAGTAGATAATTAAGATGATTTAATTAAACCTTCTGCTATAAGGACTTTCTGGCTAAAGGAAGTTTGGTGCTGATGCCCCAAGATGTAACTAGGGGTGGTAGGCTGCTGAGGCCATAAGCACTTCCAGAGAGAATCCTGTTCACCAGTGGATCTTCCATTTCACTCCCCTTTAAGCTGACAAATACTGCATCTGCCTGGCCTTTTAACCCTCTTGCAGCGACCGAGAGAGCTATATAGACTCTTGAGAGAAAAATTACGATGGTAGTTTGACAGAATAGCTGTGACCTTGATTAAAAAGCCAATTGAAGGCTTAGATTTTGGGAGGACAGTTCCAGAGCTTTTACTGCTCTCTTTGGAGTGGGAAAAAGAAGTGCTACTTTCCTAGTAGCATCTGAAATTTTTCAACTTGTTCTTTTAGTACAAGACACTTTTTTATATGCCCAAAGTAGCTGACAAGTCCTGCTTGCTGCAAAATTATTGTGGGTGTATTCAAGGCCATGCTATCATCAACTGGTAAAAATGGCTGTGGACCAGAAGGACATCAACTCTATTCAGGGTGGGAACTATTTTAGAAATAGAGTATTCCTCTCTCCCTCAAAAAAATGCACTTTCAACAGAATCTGTCAGGGTCTGGATCCAGTCTTCAACAGATGTCATCATCCAGGGATTAGAACAGAGATAGAAAACAGCTATGCTGCGCTGGATACGGGATGAGCAAATGAAAGTATTTCTGAAGCAATACTGCGGGTGTTGTGTTTTTTAACTGACATGCGAATGAACCTTTGAACATTTGTGAAAAAGAAATAGTTGTTAGGGAAGTCAGAAATTCTATCAAAATAGAGCTTTGACAAAAAAACATATGTGGCTGCTCCTAATGCTGTAGTTTAAAGTGAGAAGAGTATGTGCATTATAAAGCAGTAAATCTTGATTATACTGTATTATACTCTACAACTTTGCAGTTCTCCTTTAGCTTGTATAACCTTCCCAGTGCACAGATTTTTATGGAAGACTTTCCTATTCCTACTCTCTTGGCAAGAAGAGATGATCAGATTGCCTCCAAAGCTTTGCCAAGCTCCAGAGACTTGTTGTCAGCCTCTGGAGGGAGGGGGACGGATGCTGTAGGGTTTGGGATAACACAGATAGACAATCACATGGCTTATGGGAACCCATGCTTGGTTTCACTTTCAATGAGGCCATAAACACAGTTATGTAAAGGGGTCGTGTCTGCCACTCCTTAAATAATGACAGGAAAAAGCGTGGAAATCGATATTTCAGCTGCTACCAAAGATATACAATTGTATTCTGGCAAAATTATAGCTGGGAAGGAAACTTTGCAGCCTGAAGCACAATTTTGTAAGTTTCCCAGGGAATACAATACAGGCATTACATGTAAAGAGCACACACTGGATAATATTGAATCTTACACAAACTCCCCCCAGCTCTTGCCTTGGTTGTGAAGATCATTTTCCGTGTCCAGTAGAAAACACATTGAACCCTTTACCAAAAACGCTGATCAGACTTGCAGCTTTTTAGATATCTCAAATGTTTCAAGGGCCTAAGCAGTGGCTAGAGTCTAGATATATTAAGAGATAAAAGGGAGGTTGTATCTAAGTTCAAGACTCCCTGATGAGTTCATAATACTGTAAGAATAAAACAAAGCTCTCAGTCATCCAGCTTGTGCTGAAGTGTCCATGCTTCTTATGCAGTCCCTCAAAGGAGACAGCATCAAGCAGTTGTTCATGGACGCTGTGTTACCAAAAAAACAACTAAACAAAAAGCACCTCTGAACAGATTGGCACGAGCTATTTTTCATTTGTGTAACCTTCTGCAAATCTCAGTACAGCTTCGTATGTTACAAACACCACCATGTTCACAGGAAAGGCACGGATGCAGTTCAAGCCCAGTCCTTTGAAAAGCACTTTCGCACCCTCCTTTCTCACACTTTCCCTAACACAGTGGACAAGGCCTCTGTACTTGTGCTGGTCGGATTCATCTGTTTGCATCCGTGATTTGATGACATCCATGGGAGTAGCTAATCCCCAGGCCAGAACTCCAGCAAAACCACCAGAAAGCAGCACAACAAGGAAACCTGCAGGAGGGAAAGGAGGAGCAGTCAGCTCAAGCCTTGTACTGATACAGCTACAAGCATCTCGGATTTCTTAACTAACTTGCTTAACTTTCATGTTTTTCAGCAGTTATTTTGTCCACCTCTTGCAGTTGTGAGTTTTCAGTCATCTCGATTTCACAGCGTACTCATCTTTACATACATCATACTCGCTCGTGCAGAGGCAGCATCTATTTTAACATCACATAAACTGTATGTGATGCAGCCTAAGAGTACTCACACCCTCTCCAGCCGGGTCTGCTTATTTTTATAATTTCTGAATGAATGTCACTATTTGATCTTTTCTCAAAGTGCATCGTTGTTTTTTGGATCCAAATCACAGCCAGGAAACTTAAATGTCTTGACATTCTGCACCTGGACTTTGTTTTCAAGCTCCAGGCTGACCCTGACTGTGCTCCATGATGGCTCCTGGGATATTTGTCTGTTTCATTTCTAGTTACACATCCTATTTATGCATTGAGAGGATTTCACCCCTCATTTGAGGCACCAGAGTGTGCCATAAACACCTCTCCTGCAGGGAAAGAAGTAGCTGCTGAGGGACAAGGTCGTGCTAGGGAAGGCCTCGCACACAGGCTGCTGGCATCCACGTCAGAAGGCTAAAAATGGTCCCGTGACGCCAGGAGGCAAACACACAGCAACCCCACAAGAGGACCGGATCCGGGTGAGGTTTTATAGATACTGGGTGATGTTTGCTGGGAGCCTGATTTCCCTTTTAGCATGGTACTAAATAAGCCATTTTTCCAGGTAATGAGAGATTCTTGCTGGTACCTACCTGGTTTATCTTTCCCAGCTGGTGTGAGCCAGTCACAAAGAGCAGAATAGGTAAGGAAATATATTGCAGAAGAGGAACAATCTCTGCAGAGTAATGCAGAGCAGCCTTTGTAGAGACCCCCAAAACCTTCCTCCTTGACGATCACCTTCAGGCAGTGCAGAGATCCATGGTACTTTGGCTTGGAAACAGTCTGAGGAGATGAAACAGAAGGATGTGGGTTCCTCTGTGTCTGCATGCGAACTTTAGCCACTTCACTGGGGTTCATCAACATAACCTGTAACATCATTGGACAGTATTTTAACCCTTTTTATTTAAACAGTGTTTTGACCCCCCATTCCTACAAATTCATTGTCTCACATCTTTTCAGGTAGTATTATTACCTAAAGCCAGTGAGCTCCAGCCTCGTCCCCTCTATCTGTGCTAAATCCCACCCAGCAGCAGTAGGACATGTGTGTAAATAGCACTGTGTGGAGAGGAAGGTAAGGCAGAAATCAACAGGAATATTAAATGTTGATTTAATATTATGTTAATAATATTAATATTATTATTATTAAATTCTTCACAGTAAGAGTCATGGGGTACTGGAACAGGCTGCCCAGGGAGTTGGTCGAGTCGCATTCCCTGGAGGTGTTTAAGGAACGGGTGGATGAAGTGCTTAGGGACATGGTTTAGGGAGTGTTAGGAATGGTTGGACTCGATGATCCAATGGGTCCTTTCCAACCTTGTGATTCTGTGATTCTGTGATTACTAAACAAGATAGGCATGGAAAGAGGAAGTCCTCACCTATGGGGTAGCACACATCAAGCTCTTGTACGTATCTGTCTTTGGAACCAAGGCCATAAAGACTTTAAAAAATTAACCTGTGTTAAGTAGAGTTGTTGCCTACTAAGAAACACCTAGAAACCTGACCATCTGGACTGCTCTGTAAGAGGATTGCCTGTGACTGAGCGTGCATTTCTGCCCAGCACAGCGTCAGAACACTGGGGCAAGCACTGCCACATTCACAGTGCCTATAGATGTTCACAAAAACACTCTGTTTGTGGGAAACTGCGGCTGCATTCAGCCTCACTTCCCTATCCTGGCATCACGCACAACTGCCAGGCAGCACCACTTTGTCAGTGATGCTCTGTTGAGCTTTGAGTCCTGCAAAGCAGCAGTGTGTACTGCCCATTTCTTCAGCAGTACTGTGCTGGGCTTGTGCAGCCACTGTCAAACCTCTGGCCTGTGCTCTAACACACTGAATTACATCTGTCTTACATAAACATACCATCAGAGCCACTGGGAAAGTTTGTTTCCCAGGTTATTTTTCTTCTTTTTTTTTTTTCTGCATTTTCTGCCAAGGTCCGTGTTATTCTTAATAGTGCATTCTTAAGTGTTCTGGCACTCTAACCCAAATCTGGCACAAGTTGAGGGGTAGGATTCAGCCAAGCCATGGAGGTGACCAGCAATGGGGCAGCAAAGGCAGAGCATGACCTCTTGTGAAAATAAACCTGCCAGGCTTGTTGAAGGCTCCCCTAGGGCCTCCCAGACATAAACATTCACTGCTTCTCCAGTCTCCTCTGTTTGTGAACAAGATCTTTTGTTGTGCTTTCTCTTTCCGCTGTTTTCCTACCCGGGCAGCACCAGCAGCACCTCCAGCAAGAGAAACATCCAGCTTGGACGGCTTTGCATCTGCAGCTCCATATCGCAGCTTGCAGATGGTACAAAGGAAGTTTTTGTATGTGCCAAACGAAACAGAAGAAATTGCTGACACTGCAAGGACTGATGCAGACACACCTTTGTAAAATCCCCAAACCTAGTTGGAAACAGAAGGAAAAGAATATTTTAAGAGGGAATGGCATGGGGAAGCATTTGCTCAAAAACACTGACCGTACATTGCCAAAACTTGCTTCCATCATTACCTCACCAACACAGCTAAATATCATCCCAACCCTTCTTCCAAAAAATTGTTGTGTGAAGCTGCTGCCCACCCTCCCCGAGCTGACAGAGGCAGCTCTGCCTCTCCGAAACAAGTCATCCATAACCAGTATCAGCAATTCCAACAAGAAGTACCTACTTTTTCTGTCCTGTATGTTTCCTGAATGCAGTGCCAAATCCCATTGTAATGCCTCTCAGTCTGAATTCTCACCTAGAAACACAGGGGCAACTTTAAAATGCAGGCGCTAGATTTAAAAAAACATGAACAAACGCCATAGCAGCAAACTAGTTAATTAGCTATAAAATGGCATCCCCAAACAATTTACTTTTTTTTTTTTTTAAGAGAAAAACAACGCAACCAAGTAAAATTAAATACCTTGATGTAACAAAGATGAAAGCGTTATCATGGGACTAGTTTTCTAAAAAGGGAAGCGAGAGGGGGAAGCAGAAGGGCCTGTTTGTTTTCAGTCCATAATCGAGAAATAAAGCTTCAACAGGTACCTTCACTGTGTCCAGCGGATAACCCACTGCTGTGCTTAGGCCACCTGGAACAGAGAGCGTGTTGGTGATCGTTAACAGTGCACATCACATCATCGCAGGAAGTCATTAGGGGAATGGCAGAAAAATGCAGATTCACAGCTCTACTCTGCTTGGCACCAGACCTTTCTCAAGCTCCAGCAGTGACAATTGAGCCAAGAATGACATGCTTAAAGAGGAATCAGAGCATTGTGGGAAACTTATCAGGAAGAAGAACACCACGATGCAAGCAGAGACTAGGGTAAACACAGGAACATCTATATAAGAGGGGTGGTCCCTCACACATTACAGGTTCTCAGCAATCTGTCTTGAAGACAGCAGAGGTACTCCTGCTGCCTCCTGCACGCCAGGGTCTGGACATGTCCTGGCTGAGAGTTACAGAGCACATCTGGAGCCCTGGGTGAGGAATTCATTGGGCGTTAAAGTCCACAGCACCATGCTGGACTAAGCCTGTGACGTGCATCTCCTACATGCACCAAAGTGCTGCAAAAGCAGAGCAGGGAGAAAAAGCAAAGGATGCTTGGAGCCCTGGCAGACTGGTGTGACACCAGGACACAGCACAACCAGAGGCATTGCTCTGGATAGAAACCACCCGCCCTCTGCCACTCTGGGCTTAGGAGGATTAAGAGGCAACAAGAGATTAGTGCTGGCTATGCACAAAGCCAGTGCACTCAGCAGCACGCCCTGCACGCCAGCTGACCACAACTCCCAGCCTGCACAATGACAGCATGTCCAACATGCCAGAGAGGGTTGTCAATGTTCTGTCATCACCCAGGCTCATTTCAAGGCCTTAAAATAGCCTCTGGATTTGGACGTGCATTAATCCTATGATACAAAGTTACTGCCTTAGTAGCAGGTAAGGAGAGAAGAAGACTTTTGACATGGACTTGTCTTGGTCAAAGTAATGCATAGATCACCCACTATCCCTGCCCTTACCTCACTGCATTTCCCAGCTCTGATCTAAATGCCGATACAACAAATGATAAAGGGACTGATCAGCTAACTACCTCCCAGTGCATCAATTGTCAAGTCATCAGAGAGAAACTCAGGCTAGGGGACAACAGAGCTGTATCTATGTGAGTTATTTACATAGAGATTGAGTTCATAAATGTGCTCGATGACCCCTTCAGGAACCAGGCAGCCACAGATAACAGTGTATGTCTGGTAGCTCATGAGTTGGAAACTGCCTTTCATTAAAAAAAACGATACTTAAAAATTAATTAGTCACTGTGAATATTTCATTAGGCGTGTTCACCTGTGGTTACACGGCTGCTTGGGAGCTCTGGAAAGTTATACTACATTTCAGAAGAAAGGAGCAGCTGTTGATATGAGTCATGGGGACACAATCCTGACATGCATTACTCAGAAGAACATAAACAATAGCATCTTGCTTGAAGAAAAATGAGGTTTGTTCTGAAAAAAACTCTGTCAAATCTGCCACCAGATAAATTGCAATGAAGATGTAAAATGGGCCAAGAAAATGCCTTCTGGATTTGAAAACCAAAACGAGATCAGGCTGGAGGAGAGATGATAAGGAGTAATACTCAGGCAGAGTAATACAGCTCAAAGGAGCAATGTCTTTGGTCCAGTAAGGGTGAAAACGCACAGTTATCCACGGCCACCTCCACTGTCCCAGATTCCTGGCCATTGGCCAGAGCAGACTGCAAACATGGAGCCTGCCAGCCAGGAAAGAGCAGCATGTAAGTCAATGTCAGTGTGACAGTGCTGACCTCAGAGGTGCAGTCTCCTGGCCTAAGCACCCCATTCCAGACAGGAGGACTTGGCATCACATCAGTTTTGGACTTCCTGAACCTGAGAGGCAGCGAATGCTGACTGACCAGACACTGGTGATTCAGGGGCATCACGTGCCTTGCACAGTTAAGCCCTGGCTTGCTTCAATGGCTTAGAAAGGTAGGAGCCTTGTCTCGTGCATGTCAGGTACCAAGGCTGATTTGGGTCAATGCTAGACAGGAAATGTCCCTGCCTCTGGAGAAACTACCCTTTTGACAGAATAAGATGCAGAGATAGCAGCAACATAGACAAAATAAAGCAGGTTTGCTGCAAACTAGCCTATTTCTCACTGCTTCTCAGTTGTAAAGGCTCCCATTCACCCTGGGTCAGGCAAAGACCAAACGTCTCCCCTTAGGAAGAGTCTGTAGGGGTAAATTTTTCACTCTTCCCACCGCAAACCTCCACAACACCACAACTGACCATGAACTCGCCAACTCACTTTGGCTCCCGAAGAGCCAAAGTACTCAGAGCAGTTAAGTTGTCAGACGCTGAGGAGATCAGCCAAGTCCATCAAAGGCTGGGGAAGAAGGGCTCTGCACAATGTCATACAATATAAATAGCCTTGGACAAAGATATCATGACCCCCACATGCCCTGTTTGCACAGCAGAATCAAAGAAGGCCAGCAACGTATAGCAGGCATATGGGAGAGGGATCCTGGGGGACTCCAGGTGATTAACACCAGCTGTGACAAAAATAAATGGCAAAATCAAGTGAATGATCTTTATTGGCTTGTAGGGAGCCATTTTTCATGTGTATTTTATCTGAGATGTTCTAAGGTATTGTTCAGAGGTTGCAGCATCCCCTGCACACACATGCACACATCCTGCAGGGACAAAACTGGATTACTCACAGCCTCTTCATGAATCAAGAATTCGTTGATTCATGAATCAATCTTCATGAATCTTCACTTAGATCAAGCAATTCAAACAGAGGTCCTGGCAGGGTGGCCACCGCAACAATAATCGACAGAGAGCAAAGGGCAGTCATTCAGAGCCCATTGGGCTGTAACAGCTCCAAGCGGAGGGCAAACCGCTGGCTGAGACCCAAGGAGACACAGTCATCAAGATCTATGCTCTGGATGGGTAGACAGCAACTTCCAAAGAGTTTTACTTTGCTAAGAGCTGGGAGCATAAGCAGTGTCCCACATCCTAAACAAACTGAACTCCATCCAGTAACATGACTCTGGCAGTGGCCAGCAGGATCTGCTTTAGCTGTGAGGACAAGGAAAGAGTACGTTCCTTCCATAGCTGGACTATTTTATCTCCGCTTCTGCTTGTGACTGGTGAGTAACCTTGCAGTAGGATGTAGAGAAGCCTGGACATGCTGCAGACCACCACTCGGTGAGCCTCAGCTTCCCCTTCCCAAATCTTTGTGTCTGGCACAAGAATCAAGTCCTCCTCTAGTCATCAATAGCCCTAACTGTTAATACCCATAAACTGCTGTGGCTCAGGCTGCTGCTGTAGCACGGCTAGAAAACACACAGAGGATCATAGGAAATTCAAGTTGGAAGGAACCTCAGGAGGTCTCTAATTCAATCTCTTGCTCAGCTTTATTGGCCAAGAAGGACATGCTTATAGATAAGCTGCTTTTGTGGACACCCAATCCCATTTGGCTGTTTCTGAATGTTTTCACAGTCACTAAGCATGTTTCTCACATTTTCTTTCCATCTAGAGTCACAGCAGGTCACTGTTTCCTGGGCTGAAGATGCTGAGCTTGTCCAACGACCACAGAAGCAATAGCTCAGAGGAGATCCACAGTATTTGTGCATATACCTGAGCCAGGCTGGATCATTCCATGGGATTTGAAAGGGCAGCATCTTTGCTGTTTTTCAGAGGTGCTTAAGCCACGCTTTCTCCAAAGCACTCTGAAAACAGATCAAGGTCACAATAATGTAATTTACTAAACAGGAACTCTGCTATTTTTTGTGTTGCCTCTTGAGTTGTTTGATGTACTTCAGCTGGGATTGTATACTTCCTGGGAAGGTGAAAACTGCTTCAGATCTAATAAACACAAGCCATGAAATAAACTCAACACCATCTGTGTTCTTGCAGGAAAGCTGTCTTATCCTTGGAAGCTGCCTCTCACTGGGGCAGAGACCATGCCCCTGAAGCCCCAGCCAGGTACCTCCCACATGTCTGTGTGCAAGCTCACAGCAGGGAACAACACACCAGAAAACACCCTTGTCTCTCAGTAAAAAGTTGCATTATCTCTTTTAGGAAAGGCCCAAGCTGGACACAGATGACAGGATGGAAAATCTTACTCCCTGACACCTTGAGGTCAGTGAAGAGTTGTAAGAGTTAAGACAAGCAAAAACATTTCTGGTCCCAGGTGGAGCTCCCAGCCTGCATCTGCCTAGGCTGAGCCTGTTTCCAGGGTGGCCATGGGAGACGCTTGCTGCATGGCAGCACACAATGCTGGCACCCAGACAAGAGGACACTGCACAAACCGTGATCTCCCATGGGAGCAGGGGCAGAAGGCTGAGAAGAACAGCCTTTGAAATGGTGTTTTCAGCTCTCCGCATTCCCTTGCAAAATAAATTTATCCTTAAGCAGTCCAACTACAACTGTGCCAACAAAAGCAAAAGAATCCAAGCAGTGAACACAGCAGTCACAACCCTACTGAGCTGACCCCAGCCATTAACTGACGCCTGAGAAGAGGTTTGGTGAATTCTTCCAGATGGATGTCCTGTTGCCAGCTCCGGCACAGGGCTCCTGTTTCCACGGGGTACTTTGAAGTCAGCAAGGAAAGAGGAAGGGAAAGACAAGCTTCCATGGAGGGGTTAGTTATATTTCCCTCTCCCAAGAAGGGATTTCCCTCTTCCCAAGCATCATCGCCCAGCACCCCAGGAATTCCAACACCTCATGCAACAGAGCTGCATGCTGCTGAGACACCAAACTTTGCTCCACTTGTATGTTTTGGGTGACTAGAAATAATAGCTGCAGAGTAAAACTCATTGCAGTTCTTCCCAGGAAATGCAAATCTGTGCCAGGACCATAGGCCGTTCCTGATGAAGGAACCTGCTAAATTTCAGCAGATCTCAAAGAGTGATCTAAGATGCAGGCTTGGGCTGGGCGTCTCAGCCATCTGGCAGGTTTACCTGGCCTTTCTGGCAGCAGCGACCTCAAGGCTCCTGTTTCATATTTGACACTGATAAATCTGGCAAGATTTCAGTAAAGAAATGACACCAGTGGCTATATTTTGTTGTTTAAAACAAAGCTGGGTTTGAGCAGTAACTGCTCTAAAAATGTCTAGAATTATATCACGCTTTTCTCCTTTTACTTTTTTTACATACAGCTGACCTACTTTCTCTCAGACCAAAGCCTGCTATGTAGCATGCCTGCACTGAAATTACCATCACAGTTGCAAGTACGTTTTAACCTAAGATAATCCAAAGGTCATTCTTTCAGACCTTCTTCACGGTGAAAAATCATGTCCTTCCCATCTCACAAATCACATCCTCAGCCCCCCAGAGCCATCATCCTGACAGCCCTCCAGGACCCTCAGGCACCAGACGTGAGATTTTGCTGTCCATGCTATGCTAGGCAGTTTGTATCTAGAGGCAACATATTCCGATTTGTCTCTTCCTATTAGAGCTTTTGCCCTGTCCCGCTGCCATCAGACTGGAAGAGACTGCAGGGTAATGACCTCAGCCGACCAAATTGTAGCTCTGCCCCTTCAGTAGCCCTGTGAACGTATTTGGATGACATTTTCCACTTAAAAATGAAGAATGCACTTAAAACAAGCAGCCCCCCCCCAAAAGACTCTCAGCTCTGCCGTTGAGACCTGCCCGTTAGCTGAACGAGAAGGAAACACAGGAATTTGCTTTCATCAACAAGCACAACTTTATGTATTTACCTCCAATGGCCCCGGCAATGAAATCCATCCAGACTGAGACTGCCGCCTTAATTACCCTAATTATGTGTTAGAGAGGTAGAAGAACAGAGGATACCAGTTAGGTCTATCCACAGCCCCGAGGTCCTTCAGAAACAGTGTGATTTGCAATATGAATGACCTTCCTACTGTCTTCTCTTGCCTCTTGGGATTGCGAGTGTTGTGGATAGCTGATGAATTTGTACACTGGAGGCAGAGACGGGAAGCCTGGAACTGTTCCAGGAACAGAGTGAATAAGTAATCCCTGCAACACTGCGCCAGAGCTGCTATTCCCACTGCCTCTCTGCTTGGAAAATCACAAGGGGTGGTGCCTTGTAGGGTAATGCTGGCTGTGAAGGGGTCAGTCCCTGTTGCACTTATTAACCCCAGAAGATAGCCTTGCACACCTGTTTGCCAGAGGATGGTCTTGCCCTGCTTCATGGAGAAGTGGCACAAGTGGCTGCATATAAGACGCCTCCTCCCTTCATCCCACTCCTTTTCTTCTTATGGTAGAGGAAACCCCCTTCTCATCAAGGAAAATTCCCTGTGCCCTTCCCAAGGAATTATCCTTGGCTTTCTTAACCCACACAGTTGACCCTCAACCTCTACCCAGATCCCCATGGATTATTACCTGCTCATTATATACACATGTAGTGAAGCCCAGAAATAAATCCAACCACATACAATGTGTTTGCTTCCCTTTCAGACCACAGGGCAGTCTTCCCAGCCCCTGAACGAGCTTTGCTTCTTTACTTCTTGCTCACCCTCCCAACTCCCTTTACAACATCAGCTCCTTGCCAAGTTCAGCAGCAGAGCAGGAATCACAATTGCTGCTGCCTACATTGCAATGTTTTTCCCCACAGGGTAGATGGACCTTGTGAGGAGACTGGTCTAGCAATTAACTTTTTCTTCCTCATTTACACCCAGTACAGGGTGGTGAGCTCAGCAGAGAAAAGCACAGAGAGAGACCTGCTGGCCAAGGATAACCAAGAGCACTAGAATATGCCATATTACCTACTTCTGCACAGCAGCCCTACAGTGGAGGGCTGCCATATCTTCATGGGAGAGGTTACGGTTTGCCTGGAACGAACCTGGAAACCAAAGTCCTGATGCAGTGAAGAGCTTGCCGAATCATGACCTGAATTGTACTCCCCTTGAAGAGGTTTCCCTGGGTCAGAGCCAAGGCACATTGGCAGCAAAGCAAAAATAAAATTTCATGGCTGCTGCCCCCCTGGCTCAGCTTCAAAGAGGAGCTGAGGACTTTTGTCCCCAGTGCTAAGTTTCCTGCACATTTCACAAGAACCTTTTTCTTGCTGAAGTGCATATTTTGTATGGGCTGCTGTGTGAGAGCTCAGAGCTCCTAGGAACTGAAAATTAAAGGATTTTTAGCAACTTGCTTCCCATAGTTCCATACACGTCCTTCACTGAACACTTTCTGCCTTGGAGAGAACAGTTTATTCCAGTGTAACATCATATAAGGACAGCTAAAACTGAAAACCAAAAGTGAAATATTATCTAGAGAGGTAGAAATGTAGCTGCTAAAACACACTGGGTTATTCAGTAGCCCTTCCTTGCTATGTCTGGTGACCACACAGGAGTTATTAATGGTTCAGCAGCAGCCTGTACATGCCAAGTGCCGGGAAAGGTATTGTTGTCACTTCTCCCACCAGCCATTCCCAGCTGCTGTCCTTGTGGGCCCCCTCCAGCAGCTGGACCGAGTGTTGGACCTGCTGCATCAGTGACACACAGGGACAAGGACACAGCCACCTAGGGGAGGGGCAGCCTGGGCACCTACAGCCTCCTAGTTCCTGCAGTGATCAAGCAACATGCTAAGTCACTCTAGCCCATGCTGCAGCAGTCACCACTGCCTTTGGAACAGCTGTTTGGATACCACTATTTAATATTGCTTTTCTAGGAGCTGCTTGCAGGCAAAGTGAAGAAATTTATCACATTCCCAATATGAAATCATCACCATGCGTTCCCTTCTATCACATGACTGAGGTTGCCATGTGTGGAGGAGGGATTTTTCTACATATTTCAGTGACTGTTGCAATATTAGCAAGAAAATAGAGACTAGCTGCATGTCACACTGGCTGGATAAAGCATCGGGGCTACTAAGTATTTCCCATTAAATGTCATAAGATCATGCAAAATTTCTACCTTCTTTAGCTGAGCTGAAGAACTCAAAGGAAATCTTCCTAAAGAAACCATCTGAGACTGTAAAATATACCCAACCGACCACAAAGCCTTCCCTCTGCAATAGAAAATTAACCCTAATTCCTCCTTCATTCCCTCTTCCCCAGGTTTCAGAGATATACCAGCTTTCAGGCACCAGCCTTATTAGAAACACCAGAATTCCCCAATGCCACAGGTCAACAGAGACAGCCCACAAAATCCAGTCCAGAGAAATCTTGAATTATCAGGAAGATCTTCAGGACCCAATATAAGTTATTCCTGACAACCTTTGACACAATGTCCAAGGACTGACAGAGATCACTGCTAGTCCAGCTTGCAAAGAAACATCTTGCCCACGTCTGTGCAGGGATGAGTGAAAGTGCCTGTTCTCAGCCCAGGTGGTCTCCTCAAAGCATGCCCTAGGAAACAACAACAAAATGCTTGTTTTGAGTACTCCTCTAGAAGTATCTCATAAATCTTTTCCTCCAGCAGCAAACTATTTAAGAGTGATTTGTTCAAAATGGATGAATTTCACAGGGGATTTTGAGAAAGAAGAGCATGGAAGGTGCCACCAGATGAAAAGACAGCTCTGATGATAGGAAGCAATCTGCAGGATATTATGAAACTAAATGACAGAAAAGTGAGGAAGACTTTAATTTTTCACAGTGAGTGGTAGATTAAATACACCATTTGCTTCACAGGAGGAGGCAGGTGTCTGCCCACCCAGGCAGGGAGAACTGCTCCACAGCTAAAGTGGCAGTGGGGTTAGGGGACTGGTACAATGTATGGAGCAAAAGGAAAGGTGGAGAGGGAGACTTTAGGTAGTCAATCAATGTTAAGTAACACCTTTTAGGTGAGATAAAAAACCAGTACATCCCTTTGCCCCTCTCCTTCCACATATCATTCCCAGGACATTACCACCTCCATCTATCCTGCAGTGCCAAAGAGAAGCTTGTCCTCTCTTACTTCTGCAACCACCTGCTAGCTCTTCGAGCCAGACTGGCTGAGAAAACGTTCTTGCTTCGTTTCCTGCCATAACGTGCTACATTTTCTTTTCCCCCAAACTAAGCAATATCACACTTACAGGCATACCCATTAATTCCCATCCAATTTATTTCAGAAAAATCCTTGACTGAAGAGACTGTTCAAACAGTGTTACCCTGATACGTCACCAGGCTGTTTGCACATTGCAGAACAGGAAAGAGTTACACCAGCAACACTGAGCTGGCAGAGCCCGGTGCTTGGCTTGTGTGGTGGTGGGTGGAAAGGGGGTGGAACCTTCTGGGTCCAGCTGTGTTACAGATTTTCTAATCAAAATGTGTCATTATCCTTCATCTCAAGTACTAATGAAAAAACAATAATTCCAAAGACTCAAACATTCACAGCAGGAATATCACAGCAAAACAAACAAAACCAGTAAGGAAACCACTCTGAGCATTGACACCTGCATTGTTTTCAGCCAAGTGTATAAACAGCCAGTGATTTCACCTCTGGAAAGTTGATATGTGGTTGTAATGTTTCTACATGGATTTCCAAGGGAAGGGAAAATAACAAATTTCCAAGAGGATTGAAGATAATTGCAGTAATTTAAGAAGTGGTATAGATTTTCTGGCTTTGGGTGAGTCATTCAATCTCCCTACACCTCATCAGCGCAACCAGTGTGCTGTACGGCCACTGCCATGCGGTTACTGCAAGGATTCAGAAACTTCTCAGTCACCCTCGAGTCTCTGTTCAGGAGTAAATCTTGGGAAAAGGTGAAAACAATGACATTAGTGCCAACCCTACAAAAACACTCATGTGGAAAAAAAATTTATATACACATTTATACATTAAAAATGGCATTGCTCTCATGGTTCTTTTTAAACATTACATAACTCTTCCCCTCGAACTCTAATATTTACACTAAGAAAGAGGAAACGTGACAGTGCACCTCCTCAGTCAAATCCTGTGAATTATTTTATGCCAGCCAATATTGCTAGGGCTTTGGAAGGACTGCTGGCTGTGATGGACAGAGAGGATGTCAGGACCGTTATTGACTTTCCGATTGCACTTTGAGCCTCATTCCAACCTCTTGCACATTTTCTGCACTTTAATAACAGAAGATGTAGTTGGTGTCCTGGCAGCAGGCCTGGAGAGCCAGAAGCAGAGGGAAGCATTCACCTTCCCAGCCTCCTTTTCCCCACCAAGCAATAACATACTCTATTCTTTATTTGTCATGATGATATTAATTTAGAAATGTCAACCTTTTCAGCTGGAGTAGTTCACTATTAGGCAGTAAAATATGTCTCAGTAGGAACAGTGACAAGCCCCAAATCCACTGATGATGCTATGGCTCTGTGTTTTTCTCCAATATTCTCCAGACGTGTCTCTTTCCGATCCCTGTTGTACACCAAAATGTATGAGTGAAAAATGTATGAGATGCTACATCATTTTGACTAGCCATCAGTCTTTCTTTGCTTTGGAATTATCTGATTTGATGTGATTTAACAACCTCAGAGCTACTTGGAAATTTGGAAGAAAACTCGGCTCTAGAACTATAAAGCATTATTATTTAGGACTTCGATATCAGCTGCTAAAACCACGTGGGACAGATTGTTATAAAGATACTTAACTGGCAAACCTGGCACCAATGAATTCAGAAAAGAGAACTTTTTTGAAATAGCAGTATTATTATGAGCTTATGTTAAGCAGTGAGATAGACAAAAGAATTTAATTTTTTTTTATCTTGCAGGAGTAGAAAACAAGTGAAATTACACTGAATTAATTAATTCATGCAAATTAATTACATTGAATTAATTAATTAAGGCAAAACCAAAGCATCTGCCTTAAAAATTCTGCTGCAACAAGTTTAATTTCAGTGAAAATCCCCATATTGTTTGGGCCAAAGATTTACCTCCTGATATCCATGCTAGCTTGATCAATACTAATCAAGGGATCTCTGCCGTAAATCTTTGTAAAGAGTGTGCACAGTCCTAGTAGAAATATAGACCCATTTCATCAGCAAAAATTAAATTCTGTGCCTCCAAAACTAACCTGACCTTTTCCATGGGGTCAAGCACAGCAAAATTTGAGGTCTAAGCCAGAAGTTTCCGTAGCTTTTTCAGTAGCACCCTCAGCATCAGCAAAAAATAACCAGACACTATGAACAGTACTGGTCTCTGGATATCAGATGAAGTCCACAGCCTTGCTTATCACTCCTGTCTTTCCCCTGGTGTTAGTTTAGGAGCTGTATGAATGCCAGTCTCACAGAGGACTTGGGAAGTTTCTGCAAAGGCACATTAATCAATCTACTAAGCCTGTTCTTTCCGTTTCTTAGAAATGGGTGTCTTTTCTGTATGAGTAACTCAACAACAACCACATTTCACATGACAGCTGGAAGCTCACATGTGACCAAGTAGGAAGCTGCCTTGAAAACAGGCCAAGTTATTAAAAATATGTCTGTACATAAACCTTAGTGGCATTGCTTTACAACATATTGCCACTTTTTCTGTCTATCTCTTCTCATTCATACACTGTTGAATAACTTAGCATTTAGATTCAGCTAGAGACCTGGTCTCCTAGCCACTGGCTTTGCATATACGAACTGTGCCAGAGTATTTCAAGTACACGATGTGAAAGTATATTTGTATAGCTGTTGGCACTGAAAAATTATTTCCCTCTCAGAAACGTTCCTGTAAGAACAGAGAGTCTTACAAACAAGGAAGGTCTCCTCCTAACTCTGTCTCCAGTTCCCCTAGAATAAATCAGTTTTATCAGTTTCCCTATCTATGAAATGAGCATAACTGCACATTTTTACTTCACAGAAACATCTTGAGGCTTAGGTTATATTGTCGTAAATCTGGACTGGAAAATGTTATAAAGATGCCAACTACTGAATCTTATCTTCCTTTTTTGAATGGTTTAGATGTAGATTAGATATTAGGAAGACATTTTTACTGAGGGTAATGAGGCACTGGCACAGGTTGCCCAGAGAGGCTGTGGGTGCCCCATCCCTGGAGGTATTCTAGGCCAGGTTGGATGGGGCTTTGAGCAACCTGATCCAGAGAAAAGTGCTGCCACCCATGGCAGGGAGATTGGAACTAGATGATCTGTAAGCTCCCTTCCAAGCCAAACCATTCTATCTGTGATTTCCCAACAGTTTTTGCTCGTTGTCACCCATCACAAGTATATTTGTCGTGTGACTGAGTAATAAGCAGAGGAAGAGAAGGGTAAAGCTGCTTGGCTGATGAATAGTTACTAATTAAGGTAACTGCACTCAGTGCCCATCCCCTCTTCTCAGTGTGGTCTTCGGCATCTTAAAACTGTGCTGCCAAATAGCTTGGCAATTGGGTTCTGCTGGAGACCTGCTCTCCCTAGAGCTGACTGCATGTGCACACAAAGTCTTTTTATCTTCCTCAAGGGAGGCCAGTAGCAAAGAAACTCACTTCACCTGTGGCAAACATAAGGGGACATAGTCCTCATAATATTTCAGGTACTCAAGTGCTTACCCAAATATACCTAAAAAAATAATTATCATGTCTTAGCCATCATAATACCAGCACATTCTGGAGAATAAAGATGGGACCCATGAAGAGAGAAGAAAAGACCTGGTATGGGGGATGGGGGTGTTTGTGCAGATCTGCCCTCTCCAGCCTACTTGCTGACTGCTTAAAAGAAACATGACAGAAGAGGAAAAGTCTCAGCAGTTTAGTTAACAGAACTCAAGGTATATATGATCTTTGAAATTAAAGGTAACGCCAAGGGAAGGGATTTTGGACAGCTGCCTGAAGGCAACTTTTCCCCATTTTTCAGTCTGTTCATTTCTCATCTGCTTCCAGAGAAGCACCGAGGACAGTTGGCTGAGTATTTCTCTCTCAAACAAAGTACAAGACAACCGACTATGAACAAGGATGGATTCTTCCACATAGTGACCATAAATGTTGCTGACTGTTTTAAGTGCAGGTTAGGTTTCTTCCTCTTGCCTTCTCCAACAAACCAATATGTTTAAAAACAATAAACCAAATGAAATACTCCTCCACATACACAATACACATGGAGAAGAGTCTGAGACAAACAACAGAAAGTGCAAGTCAGAACTTGGTCACTTCTGCTTAAAATGACTATGGCCAGGATTTCCAGAAGATCTGTGTGCCCAGTAAGAAAAATGTTTCCACTTTACCAGGATAAAGCATGGAAAGTTGGAGCTATACCAAACTTTTCAGGGCACATTCCAATTCACAGCTCACTAAGCCCCTCCCTTCCAACAGCACCTCTTAGTTTCTGCCTCCCTCAATCTCAGCACCTCAGATATTATCTTTAACAGTTGTGTACCTGCCATGGAACAGAAGGGATATCATATCCTGGGATCCTGACCAGGACATTGTGGGGGATTACAAAGCCCCTACTTATCATCAGTTCTACAAGCAAAGCAGCTCCTTTTCAACAGCACTTGACTCTTGTACAAATGTATCAGTTACATCTCATGCTTTGAAATACCAGTCTTATCAAAGGATTTTATCAGGCTGGAAGTTTCAACATTTGATATACAGTACCTTTGAAGCCAATGGGATAATAACGTCAGAGAATACCCTAAAGCCAGCCAAGGTCATAAAGTTAATGGATAATAAAGGAATCTAGTCCCCTACGAAGCTGCTCTATCTTCAAAAGCAGCTGCATCCTGAGGATCTGGAGTATCCTGATGACCTGATTCAATAACATAACTTTGGTTGGGGCAATGAGTACAACAAGCGGAACAATGAATACAAAATTGTTTAGGAAAACAACAAAAATTAACTCAAATCAACAAAAAGGTACTCAGTGAATTCACCTGGAGAGGAATATTTTTCTGACACTGGGTATTTCCACAGAGAAGCTGTGTGTGTTAAGTACGTAAGTTTTTCTTATGAATTTAACATTGTGTCTCAATATTTCTCTCATTTCACCATTTGGATATATTTATTGCTGCTTCCAGCAGTCAGCCATTTGCTGAAGCAGTGGCTGACCTTTAAGCATAGTTGTGCTGAACTGCAGTCTCTGGAAAATGCAAGGTTTACCTTGCAAGAAGTTTGCTAATGTAAATGCAACATTCACACCGCTGCATACAAATGGTCTAAATGCCGAGATTCACATCATAAACAGGGCAGAGAGAGAAAGAGCTGCTGTCCTGATGAGTCTCTGAAGAGTGATTCAGGGACCCTAAGCAGGTGCTGGGAAGGAGAAGCCCAAAATCCAGTCTTAACTCAAAACAAAAAAGAGAAGCTCATGCATTTTTGCGAGTGACATTATGAGTACCAAAGTTGTGATGATGCATCAGTGCGTTACCCGAGAAGACAGGGAAAGGGCTGAGGGCACAAGGCTGTGTGAAAGGGAAGTTTCCTGCCAGGTAGTTCCTCCTCTGGCCAGGACCCAGTGAAGCTCTGGAGAGCAAAGGGGATACTCCCCACATCCACCAATTTCCACATTCCAGTGCAACATATCTACTGGCACATGGCCAGTTGTTGACACCAAATTCACAAACGAACAGAAAGATTCTGAAACACCTGAGTCAATAATGTGTATTTTATTGCAGGCCATTTCCACCAGAATATCTACAAGTTTATCAAAACTCTGAATTTCTGTTCCTTTCTTAGTTCACTCTGCTTGTGTTAATTCCGTTCTGATGCTTCTTTACTCTCCTCTTCATTCTCTTGTCCTCCCTACTGTTCCAGATCCCTTTCTCTTCAATTTATCACAAAACTCCTATGGAAGCCACACACAAATAAAAGCAGCTTTATTGACTCACTGCTGCCCCAAGCTTAATAAAGTCCTCTACATCCAAACAATATTGCCTCACAAGTGTAACTGTTACCGAAAACAAAACAAAACCCCAAGCAAGAAAAAAAAATGAACAAAAGGGAAACTCCCCAGAGGATGAAAGCCACGTTCATTCCTTAGTGAACCAACTTGTGACATCTTGAACTTTATACTAACAAGCCCTTGATGTTCTCTGTGCTAATTTATAAAGCACCCCTTCAGGCTCTTTGAAATACATGCCTGCTGCAGTGGGGTTCAGTAGCATTGAATAAAACATTCAGTAGTATTAAATAAGGCTTATTAGGAACAGCTCACGCATGCAGGAACAAGACAGGCTTTTGGAGATTGGAGCAACCTGGGAGGGGCTGCATAAACATTGCCAGCAAGAATAGAATTTAAGTGATCTTGAGAAACTGGAAAAACAATCTGGAAAAAGCAATTTAGCATGGACAGCTAGGAATGTCTACGTAGAGAGAAACTGCAAGTAAAGACAGGGAATGTTGTGGCATGCAGCTGGTTTACTGAAAACCATCTGGGGTACACAATGCATCATAAGCTGCCCATAAGTCAGCAACATAATGTTGTGCTATATTATATGTTGTGCTATGTTACATCATGTTATGCTATGTTATGACTTCTTCATATATCTGATCTCATATTCAGATATATGAATAAGAGTGTAGTCTGCGAATACCCAAAGGAATCTCCCATTACTCACTCAGTAAGGCCTTAGGGATCCGTTCAAGGAATTCTAGATCAACCAAAGAGGTGGGTAACAAGAATCAGGGATCACAAGATAATAATCAATATAATTTAGAGAATAAAAGACTAAGATTTGAAACTGACTTCAGACAGCCTAAAACATGCCTGCAAGGAGAGAGGAAATAAATTGTCCATTGTAAGGGAACATTAAAATTACAAAACACTTCTGTTGGAGAAGGTAATTTCTCTGAGGCAGATTGCCTAGGAGATCAGAGGATGTAAATAACAGAATAAAAACACCTTGTCCAAGAATGTTTTAGACCAAGCCTATTCTTCCAAGGCTTGTGCTACAAGACAGATGAATATAATATCTGATTTTCACCTGTAGAGCTGTGCACATATTTGCAGTTCCTCTCACGCATACTAGAGTGGAGGAGATTCCCAGGAAGTCAGTTCCACCTCCACTTGGAGGAAGTGTTTAGGGAAAAATAACTGATCAGGGCTTCCTGTCTGATCTCAAGTACTAGCTGCAGGTGTATGGGTTCAGCAAAGACTAAGGTCCCCGTTAAGAGGTAAAATGGTGTGTGATAGAGCAGGACTGGGCAGTTCCTAAAGCCATTAGTGCAAAGGGCAGGACTGGCCTGCCTACTTGGTCTCTAATATCATCTTGCTGTCCCCAGGTGAGACAGTATGTGCATCAGGGAATCCAAAACATCCAGAGATGGCTGGGTGCTTGATTTCGTTTGGCAGTATCTAGATAGGAGACAGAACCCCAAAGAGTGGCCTGAAGGTTAGAAGATGATGTGGGGAAGGTTAGAGATTCATTGAATGCTTTGCATTTCCGTTTTCTCTGCTTATTAATTGTAACGATGGTCCAAGAGCTGCTAAATCTGGGACAGGTTCTCAGGATTTTTTCTGTAGTAGCAGCCTTGGAAGCATCCTTGTCTTTGTTCATTTGTTTGCATGTTTTCTTTGTGCAGATGGTAAATGCTGGCTTGATTTTTAATATGCTATTCCACTGCAAGATTTTATTGGCTGTGTACTGAGCTGCTAGAGCTCAAAAAGCACTGCCAATACCACAGAAAGCAATTAAGAAAAAAAAAAAAAAAGAAAGAAAGAAAGAAAAGAAAAAAAATCCAGCTCCTTTTCCTTTCTGCTTCTGGAACTTGCTCTCTAAAAGCTGACGTTGCAGGCCTTGAAGAGATCATGTTACTCTAAGCAAAGCTTGGCCACTGGTATTCCCCTTTCTCAGGCTTTGCCCACAGAAAGAAACAAGTAGCTTAAACAGGGCTCCCTTTTGAAACTGCCAAAAGCTTGAGTTTCCCATGTAAAGGCTCTGGTATCAGGGCACCTTGAAGCAAGGTAATGTTAGCAGTAAGGGAGTTAATACAAACCAAGAAAAGCCTGTGGGGACCGGATAAAGCACAAGGGTAAATCACAGCAGCGATGTATAAGGCTCAGATCCGGGACTCTGCCAAGCCTCAGGGGCAGCAGACTACTGATTTGAAGCGTTAATGGTCAGAGGTGTCTCATCCCCGCACTTTCAGTTGTGCCATGGGAGCAGCAGTTCGCAGAGAGCCCACATCTACTGGCGCAACCCTTCCTCCCCTCTCTGGGACAACATTGGGTGAGGGAATCTCTTTACAGGATTGCAGAATGGTTCAGGTTGGAAGGGACATTTTAAAATCATTTAGTCCACCCCCCCTAACATGGGCAGAGACACTTTACACTGGATCAGGTTGTCCATCCACCCCCCCCTGCCCCCAGCTTCCAACCCTATTTTGAACACTTCTAGGGATAGGGCATCCGCATCTTCTCCGGGCAACCTCTTACAGCATTTCACCACACTCAGTGTAAAGAATTTCTTCCTTATGTATAATCTAAATCCACCCTCTTCCAGTATAAACGGTTAATCCCTGCCCTACCGCCAGTAAAAAGTCTCACTCCATCTTCATAAGCCCCTTTAAGTATTGTAAGGCCACAGTAAGGCCTCCCCAGAGCCTTTTCCTCTCCAGGCTGAACAACCCCAACTCCCTCAGCCCATCTTCATAGGAGAAGCGCTACAAGCATTTCACCTCTGTATAGAGGAGGCACAACCTCCAAACTCCTCACGACATCAGCTTCACAGGCTTTCCAGCCACCAGCCCCAAGGGACGCCCCACCGAGATAACCAGAGGCCTTTTTGCAGCCCCGCTGAACCACCCAGGACCGCGATGGAGCGACTGATGCTCTGCGGGAGGGATGCTCTGCTCCCCGCAACCCTCCCCTCCCCAGCCCCTAAAATGTCTTTCTGGTTTAGCAGTCGGTTAATTTTCCAGATGCAGCTGCAAAGAAGCAGATCGGGGGAGGAGCCGCCGGCTCTGACCCCCCCACATCCCATCCCCGTCCCGCCCGTTGTCCGGAGCCGCCCCAACGCGCTACCAGTGGCTGCGGGCGATGGGGGGGAGTTGTCCCAGAGCCCGCCCCGATCCGGGGCGGGGGGGACACGCGCGGTAGAAAGGGCAGGAGACGGCGAGGAGGGAGGCGGCAGAGAGCCGAGCGGCTTCGCGCAAGGGCTGCGCCCCGCGGGGGACGGAGGGTGCCGGCATGGCTCTGGATTTCCTCGCAGGATGCATCGGAGGTGAGGAGCGGGGGGAGGGGAGGCTGCGAAAAAATAGATCATAGTCATTTTAAAAAATAACACAAATTTAAAAGAGGAGAAAAATGCGTAGAAGGGGAGGAAAGGAAAAGGAGGAAAGAGAGAGAGGGAAGATAAAAAGGGGAGGAAGGAGAGAGGGAGAATAAAAAGGGGAGGAAGGAGAGAGGGAGGATAAAAGGGGGAAGGAGAGAGGGAGGATAAAAAGGGAGAGGGAGGATAAAAAAGGGAGGAAGGAGGAAGAGGGAGAGTGGGGAAGAAAAAGGGAAGGAGAAAAAGGGAGGGGGAAGGGAGGAAAATATACTTTATTTTTTTTAAAGCGGAAAAAAAATAGAGGGAAAAGGAGCAAAATGGGGGGAGGGGGAGGGGGAAGCTGGGCGCTTTGCTTCGCTTTGGGGAGCGGCTCTGGGCACGGGGGCGATGGAGCGGCCGCCCCGCTGCAGGTGGGGCCGGGCGGTGTTTAAGGTCTCCTGCGGGATCTCCCGCAGCGGGGGATGCGGATTCTCCGTCCCCGCTGCAAACGAAGAGGCCGCAGACGGGGCTGGTGGGGAGGGAGTGCTCGGGGGCAGCAAGCGGGCAGCAAGCGGGCAGCAGCAGGCTCGGGGACCCCTCTGACCTGGAAATATTTACAGCAGAGAGCTTCAACGTGGAGGCAGAGCCGAACGCTCATCTTGCTCTTCCCTGCGCGCCGGCTTATTGCCTGCCGCCTTCTATTTTTAGCAGTTAAATTGTGTTCAGGAAACTTATTCTCGCGTTCTTTCGCGTGTGTCTGCTGTTCTCCCAAAGAGGGTTTTTTTTTAAATTTTTTTTTTTAATTTCTTATTTATTTTTTTATTTCTTCCCAGCGTGGTGGTGGTGTGTTGATGGTTGGACTGAATGATCTTAGAGGTCTTTTCCAACCTTAACGATTCTATAATTCTTTTTTGTTTTATCTTAGTGATCCTTGCCTTGCCCTGTGGTCAGTCGTGCCACTGGTCTTTTCATGCCAAAACCGGTGCACATCACTATCTTGCTCCTGTGTTGGCCCTGACCAACCTGGACTGCTCCTTCCTAGAGTGGGCATTGTATTTCTTCCACATATTTTCAGGGAAGAGGGAGGAATGTTATCTTTCTATAAATATGAGGTCATCAATGGATTGAACTTTCAGTTTTGTTTCTCGGAAGTATGGAGCTTGAGGATCCCTTTCTTCAACCAGTACTTCTCTTTTTCAGTGCAAAACGCAGGTATTCAGATTAGGCGGTATAAATAATAGGCTTGCATGTAACTTCCAAGAAGTCCTTCAACACTAAAATAAAGCAAAGTTGAATGGTTCTTCTACAGGTGTTACCATCACATCTGGAAAGGCTGTGGGCAGAGAGCAGGGGTTCTCTTTTGCCCCTAGAGAAGCTTCCAGATTTTCTGTGCCTCCTCAGAGTAGCACGTACCAGAAATTTTGCTTCAGAGGAAGTCTGAATTTGCCTTAGGCTGAGGCCAGGAATTGTTTCTGAATATCTTGTATGACGTGGCATGCTCTGTAGTCACACACCTCAAACCCTGCCTGGGGCTCAGCAGCCCAACGACGGGGAGCATAAACGCAGCTAGTACTGGCCTCAAGGATGGAACCATAGATCTCTTACCTTCTGACTTCATAGGATGCTCCTTAGCTGGCCTGCCAGTAATGGTGCACACTTCTGCCCTCAGGCTGGTGCTTGTGCTTGGGCAACTGTAGCCCGAGACCCAGGAAGAAAACTACTGAGTCATTCTCATGGCATCTGTTTTGTTTCAGGTGCTGCTGGAGTGCTGGTAGGACACCCATTTGACACTGTTAAGGTGGGTTGATTATGAAATACTTTTGTCTCTAGGTAAAAATCTGAAAGTTTTTCGAAGGAGTGGGGGAAGAAAAAAAAAAAATCCCCAGATACTGCAGGAGCATAAATCTGTGCTGGAAAGCTTGGAGTGAGCCTCCTCAACCACTGTTTTTAGATTTGCAGTCTCCAGCTCTTCAGAAGAGAAAAAATTCTTTGTATGTATGATTCAGCTCAGTAACATGACAAATGTTGGCCTAAACGACAAGCTCATCAGTGTAGTAACAACATTGTATTTGAAAATACGATCTTACATTTGCCTTAATTTTGTTCTAAGTTTGTTTTTCTACAGCTGTTGTTGGCTAACTGCTAAAACTGCCACTCCTTGCATTTGTAACTCAAACCTACTTCGTTACTAGGTTGAAAAATTGTGTTTTGTTTCCCAGTAGTATGTTCTTTTACTTATTCCTCAAGCATTAATTTGTTACACTAGCCAATGCATGTTAGTGGTTAGAAATACACAGCATGAAGCTTGTCTGGGGGCTTTTTCCTCCCTTTAAGTATTATTTTTATAACATTCTAAGCTAAAATTGGTTTTGTGATAGTAGCTTAGCTGTATGTATTCTGCATACTAAGGGTAGCTAAAACGCATTTAAAGATAAGAGTTGAAATCTCCTGGAGGACTCTTCAGGAGTCCAAGCCTATTTTTCAGAATGGGGTGACAAGTCACTCTTGGCAGCCTTATCCAAAGTCTCACGCTGGAAGAATAGAATAAGGGATGCCAATATATTCCCTGCTAAACTAATACACCAGATCACTTGACTGCAGCAGACAGCATGCAACGCGCTAGAGCTGTATTTGGAATACCTCTACCTTGCAGAACTTATATATGCAAAGGGCTGGTAGTGTTACTGAGGTCATCACTATGTTCTGTATTCTGTACTCTTAATTCAAACCGGATTTTCCTAGCTAGTGGATTTTTAGTCCTTGCCAGTCAAGTACAAGCTGCTTAAATTCTAAAAACTGTATGTACATTTCTTGGAGCATGGTAAATTTGACTGTTGAGTAATTTAGTTGAATTCCAGTATACTTTTTAAGGAAAGGTATTATCTAGATTTGTACGTTTTACAGCTAGTATGGGGCCAGTTGTTGTTTCCTCTCACCCCTATTCCACCCAGTTTTACGTGCTTAATTTAAGGTGATGGGTCATTTCACTGAAGCCAGCAAAACTGCTAATATTCCACAGTCAGACTAAAGTTAAGTGTTTGTGGGTTTGGGGTTTTTTTGGTTTGTTTTAGAGTTGAACAGCTTCTAGTGCATGGAACTAAATACTAAAGTGTCTGCAAAACTGGGGCTCTTGTGCTAATTCTAGCACATGTATTAATGCAAAATAGAGGTGTTGGCTTTATTGCAAATCAAGATCCTTCTTTTAGAGCAAGAATAATTTGTTTCTGGATGACTTTAAATGTTTTATGAAATCCAGTGTGGCACACTATATACCCACTGGAAGGTGTTATAAGCATTTATCTATTTTTGCTAGAAAGAATACTAATGTTTGTTATTAGTCACCACTGTATGTGGGAAAACTAACACTACAACCAGTCTTTAAAAACAAACAAACAAAAAGCATTGCATAATTTGTTGTGTATGTATTAAGAATTAACCCTTTTTATAGTTTTGCAGGGTTTAAAGGGCTAGCTCGTAGTCAACTTAGACTGTAAGTTTTCAGTATAACTGAACAATGGGAAAGCTGATTAGATAAGCCAGAATTGTACTTCTGTCTTTGCTTTTAAGCTCTTTTTTTTTGGCCAGCGATAATGTCTCACAAAGCGGGGAGGGGGATGGTGGGACACACAGGGAGAGATTAAGTTGGTGAAGTCACCCTGAGAAACCCACAACTGAGCTAATCTCAGAACTGGAAAATTCCTTAACCCTGGTTTGTTGATGTAATGTATAAAATTGCTTTTTTGCTTTTAACTGCCTTTACTTTCTGAGCTAGGGGCTGTCTTCATTAACAGCAAAAGTGTTACTTTGTTGTAGATGACAGATAAGCCTCATCACGGGAGAGTTACCTAGTAAGTATAGCCCAGGTGAACACTTCTGTTTCTCTCAGTCTTAATATATTCCCAAATGTATTAGTTCGAATAAAGATCTAAAAGACTTAAAGCTTTTTATCTTTTTTTTTAGTTTTAAAATTGATATGTCCCTCTTCTACAGCTATGGTATGGAGGGAGTGGGGTTTAAGTATCCTTTTTTTGTTTTGTAATGTAAAGTCTTATTCTGAACCTTCTTTCTGGTATGCATTTCTGGCTGTATACACTTACACACACAGTGGCTCTAACACTGAATCTCAGGCACACTGGTATTGAAGTCTTATCCACTACATAGCCTTGGAGGACATTTTCATTGCCCAAACACTTCTAAATCTCTTACCTTGCACATTATTAAATATTTGGACTGTTGTGGGGGTGTGGTGGTTTGCAGTTTTTTTGGTTAGTCTTGAATAACTTTATGCGAGTATTTAGTGATGTGAAATTACAATGTGTTACTCTTGGACCTAAACCTTAGTAACGGTGGTTACAAATAAGAAGAAAGCAAGAATATCACGTAATGAATATAATAAAGGATAAACTCTGCACAAGATTCATCCTTCCTATAGTTGTACACATAGAATAAAAGTTTGTTTAATAGGGCATTAATATCCGTAACTAAAGTTTCATATGCACTCATTGCCTGACCTGGCCATTTGCTGGTGTGGGTACCACTGTGTGGTCATCACTATGCTCGTATAAAAGAGCTGGTTTTCATTCCTAGCCTCGGAGTGTCAGTACTTAACTTTCTAAATATTTTATCTTACAACAAGTCTCAATTGGTCAATATTTCACAAATTATTTAGACAAAAATAGTGGGGGCTGTATGCCAATAGAAAATTCTATCTATATTCAGAATATGACAAATTCTAAACTACTAAAGAAAAGTATATAGTAAAGTCAAATTAAGAAGGTTCCTAAGCTGCACTTCTCCCAAAGCCCATATGTGTGCAAGTCCCCTGACTTCAGATGGTGTTGAAATAATAGCTGTAAAGTATAAGTAGACTAAAACCTTCATTTTTGTGTAATTCTGACAGCAAAGATTTATGGCTTGGCTTATGGGTCTGCTTCTTGAGCAGTTTTAACAATCTGCAGATTGCCTGAATGGCACTTTGAGTAACAAAGGATTTATTTTCTTTGAATCCTACTGTAAGCTTACTTTTAATGCTAAGAAGTTTTAAGACCCTGTTCCATTTTGGAAGACCTGAGGGGATCTCAGCCTCCCAGTACGGCTAGAATACACTAACATGTATACTACAAAAACAATGAAAGTTTTGATTTACAAAACATAAAATGACATGTTGTAGGAACAAAAATACTGCAACTGTAAGTATTTTTTTTTTTTTTTGCCTCAAAGACAGCTAACCTGAATATAGAATTCTGACAAACAATGTCCCCAAATCTTTTTTTACACCTGAATATAGAATTCTGACAAACAATGTCCCCAAATCTTTTTTTACACCCTTTATCTTTCGTTGTTGTGCTGTTTATTATTACTTTAGGAAAACATCTATATAAAGATTTTAAAGTCAGGAGTGTTTCATGCAGACCTAATAATCTTTTTTCTTTAGTTAGGAGTAAGAGTTTAAGTTTTTGCCCTGGGGTTGCAGCAGCATTAAATGGTTGATAAGCATCTTTTCTGATGAACATTGAAGTCCTCCGTGCTGGAGATCAAAACCAGATTTCTAACGTCCCCAGTCCAGCAAAACCAATTCATTTGGTTTATTGCGGTGCAGGGCTTTGCATGGCAAGGTAGCCTCGAGACTTTTGTTTTAATTGTGCTGAGGCCAAATTAGCAGGGAAAAAAACAGAACTGGACTTTCTCATTAAAGATTAAAAAACACCCAGAAAAAGGGCCTGTCTCCTAGCATCACCAGTTACAGTAGCATCTACCTGTCCAGCAGAACATACCATTTCAGTTTTGGAGGAATTATTTGATTATTAACATTAAAAGTTTGAAACAGCCACACCCTCACAAATTGTTTGCGTTCAGCAGGTTAAAAAAAAAAAAAAGACGAAAGTTTAAAAGGACAAGTGGCTTTTTATTCCTTCCTTTATACAAAGTAAGACATCTTAAGAGTCACTTTCCCAGCTACCCTCTGAAACAAAAACTGATCTCAGTGAAGGGCACCAAGTCTGGTAGTCTGAAACACTGTGGGTGGTGGTATTGAAAGTTTCCATCCCTTTAAAATTATCCTTATTCCATGCTTGACTTGTAAATAAATTTTTATAAAGTTCTATCAGGTTTGTACAGATATTCCTTAGTGTGAACAGAAGTATTCTTGGCAGCTGGAGAAAGTACTTTTTGTAGCCAGTACTGGAAAGCTTCAATCTGAAGTTGTAGATAAGTGTTCCCTGTTGTATTTCCACATACTGTTTTTCCTAATATTCATAAGGGGTTAATAATCCTCCTCCCTTCATGTTTTCACCCTAAAAAATTAAGTCAAAATGCTTACAGCATAATCTTAAACTTTTTTGCCACATATGGCATTCCAGCATCCAGCCTGTGTTCTTGCTTATAGATTGCTATAGCAAATCTCTCTATGTGTACGAGACACTTGTTTAGCTCTTAGGCTGCTCTTGATGTACAAATCAGTATCTCATACAACTTTTTATAGGTTCGTCTACAAGTTCAAAATGTAGAGAAACCTCTCTACCGTGGGACCTTCCATTGCTTTCAGTCCATCATAAAGCAAGAATCTGTAAGTACAAAATTAATCTCTGCAGATTTTGTATTAAAAATGTGGGAAAGCTGTTAAAAAAAACCCCAAAAAACCAAAACCAAACAAATACTGAAGGTCAAGAGATAAGCATACTCTGAACCTCACCTGACCATAGGACAGATATTGTAGTCAGAAATTTGCCAGAAATTCACTATCTTGGAAGCTGATATTTTGAAGTTAACTTTTTAAATAATGTTATTTCAATAGCCGATTTTTTCAAGAATCCAAGCAATTTGAGCTATGAGTGAAGAAATCATTGAGGTGGGGTTTTTTTCTGCTGAAGCTTTAAGACCATAACTAAAAGGATAGCTTTAGGCTTTCAGTTACTTAAAACATAAAGTAAAAAATGTACCAGAAAACTTTTCACCAAATGGGCGAAGATTATTTTCTAGGTGTGTTCAAGTATATATTTGTACTGCTAAAAATGTTTAGGTGGTTGTGGTCTAGGCAGCAATGAAATTATTATTACAATGCAAGATGATCTGATTGATGATCAGATGCCACTGATCTTGTGGCATATAAAGCTAGGGCACAAGGGAGAGTCAGAAAGGGAACATTCTGCAGAGCTTCAGGAGCTTATCAACACCACTGTTGAAAAGGTTTTTTTCTTCTTCCATTAGGCTTTTGGACTCTATAAAGGTATTGGGTCACCAATGATGGGACTTACCTTCATTAACGCGCTTGTGTTCGGTGTACAAGGAAACACACTTCGTGCTCTTGGAAAAGACACTCCTCTAAACCAGTTCCTTGCAGGATCAGCGGCAGGCGCTATCCAGTGCATCATCTGCTGTCCAATGGAGCTGGCAAAGACAAGAATGCAGCTTCAAGGAACAGGTGAATACAAACTAAAACCAAAAAACTACAAAAATTCTCTGGACTGCTTGATTAAAATCTATCGAAAGGAAGGGCTGAGGGGCATCAACAGGGGCATGGTCTCTACATTCATAAGAGAGACTCCAAGCTTTGGCTTTTACTTCCTGACTTATGATTGCATGACCAGGTATTTAGGCTGTGAAACTGAAGACAGTTATGTTATTCCCAAACTTTTGTTTTCTGGGGGGATGTCGGGAATAGTGTCCTGGCTCTCAACCTATCCCATGGATGTGATCAAATCCCGGCTTCAGGCTGATGGAGTTGGAGGCATTACACAATACAATGGCATTTTAGACTGCATCAGAAAGAGTTACCATGAAGAAGGCTGGAGGGTGTTCACAAGAGGTCTTACTTCCACACTTCTCCGTGCTTTTCCTGTAAATGCAGCTACCTTTGCTACTGTTACTGTGTTCCTAATGTATATGAGATCAGAAGATGACCTTCGTGAATGTGAACCAGGTCCAGTAATCCAGCAGCCTTCCAGTTTGTGAACCTTATCTGTTTGTTCTCCTGATCCAATGCCTGGCTGATGGGATTTTCTTAAATGTAAACACTTGACCCGCACAAGTGGTATAAATGTATGCTTTCTGTATAAAGAACTCCTAAAGGTGTCAAATTAGGATTTCATCATGTTACTTGTGTAAACAGCATATTGCCTTATTAAGGACTTCATATCTAGTAGTATCCAAGTAAGATAGGGACCTGCCTTTAGAAAGTACTGTACTGTTACTCTTGTGGCTCCAGAAGATGGTCTGGAGAATGTCGTTGCACCAGAAATCAGGTTTTCTGTTACTAGTGTTCTGAACGACTTGAGTTGAATGAAGAAACGTTTTCAGAAAAGAAATGCTCCTCTTGTATCTAAGAGGCGTAAGTATAGTCTGCTAAGGTGAAGTAAGGGAGAAGAAATTAAGTGTTGGAGGCATTTTACAGGTAACCCTGAACTGTTTTAAGACGTGAACTAGTATTCAGCTAGCCATGTGTTTTACTTTTCATCTGCTTTTATATATCAGTGTGTTTAGTAGCAACTTTTTTCATACTGGTTTGGTCAAAAGGAAAAGTATTATTTGTTCCTAAGCTACTCCCTTGCCTTTCAGCTTTGAATAAATATCTTAAGCACAAAGTAAATATTCAGGTTGGTGATCACCTGAGGAACCTGAACATATATAAGTCTATGGGACCTGATGAAATGCATCCCAGAGTCCTGGGGGAATTGGCTGATGTGATTGCCAAGCCACTCTCCATGGTATTTGAAAAGTCAGGAGAAGTTCCTGGTGACTGGAAGAAGGGTGATGTGCCCGTTTTTAAAAAGGCCAGAAAGGATGACCCTGGAAACTACCAACCTGTCAGCGTCACCTCTGTGGAAGATCATGGAACAGATCCTCCTAGAGTTTATGCTGAAGCACATAGAGTACAAGGAGGTGATTAATGGCAGTCAGCAGGGCTTCACCAGGGGCAAGCCCCGTCTGACCAACCTAGTGGCTTTCTATGATGGGGTAACACAGCAGTAGACACGGGTAAACCAGCGGATGTGATGTATCTAGAGTTCTGTAAAGCCTTTGACACTGTCACTCACAACATCCTTCTTTCTAAATTGAAGAGAGATGGATTTGATGGGTGGACAGT
This sequence comes from Cuculus canorus, assembly GCF_017976375.1. Lineage (NCBI taxonomy): Eukaryota > Metazoa > Chordata > Aves > Cuculiformes > Cuculidae > Cuculus > Cuculus canorus. The sequence continues at coordinate 28,505,409 of NC_071405.1, read as the reverse complement.
TCAGTGGATAAGAAATTGGTTGGATGGTCGTAATCAAAGAGTAGTGGTCAATGGCTCAAAGTCCAGATGGAGATCTGTGACGAGAGGTGTCCCTCAGGGGTCTGTACTGGAACCTGTGCTGTTTAATGTCTTCATCAATGACATAGACAGTGAGATTGAGTGCACCCTCAGCAAGTTTGTGGATGACACCAAGCTGAGTGGTGTAGTTCCTACACCAGAAGGATGGGATGTCATCCAGAGGGACCTGGACAGGCTGGAGAAGTGGGCCTCTGAGATCCTCATGAAGTTCAACAAGGCCAAGTGCAAGGTCTTAAACATGGGTCAGGGCAATCCCCGATTTCAATACAGGATGGGGGATGATGTGCTTGAGAGCAGCCCTGCAGAGAAGGACTTGGAGGTGCTGGTTGATGAGAAGCTTGACATGAGCTGGCAATGTGCGCTCACAGCCCGGAAGGGCAACTGTATCCTGGGCCGCATTGAAAGAAGCGTGGCCAGCAGGTTAAGGGAGGTAATGCTGCACCTCTGTTCCTCTCTTTTGAGACCTCATTTGGAGTGTTGTGTCCAGTTATGGAGTCCTCAACATAAGAAGGATATGGAGCTGTTTGAACGCATCCAGAGGAGGGCTACAAAAATGATCAGAGGGCTGGAGCACCCTCCCATATGAGGACAGGCTGAGAGAGTCTGGTTTGTTCAGCCTGGAGAAGAGAAGGCTCAGAGGAGATCTTATAGTGACCTTCCACTACCTGAAAGGGGCCTACAAGAAAGCTGGAGAGAGACTTTTTGCAAAGGCTTGTAGTGATAGGACTAGGGACAACGGGTATAAACTGGAGAGGGGTGGATTTAGGCTAGACATAAGAATTTCTTCACCATGAGGGTGTTGAGGCACTGGCAGAGGTTGCTCAGGGACGTTGTGGATGCCCCATCCCTGGAGGTGTTCAAGGCCAGGTTGGATGGGGCCTTGGGCAGCCTGATCTACTGGGATGTCCCTGCCCATGGCAGGGGGTTGGAACTGGATGATCTTTAAGGTCCCTTCCAACCCAAACTACTATATGATTTTATGATTCTGTCCACACTCATACACACTTGTTCCTTTAAATCTCAAGGCTTGTAAGGATTTAGGGAACCTCAATACTAGTAAGATTGATTGCTGTTTGCCTTCACCTCTATTTCTTGTTTGGTGGGTGCACAGATTGTACTGACTAGATTCAGCCCAAGTAGACTTTGTTCTCTGAAGTTAATGCAGTTTTGCACCACTTCTCCCAACATACCCCATAGCAGCCCTTGATGTACAGAAGTCAAAGTCCTGCCTGTGGTATTGCACAAAATGTTTGTGGGTGCAATGTTAGCTTAGCAGCTTGAAGTACTGTAGAAAAATGTATGTACGTGTTCAGAACTGGAGGTTTCAGACCATTCCAGAACATAGGGGTGTATGTGTCTAAAATGGTCGGTGGTCAATACCTGTGCATTATGAATTTAAACAATAGTGATTTTTATGTAATTGGTTACAGTGCCATTGGAAAGACTACTGAAAAGGGGGTTGGAGTTTTCTTGTTACGTTAATCCACTGTGCTTTTATTTTTTTTCCTTTTAGCAGTCTGGTCAAGAGTGATTGCTTTAGTCAAAGAGCTACAAAGTTATTTAAGATTTGGAATAAGAAGTACACATATTTGTCACAAATAGCCAGGTGGGAGGAGTGCATGTGTGTGAGAAATGTTCCAAAATGTATCAAACTAGTTCAGTAAGTACAACTTGTTACACTTTTGGTTGGGACAAGTGCAATATGTGTTTAATTTATATGAATTTTTCTAAAGAAACCTTATTTTGTAGCATTTTGCACTGTAACAAAATATGCTGGAGAAACCTGTAAAACTGGTATGTTTTTTATACCTTGGAGGTATGTTGGATGCTTTAGTGCCTACTTTGCACCAAGATTCAAATTGAATGTTCAATCTATCTACTAAGCTGCATATGCACAACTCACAGCAAAGACCATTTACACCTTTGTATAGCAGTCTAATTGTATATAAAATTGAGGGAATAAATTTTTAAAAAATTTTAAGTTTGGTTCTTTAAAGGTTATTTTTTACTCAGATGTTTCCTTGTGTTAAATCTAGCTTGCAAGAGGGTGGGGGGTCTGGCTTTCGCCTGAAGAAAATTGCTCCCTATCTGCTTTCCACACAGCATGAGGAAGGGCAGTGCCTCGCTCTGGCTTAGTGCATCTAAGTTCATTGAAGCAAAGAAGGGAAACTGCCTGAGGTAGCTTCTTCAAAACGATCTTTTCAGCAAGTGCCTCACTTGAAGATATTATAGCTATTAAGAGAACAATCCTGCTTTTGGAGCCAGAGAGCTGGCAGGATGCTTGGACCCTTCATATTCTGTATTTATTTGGTTTAAGCAGTGCCTATCAGCACCGAGGCTGCACAACTGCAGAAGGCAAGTCTAGGGTCCCTGCAGAGTCACACCAGAATCACGTACTGGCTCTGTGAATAGCACTTGTTCATACCTGAATCAGGTATGTCTCCAAGATGCACAAGTTTAGCATAAGGCTTTATAGGCTCACAAAGAGCAATATTCCAACTAAAAAGTCACACAGGAAAAGCAGAAGGATGAGACTCCAAGCTTTGGCTTTTACTTCTTGATCTATCATGTATTATATGACCTATGAAAAGGACTTCTTGCTGATGAGAGGTTGCTTCAGGTACTGGATTCCACTAATTCATATCCCTTAAGGTTACCGAAACCCTGTCAAGCACCAGTTTGCTAGATCAGAGAAGAGAAAGGCCACCGTGACCAAGGGCAGTTCCTAGTCAAGTACCTTGTGTCTTCTCAGCAGGAGCAGCAAAGCTGAACTGCAGCACAGAAACAAACATTTGGAATAAACACACAATGCCTCCCTAGAGGGCTACACAATGTTTTAGTCTCCCTATTTACTAAAACATTCTCTCCAGAAATCCATCCATCTCGAACTTAAAATAAATACTCGGCAGAAACTGGAGGTTACTCAACAAGCCTAAAAAGAGGGTAAAAGCCAGCTTTCAACCTAGCCTGCCACTCGCTTGGGATCTGCGACTTCTAGCTATCAAATTAAGCTAGACAATGGCCTCAGCCTTTTTAAACATCATGCGGTTCCTTCCTGCTAATTTAGCCAGGCCAGGCAGAACTGCATTCTGCCTCCCCAGATCCTTCCCACACCCCTCATCAAGCATTATGATACTGGGTAGGATATGCTCCCTTAATACCTGAACAACGCAAGGGAAAACAAAAGTAAAACTCACTAAGAGGGAAACTCACCTATTCTCAAGTTCCCATGCTCTGCTCTCTTTTGTTTTGTTTTTAATGATGCACCCTGTAACTGGATGGATCATACCCATGTTACAAGTTGCAGCCACAAAATGCTCAGTTAGTGCAAGAGGATAAAATGCACCTAGGCGTGACCCTTCAGAGTTTTCAACACATTATTACAGTAGCCCTACTAGGGGGTGAAATTCAGTTCATTTATCACGCCTGCAGCCATAACATGACATGATTCGTATTTTTTTTTCCCCTCTCTTCCTTGCCTTTCCCTGCATATAGGCTTTTTAAAGTTCACATGAAAAAGCAGCAAGACATTCAAGGGATGAAAGCCTGTACATTGCAGGTGCAGGACAGGTAGCATACTGGGCAAGTTAGTAGGACACAAGTATAAAAAGTTGACCTTGCAGAGATTTGTTTGTTCTGTGAAATTAAATATATTTACTATTATGCTGGAAAATAGGTGTTAATAGCTGTTGCTAGCCAGACTTCTGATCTGTGGATAGTTAAAGAACAACTTAAAGCCAAGAAGTGTGCCAAACATCCTTAGATTAGCAGGAGGTACAATTAAAGCACTTTTCTGCCAGAAAAAAAGCCAGAGAAAATAGCAGCTGATCCAAGGCAACATCCCATATAAAACACTACAGCCACAGAGACAGATGACAGATCTAAGCGACCATATGACTATGGAACGCACAGCAAGAGAGCCGAGGAGGGAGCCAGAGAACTAACTGAGCTAAACCTAGTGGAGATAGGCTTTGAAATCACAAGGAAGCAAACTGCAGCTTTCAACATTCAGGAATTTATGTATATTCATGGACAGTGGAGGAGGAAAGCAGAGGAAAATAAGCCATTTTCATCCTACCAATGCAACCACCTCAGGTTTTTTTGTACTACTGTTGTCCTCATCAAATTACGACGACGGTTATCACTAACAGGAAAAGGAAACGGTGACATAATATGCACAATAATACATATGATATACAAGCTTTTACTTATAGTTTATTATCAGTTATAGCTGATTTGACCTAGAATGTGAATTTAAGCTGTACAGTTTCATCAATAAATAAACTGGAAGCAAGGAAGACAAGGTCTGCAGAGAAAAATAATACACTATACATTGATATAATTGGAAGAAAGGCAAGTTCTAATGTCCACAAAACAGTCTCCAGGCCTATGAAACTTTACATTGTACACAGTCAAATTGTTTCTTGCTATCATTATTACTTATCCTTTACTAACAGTAAAATAGAGGTGTACCATTTCAACCATACCCATGTGTCGATCTATAAAATACTAAAATCATCATGGAGTTTGACTGCATGGTCTGCACTCTTTGCTAAATATATAAAAATAGAATTGCTTCTAGAATAACTCTACTTGGTTAGACTAATGTTGGTATAGAAGAAATTTAATGTTCTTTTTCTAGGACCTGATCTAGTCATCTTAAGCAGAGATTTATCCCAGATAAGGTGTACTCAACTGTTGCAATCATCCAAGCCACATACCTTTTTCCTTGTGCACCGATGTCTTTTCACTTACAGAAGCATTTACAACAGATAGTTTTCAAACTGGCTAGTAATAAAGTTCAAGCTTTTTAACTGCAATTAAAGGAAGTGAAAGTAAAAATAACTCTTTTACCCTTAATTCCTTCAGGCAGGTATCTGCTTCCCTGCCAGTTCAGAACTGACAGATAATATATTTTCATTTCCTACTCTGGAAAAAAAGGAGGTGGAACCCCCAGTCTCTAACCTATGCAAGAAAAAAGAATAAAAACAAACAAAAAAACACACACCAGAGGAAATCATGCCCTACAGAGCAGCAATGCAGGACTCCCTGATGCAACGTCCATCCTGCAGTCTCCGCAATGGCCTTGCAAACCTCCTCAGCAGCAACACATAGAACAGTAGGGCCTCCGGCAAGCTTAGACTTTTTAGGGAGCCACTGCTGGAGTGAAGCACAGGTATTTTGTACATCTATCAGCTAACCAAAATAGCCACTGACAGTTGAAAGCACATTCATTAACACTTCATGTCATTAGATTTCCACATTCCTCCCTGAAGATATTTTATATGAATATTGGATGTATGGATCTCCTATAACTATAGGATCACATTTGACAATTTTTATTTTTAGCCTTTATTTTCATTGTCCTGCTCGTGCTTTTTACGAACACACAAGCACACTTGGGATTTTCAGAAATCAGCACAGAGCTGTAATTCTTAAAAATCTGCAGAGTTGCGTGAGAAACTTGCTCTTCGACACAAGGACATTTCAAGTCTGTCCAGGGCTACTAACACCACGGGACATCCTAACGCACTTGACCTCCAAGGGACAACCCGAGACTTAGCTGTTCTGTCTGCTGTTCGTGCTGTACAAACTGGTAATTCACTGCCATCTCCTGGCAAACCACTATTAAGAGTACCTGTATAGATGGAAATAAAGCCTTAATACTGATGCTACCTGCTATCGGAGTGATTAGAGAGAAATCACACTTAAACCCACAGTGTTATTAAAATAAAAGTGGTATTAAGAGAAGCACTCAAAGTCCTTCAAGGTCCCCACAGATTCTCCATTCCTTTCCATCCCACTACAAAATTGACCAACGTTTCTACAGAACCCCAGGCTTGCTCCTGAAGAGCTTCCAGTTTACACAAGAACCTGGGGAGAGCAGCAGCTCACTAGACGGATGTTGTGTCCAAACAAACCTAAATGCACAAGAGAAAAAATGACATCCAACCAGCATCTGATCTTAAAATCTTCCATTAGAAAAAACAGAAGACCTAGAAATCTGAAACTGGAGTTGTCAGAACAACAGTTGCTAAAAATTATTTTACTCATCTACCTGCACTGAAATGGTGTTTTTCTGTTACATCAGGCGAAGCTGGGATCTGAAAAATTCACATGAACACTTATACCAAAGCTGCTGTGCTTTTTCCAAAAGGAAATTCATAATTGTTCAGACTACTTCCAGAAAAACAAAGGGACTGAAAATATAGGATTATTTGTGCACAGATGAACTTGCCTAAGTTGGTTTAATTTAGGCAGAGACTGAAACTGGTTTAATTTAGGCAGAGACTGAAACTGCATAAAGGATCACTGATTAAATTGCATTATAAAATGAAGCTAGCAGCCATCCAGGTGGCGTTTAAGCATTGCTCTGAAGCCATCTTCACGCTATCAGCTCTTTACAACTTGAAACTAGGTCAGTACATATGACTAAAACAAATACTGAGTCTCCCATTCTTTTGCCCTGGGATTGCCAAATTAGACTGATACAAGTAACCTTTTAACTCTTACCAAAGAAAGTGCGACTTTTTAACTATAGCATTTACACAGCTATAATTATACTAGATTCCAGTCCAACTTTTATTTTTATTCCTGCCTGCAAAATTTACACCAAACACCCAGCTGTGAAATCCACAGTTTCCAAAGTTTATGAAGGACTTTTGATTTCTCCACCGCTTTAAGCAATACAGGAACACCAATGTAGTTACTAAGAAGTCAAAGCTTAATGCTGACAACATTATTTCCTTTCCTCAGCTTCTCAAGCCACTGACTTAAGAAAGGTGCTGTACAGATTAAAAACTTATTATTCCAGTGTTGTCATTTTCGAATAACTGAGTCAACCCATGCCAGTACTGGCTACCTCCTGACTCATGAGACTTCGTAGGCTGATTTGCCCAGCAGCCCTGACAAAGACACCGATTTTACCCCATTTCTTCAAAGCAGTAAGGAACCACATTATCAAGTGGAAACACCTTTTCTAGCCACTGCCATTCCTCTTCATTTCTGCTTTGAAGGGATTAGCTTTGTTCAAACATTTTAAAGCCTTCAATAACTTTACCATTTCTCTTAACTATTACATCTTTTTACTTACTGTGGAATTAGCAGAGGAAAAGGATTTCTGTCAGCCTTTAGAGCTAAAATTACTGCTAACAAGCTATGTTGTTAGAATGTGTTCAGTGTTTGGCTTTGTTGATTGACAATTTGTGACTCCTGTCGGGGAAGAATGTCCAATCACACCACCTCAATTTAACATTGAATCTCTTCAAAAAGAGGATAACTAAAACCAAGTGCAAGTTCCAGCAGAGAGGAAGGAGTTCTTAGCTCCATTTCACTAAGAATTTATTCACTTAGCCTTTCCAATCTGTACCTGGGCTTGTCCTATACCCGTCTCAAGAAAAGCAAATCTCCAGAAGTAACAGGTAATGACGTTGAGTTTGTCCTGTATTTAAAATAAAGCAGAAGCTACTGCTATTGGCTGATCTGGAACAGATGCAGGTGGGGAAGTCTATAGTCAGTTCTACCTTTTAAAAGTAGAGTCCAAAAGATACACAGCTACAAAATTTGTCTCCTTCCATTCCTGCAGCAAGACAATCAGATAAGGCAATAGGAAATGCAAGATCAAATTAACAGTAAAACAGGCATGATGAATAAGCACTTAAATCTTTTGCTAGCTTTAAAACCCCTGTCTACATCTTCCCTGCCCCTCCGCCTCTCCTCCCCTTACCTGAACTTGCTCACAGGTAGGTGGCACAATGCAGAAACTCCTCAATAGTAGGCTGGCAATGGTGGTTTCAAAGGCTGTCAATCTCAAAGTCTGTAATTTTTTCACTGAAATTCCAGAAGGAAAACTCTGGAATCAACTAAGCACAACATATTAAGAACAAAATGTGCCAGTTATACTTCAAATAACTTACAGAAGTTACTCAAAACAAGTATTTATTCATACGCAATATGTAAATTAACTAGTTAGAAAACAAGATCTTTCATGCTATTAAGCACTGCTACTTACACTCAGCAGTGTATTGAGTGCTACTGATACGAGACTTAGATAAAAAAATCTTCAGATCTCTCTCCGTAATCAGACACTATATAACTAGGGGCAACACAAGTTTCGATTCCCAGTTAATCTTCAAATCAGAAGATAAATTTAGTCTCACGTATACGTTCAAGAATGAAGCACTGATACCATCAAGGAATATCCTTACCTTGAAATTCAGTAAGAGGGTACCACTTTATGACATAGGAAAACAAACTTCTGCACAAGCCTAACACCATAGTTTATACTACTAAATAAAAGATATAAGGTCAGTTAGAACTAGACTGAATCGATTTTATTTCCTTCCAAAAAGGACAGAAATTTAACTGTATACAGAATTTAACTGTAACTATACAAGTTTGAGTATATTGTACTGTTCAAGAACTGCCTATATAATAAAAAATGCTGCCAAAACTCTAATGCACACTTTACAATTAAATGTCCCACTTTTCTTTCTACCCCAAATAGCCTCAGACTAGAGCTGCAGTGTTCAGATTAACTTAAGCACAGATGAAAACTCCCTTGGTCTTCAGTGTAGTTTCGTTAATACCCAGGTTTTTTCTACTACCACCAAAACTAGACTCAGAAGTAAGTCTTAAAAGTATTAGTCATGAAAAAAAATCATGAACTTCTGTAAAAACAGAATTTAGAAAAAGATTAACAACTGTTTTTACTAAAATAAAAAGTCACAACCCTCTAAAAAAATAATACTTATGCATTTCTGTACATATTCTTAAGTTTATTGATCTGTCACATCTTACTGTGGAATCTGCAAGTTTCTCACTCGAAACATTTGAACAAATCAGCAGTATTAGTTAACCATCAAAACTCCATCAAGTTCTCTGAGAACTCAAAGTCCCTGTTTTGAAGTAAAGGTGTCCAATAAGGTTCCAAGAATTTTCACCACTACACTCAAACAAGTTGGCCAAAGAAAATTTTCTTTCCTGGTATGACCACTCAAACCCTACTTTTCCCCCACTTTCTATTGTTATTGCATTCGAACCTCCAGAAATCTTTTGCTTTCACTCAACAAAGGTGCCCATGTAGCTGCTTACTGCACTGCTTTACCCAACTGCTGTCCAGGCACACTGAAAACTTCCCACTAGGTTACCAAGTCTCCAAGTCCACTGTTTCAGTTAATAGAAGTCGAGGTCATTCAAAACCAGATTTATAGTCACCAATTGTGTTTAGGTATACCACCGGATGTGGCATTATGTAATTTCATCGCAAATCACTGTAACTGAAATCAAAGTAAAGGAAACTTGAGTTTATTTAGCTTCCAGTTTCTGAGATGTCAAGAGGAACTAGGATTTCTCTGGACAACAAAAGAAAATAGACTGTGCTTACAGATCATTTTCTGCCATATTCTTTCTCCAGGACCACTGTTTTATTGTTGTCCTTTCTATTACAAGGGATGTACATATTATCAGGTGTTAATAAAAGGTCAGTGCCTGTACAATACATTCTACAACTGAGCACCACTTTCCGTAACTGAACAGGCAAAGAAATTACACTGAACATCAGCATCTGGCAGTATTTCTCCAAAAAAAGTGACTAAAATGGATTTAAATTGATTAACACTATTAAATCACATCTAATATTTGATACTACAGGATTTCATTACAGCTATACGATACAATTATACAAAATGTGTTAACATCAAAGAATACAACCAAAATTAAGATAGCAAACAAAACCTATATAACTTTTTTTCTTTACAGGAAAATACTTTTGAAGTATGCATGTAACTGCCCATTCTCTTAAAGAAAATCTACCGCAAGCAAGTTATCAACCTCCAGAGAAATCACACATAGCATTACCACGCATATCCCCAAAAAGTGTACAATATGCACACTTGGAAAATACAAAATTAAAAAAATTGTAAGCAACAGGTGAGCTTCATATTTATAAGAATGTGAAAAGAAGTCCAATTTTAGCACTGTTGTATAAAGAATTGTCTTTTTTGATGCAAGTTCATTAACTGACCCCTCCAGCTGGGGCCACACTTTACAAAACACCGTGTTCTTCAAACGGGATTACAGATCAAGGTGGAGCATCTTAACAACGTCACCTGATAGGGTTTTTTGTGGGTTTTTTTTTGCTTTTTATTTACTACTTATCAAAACACGTCCTCTAGGTTTGTAGGGTTCTTTTTTTTTTTAAAATTCTTTCCTAGAAACAATATACAAAGTGGAGGCGTATTTACTTCCAATTCAGATTCCTGTAAGATGCTTTGAGTTCAAGAACTTTCTCCTCCAACTTTCACTGGTTGTTTTTGGCCTTAGCGTGTGTTAAGATGTGAGATTTCAGGTTAGTTGATTGCGCAAACTTCTTATTGCAGCCATCGAATGGGCAAACATAGGGCCTGTCGCCAGTATGAATTCGCACATGTGTGCGTAAATTGAAGTCCAGTGAAAAACGCTTTCCACATCCTTCAAATGTACACTGTTGAAAGGAAAATACACACTCCATTAGCTGACAAAACAGTATACATTTCAATCACTGATTAGAACAATATTCTTTAAATCAGTAGATTGCACAAACAAAGGTAGATGCTGAGGATTATTAGAGGTGAAGCCGTGGGCATCACTTGTAAACCGCATTAAAAAAATAAAATGAACACTTAAGGTTGTTTTACCACAGTAATATATCTCTTTTCAAAGTGGGAAATAATTTCCAGCTGGCAAGCGCTTTCACTAAAAACACCTTCTATGCATCTCAAATTGTATTTTGCTATATGCTGTACTAGTAGAAAGCAGAAACTATGTTTCACGTCATAATTTCTCCATTTCAGTGATAATTTGCAACGATTTACTCTTTTTACCAGTTTTATTTCTAAGATGGTCTTGGGATACAAAGGGCAGCATATTTAGCAGTAAATACTTATATTTTATACCACACAGCAGATCCAGCATACATATTTAAGTGAATGCCTGAGGACTGCAAATGAAGTTTCTGAAACAATTTATTTTTATACAAAACCTGAACCATCAAAAAATGCTACTGGAGAACATAGACATGCTCAAGAATACCTGTAAAGAAGATTTATAAGGAGTATCATAGGAAGTAGGCACAGGACCTCTGGTGGCAGCAGCTCACATGACTTGATATGAATGGAAATGAATTCAGTGACTACCACCATTCTGGTGAAAACTCATTAACAGCCACTACTGAAAATTAGAATCATGAGTGAACTGAGCAAATAGTCCCAAGCCTCAGTTGTCCACAAGCGCAATGTTGATAAAATAAGGAGGAGAAAGAGCCACTTTCCTCATTCAGTAGTAACTAGAGACTTCATTTTTAAAGTTCATTTTGGAAGGTATTTCCCATGCACGTACAATTTGTTAACTTCTAACAAAAGCCCACAGAAATACTTAAACCAGCTTAATTAGCTTAAGGGGACGTCCAGGTTTTATGGTGACTCATCTGGTTTTAGAAAAAACATAGTAACCCCAAAGTCACATGAAGGCTGGGTTACAGTTACAGTCTACACATAAGTACCACAATTTATTTGGTAAACACGTCTGGAGGTTAACAATACCTGAAAGGGTTTCTCTCCAGTATGAACTAGCTGATGTCGCTTTAGTTTTGAGCTCTCCACAAAGGCCTTGCCACATTCTGCACATACGTGTACTCGAGGGCCATGAGTGTGCAGATGCTTCCTCATGGCAGAGTTGTCCCTGAACATCTTTGTGCAGCCCTTGAAAAGAACAGTGAAACTCAATTAGTAGATAAGCTAGCTCTGATAAAGAAGGATTTATCTGCAACAGTACAAACATTTAAAATGCTTTTACATCCTGAATACTTTCTTAAAAGCTGGCCCTGAAAAGGAGACTCCTTACATTTATTTTAAAAAAGCAATACCAAGAAAACTAATAATTTGAAAAGCTGATTAAAAAAAACCACACCACCACCACCCCCAAACTCAAAAACCTTAAACCCACTTCTCAGTAGCATGGACCACATGCACTCAAATGAATAACAGGACAGTTTCATTGAGAAGATGTAGCTCTGATAGAAGCAAATGAATAAAATAAACAAATGCACTTACAGTTACAGGGAAAAACCAAACAAAAACACCCAAAAGACAGAATGATGGTTATGGATACCTATGGTATATTCTTCAATGTGTTATGTTCTGAGTACTACAGTACTACGATATAGGTTACAGCCTCTAATGTAACACAGATTATTCTCTAGCAGCATTCCATCTCCCAAGAAGAAGTCCTCTTCCTTCTCTGTCCTTCTCGTTCCCAAGAATTAATGGAGCAAGAGGATTTCCAGCATGTAACAGCTTTCAGAAAGCATCTTGTCCAAGCTGGCAGCAGCAGACTGATCACCACCACCTTGAGTTATAATGAAACTGCCACTGCTTCTGCAGTTTAACCTACAAAGTGATACTGGCCAACTCCGTAAGGTAGGAGCATCTCTGAGTTAGTGCCCACTCAACCTAGAAGCAGAAGATACATTAACTCAGGTACAGCATCAGAAGTCTTAATGTGAAGTCCATGCTGCATTGACACAGGAATATTACTTTTGATTCCAGAGTACACTTAAGCCAGCAGCAATCTTCACCTAATCTTTCTATACCTTTCCTTCATCTTCTAGTGACAATCAATAGACGTTTATCATGTGTGTTACAACTGTCTTAGTCAAGGTTCAAAATCCCTCATAAAATCCTATTAACTGTGAAGTCTATCCATACTCCAAGTGATGCTGTTTGAACTTACTTAAAACAACTCTACCAACATTATTACATTACAAGGCACGAAATTCAACAATAGAAATTAAAGGAATGCTCAATCACTAATCTTAAATTCTGCAGGTTTCCTCTTTGGAAATTACTTTTTTCAAAACTAATAACCACATTTAAAGATGCCTTATTTCTTAAAAAAGGGGGAATGGCCACTTTCAGGAAAAGTTCTCTATCCGGCACTAGAATTCCTTTGGCTAATTTAGAAGCGGTGTTCCACCATTCACTGCACTTTACAAAACTGGGTGTGGCAAAGCAGCACCAAAATAAACAAGCCATCAACTCTTTTTGTGTTTATTTCAAAGCCTCTGCTTGCCTGTGAGAGAAGTAGTTACATCTACAATATTTTCTACTCTAAACTGAAGTCATAAATGCACAAAGCCTAGAAATGGTAGAAGAGAGAAAATGGAAGGACAGAATATTCTTTCCCCCTCCCCTGTTCAGATGAGGTTGAGGCTATGAAAAAGCAAATGAAAGAAATGAAAGCAGCATTCCCCGGCGTTGCAAGGAGTTCCTGTATCTCCACATAGTACTCTACACTAAAAACATTGCATTTGTAGAATGTGAAGCACAAAGAGGAATTCAGCAAACTCCTTAAACCATGGCTGTCAGAAAGAAGCCTTCTTTTCACACACTCTAACATGTACTGTTAGCTACCTGCCCTGATTATTTGCTTAGGCTCACACTTATCTAGACCAGAAGTCAGCAAGGTTGTATTTGTCTTTTTTCTATTACAGTCTAAGTCAGCTAACAGAAGCTCTACAAAAGCTGGATGATACAGTAAAGCTACATGCTACCAATCTAGATGACTGGCAACATTTATACAAGACAGAGGCTTCCTGCTACCAGATATGATCAGAATCATATCTCCAAGATGTCTCTCAGTCTCTTTCAAGATGATGCACCTTCCAGCTTTGTGGAATGTAATTCAAAGTCTTCCAATTATGCCGACTTTGACATCTGCACCATAAATTGCTGATTCCTGATCTAGACTCCAAATCTGTCATCGTTTCAAAGCAGAGGATATATAGATCTTAAGAACGTACTTTGAACAGCTTTCAGAACATTCTTTCAAGTATGTATTCTTGGGTGGCAGGAAATCACAACAGTAAAACCAGCATGTTAAGGACTGTGCATCATGGTTACCAGAAGATTAGGGATGCACTAACCTTGAGACAAGGAATGGGAATAATATATTATTCAGTGAAAAGTTTTTAAGGAATCCTCTAAAGAATGGTAACTACAATACAGTTAACAGTATAGTCTATTAACAGTAAGATATTGTAGTTACTCATTCTCAAGAGAAAACATCAATACAAAATTCTAGTTTACAAATTATCACCTACTCAGAAGCTGAGCACTTCACTTACCTTGTGAGGACAAGCTATCGTTCGTGGAGCATCATCTTCTTTAATTTTTCTTGGTTTCATTCTTAAAGATAAAAAAAATAAATAGAAAAACATTAATTGACAGCTCTTCTCCCAGAACTGCTTAGACAATGTGCATGCTTTTTTAGTAGTCAGTTTAATATTGTCAAAACCTTCACGATATCATCAACAGTAAACCCAGCATTTAGAAAGTTCAGCTTTTCCAGAAGGACCTCTCAAATACAGATAACACATTTAATACTACTGTCCTATTCCTCTGAATAAGTGGAAATAGAATTTTTTTTCCTGACTTATACTAATTGTAATTAGGAGGGTTTTTTTTTGAAAGCTCCATATTTTGTCATGCCAGTACCCTCTCTGTCCCTGCACCCGGACATGAAGAACAATGAAGAGCCTCAATCCCTCTCCAGTATTTTCACCACACAAGACTTTAACAATCTCTACAGAAGCAGGGAAGGCAGGCAAGTTGTGAAATCTACATAGACAATACACACGATCGTTATAACCAGAAAAACAGCAATTATTCTTGCTTTAGGCTACTGTACACATGGATTCCACCTCTTGGCAACTAATAAGCTATTTCTTTACTCTTGCTCACTGACAGGGAAACTCACCACTACTTTATGGGTGCCATTAGTCTTCAATGACAACATAAAGAGTCCAGCAAACTATTGCTTGCATGCGTTAGGTGTTTCAAGTACAGTAAGGCTCCCTGAAGACAAGAATGTTAGACCAGTTCTGCCACAACAACCCACCTGTATGAACACTAGAGAATAGTTAGCCGCACAGACACTATTCTGAGGAAGTGCAGTGCCCTTTTACGTATCTTTATTTCTCAAACATGTAATGCTGTTTTCAAAAAAATCAAAAAGAAATTGGCTGATCCCCACCTTATGGTGGAGGTATGTAGGTGTAAATAAACCTACCTCATACAGTTGGAGATTCTCTTAGATAAGTTATGAGTTACAAGCTGAAGTAAGGCAAGAGCAGAGAAAAATATCCCTGAGAAGTCCTGAAGACTGGATCCAAGAAAATCTCCTTACAGGAGTCACATGTGATGGAGAAGTCCCCTATGGTTCTGTGGGCTATCTATCGGCTGTTGCTCAATCTGACTCGCCTCAGTATTGTAGATGTAGTGCGGTTCAAGTGATGACAGACTAAAACACTTGACAGCCACTTCATAGACGAAATATTAGAACCCAATGATTTAAAGGCTGCATTTTTTTCTTTTCTCCAAGTGGAATCCTGCTGGCTCAGCACCTCCAGACTACACTGGATATGTGCAATGCTAACTAAAGAACACTGCAGTCTACTGCAGGGTTAAAAATACAGATACAACAAAAATATCAAAGCTATAGAGTATCATATCCAACAATATCCTCATTCAGACACTAACAGCTCCTAGAAGACAAGTGTGAAGAATTTGTGTTGACAAAGCTCCTCCTGCACCATTACCAGCAGAATAACTAATCATTTCATCAATTTAAGGGCAGAAACATCCTTAACACAGCAAACTATCTGTTCCTGTAGACCAGTTCCTTTATTATCTTAATCTTCCTGATAACCTTTCTTTTTCTGAGTTTAAAGACTAAGTTAAATGACTTTATTGATTAGAATTAATTTAGACAATGCAGTGGGGATGCAGAATGATTGTGCTGTGTCTAGTTCACGCAGCTTTTTTGAATAAAGTATTAAATACCTAAATCCAAATAAGTAACTGGGATTAGCTCACTGACTATACTCTCCAATGAGACTGCAGTCCAAGAGTACTACAGGAACTGAGGCTATACAAAAACGTACACAGAAAAGCTTTCTTACAGTACCCCTACAGAAAGCTTTTAACTACCTTTTGTGTGAGATTCTCCTTATTATGTTTCTACAATTTCTACAGAAGGAAAAGGCATGGAAATGAGCACACGTTATACCAAAATGGATCCACAGAAGAATGCTTTGACAAGACAGCACATGAGAGAACACAGTGCCATGGTTTATAGAGAACACCCTTAGGGGACAAATCTGGAGTGGAAAAACACCTCCTTTAATTCTAACTCTACCAACTTGTTAAACGTAATGCTTGAGTCATTCCCCCAGCCCTGCCCCAAAGGAAAAAAAACTTGAAGGCCCAAGATCTGTGTCTGTGACATAACCAGAATAAGTAAAATCGCTATTTTTCTGAAGTCTTAACAGACCACCTGTAAAGGAAGAGACTAGACACAAAAGGGTCAATAACAGGAGATGTGGTACACATTCAGTGAGTGGAGTCTGCATTTTTTACACTTGGCATATGACCCCATTGATCATCATGTTAAACCCTATTCATAACTGTTATGAATTGCCTCTGGTATTATGTCAATCTTTGAGGAAGAAATGCTGCAACAGTGTCATCTATAACAGGCTGCTGAAGCGGAGTAAGAGGGAAAATAGCCTGGCCAGTGTAGTCAGGAAGGTTCTAGATCAGTATGGTCAGGATGCCTGAGGAACCAATCACAGCTGAACAGGATGGTCAGACATGGGACAGACTAGAACTTCAACATGCATCTCACATCTTCAGTTCAGCGTCTGAGCAGGCACATAACATGAATCAGTGTCCACTCCAGAATAACTTGACAATTTTCAACCTTGGTTTCTAAAGTGAGAAATATCAAGCCATCAGTATACTTGAATGTAAAAACATTTAGTGCCTATCGACCATAAAATGACAACAAAGTTTAGTTTAAATCTCCCCCTTTATTACCTATTTTCATTTCTCATGGAAGCACGGGAAGCGGACAACTTAATCTTGAAGTGCAGAACAAGACTGTGTGTAAGCACAGGGTTCCAGAGACAACTGAGCTATTCAACTGAACAGAAGCTTCCCCCACAGGAAGAGGTGGCAGCGTCCAGGTGATACTTCAGTGCTGTAAGGAGCAAGAAGCTGCTGGGCCCTTCATACATTTGGATTAAAGGCATGAGGTCACATACACCACAGGCACAGCTACAACAGTTTGACAGAAGTGTCATCTTGTTCACAAGGCTGTCGAATCCATATGGACAACCACTCAAAGAAGACTTGCACATTCAAAGATATTAGAAAAAAAGACTTTGGTCTTACTTTAAAATTAACTTTATGCAAAAGGAGACCAGACTAGAACATGGGCTGTTGATCTTAATTATACTGCTGCAGGTAGCTCTTGCTGGTGGTTAGACCTTTGGCTCCCACCCAGTAGAGCATCTCTACCAGCTCCATCCAAGTTTTCTTAGCCTGAAACATTAATCAAAAACAGAACTCTAACACATACCACTATTTAAAACAACTACAGATGCACAATAATATCAGTGTGGAATTTTTTAAATGGCTGCCTTTGCAGAAAGTCAATTTACACGGCAAGACCAAAATTTTCATTTCTGCAGTGAGTTTCTATGGGCCATGCCTAGTGGTAGCAACTGCAGGCTAGTTAACTACAAAAACTTGGCAAGCGTGCCTTTTGGATCAAGGCACTGGGACACTGCGATTAAGGGCTAAGTCTGTTAACTTGTATTGGGGGAATGAAGGGAGGGAATGGGCAACAGCTGAAGGAGCAGAAAGATGTGCAATCCAACAGCCTCACAGAATGAGCTCCACAAAAGCACATCCTCTTATCCATGCATAAAGAAGTCTAAGTGAAATCACAGGTATTAAACCACTCATTTCCTCAAAATAAAGAAAGCAATTCTGTCAATGTACAGTAGCAGAAAATATCAGCTACCTACCTCCTTTCGTCTATCTAACCGAACTGAAAGAACTGTACCTTGACAGAACCAATCCCCAACCCAAACCTCTGTCAATCCCTACAACCTATTATCTTGTACATAGATCCAATTTTGAAAGTTAGCCACAGGAACAGTGTTAAGGCTAAAAACAAAGGAACTCCATAAGTTACCCTCCCTCCACGAAATGAACAGTATAGAATTTTCTCCTTGTTCTGTCATCTCCCCTTTTTGCCCCTGGTCAAACTACATGTTCTCACATCCTTGCTACTCCCTCTATACATAAATTTAACAGTATTGTTTCTCTCAGGCAACTCCTTTCACACATTCTAGACATCTCCAATGACCAACTGTCATATCTACCTATGCTGACAACTGCATCTCCAAAAGCAGTTAAAAGAGGAAATTATTCTCTATCAGTAGCGCCACTGCCACTTCTGATCCTTTCCCTTGCACTGCCCTGCTCAGGCAGAAATAACAGTAAGTGTCATAGCCCTTGCACTGCTACAAGAACTCATTTGTGCTGAAGAATCGAAACTAGCTAGACCGGCTTTTGGATAAATAGACAAAAGGGGAGTGGTGGAAGCTGTCCTATGACTACACCAGTAAGCCCACAGCAGTGTCTTACCAAACTTCAGTCACAGTTAGGTAGGAAAATATAAAAAGACAAAGTTCTATTTTACTCCGGCATTCTAGCAAAAATAATTACTAGTTTTGTTCCAGTCAAGAAGAACATCATATGCGTAACCAGAGAGGTACTTTCACAGGGTGGTACAGAGCGAGGGGCTTCCCCTCCCCCAGAAGAACACTCTGGGTAAATTAACTGTCAATTTACTGACCTTTAAGCTTTTATTTAATAAGAACAAAAACCAGTACAAAAGCGTACACCTCATAAAGGGGCCTAAGTCATAAATCTAGGTGACCAGAATGCTTTGTCACTTTTAAGAAGGGTGTCCTATTTCAAACAGTTTCCTCCTCTTCATTTTCCATCTATTTTGGAAAGGAAAGGCAGTCATCACAATGGCTCCCCTTCAGAAAAGGTACTATGAACAGCAGAAGATAAAGCCCTGGAAAGTAAGCTTTTATCACCAAGACCAATTACTGTGCCCATTTCCCACCTACAGCATCTTCCCTTCTTATCTCTTCATTTTAGTGATGCCTGTATTCTGCTGTCTTTAGCCAGCTCAGCCACTTAACTGTCTAGAGAGTAAGAGAAAGAAAGTGGCAAAATCAGGGAATCAGCCACTTTTTAGTGGTTTTGTTTGAGGGAAACTATTTGCCATATGCACCAGCCAGAAAAGTCTTCTATTTCCCCAAGCTTTTTAACCAAGCAATTATGTAATCAATTTACTCTTGGATGAAACATTTTTTCACTTGAAGGGATTTCCAGTGTCGTAGTCTAAGGTATGAAATGGGAATGTGGTAATCTATAAGGGTTTTATTTCTTTCTTAGCAGATCATTCACAACTAATATTCCACATTCTGATATGATTGCCCAAGAGAAAACCACTTTGTTTCTCTTTTTTTTAACTGAATTTTTAAAGAATACTAGAGAAAATGCACGAGCCCTACAAGAGAATGAAAGGATTTGAAAAAAAAGTGATAAATTGCCCAACCAGATATAATTTATGGTCATTTGCCTACGCATTACTGAACATATCTTAATGTTCTGACACAGCTGTTTATTCAGTGTTTTCAATGGTTTTAGAATGTATAAAAGCCTTTCCAAGAATAACTATAACAGTTCCAGTTAAAGGACCCAGATTCTTGCTACATGACTCAATGACAAACGCGCTAAAAAAAGCCACAGCACACAACTGTATCACCAGAGCCAGCATAACCACTTGCTCACTGTGCCACTGCCACCTACCCACTGAGTGCCACTAGTGTCCACGTCCACTGCAATGCTGAATTCCTACAGGTTTAATTTCACTATTATTTTAAAGGCTACAAAAGACTTTGAGGAACAAGTTCCCCCTAGCCTTACCTCCCACTAACCAGACCACGACCAGAACTCCAGAACCTTGCCTGAAATCTGTTACCACTAGAATTCAAGCTTTGCTCATTTAAACCTAACCTCAGAATTTTGTTCCTACGAATCAAACCAGATGTCTCGGTCAATTTATCCTTAATCAAAATAAGCTGCACGGCTGCAAACAGTGACTCTAGCCTGGGTTTGAGTAACTAATGCCTACAAATCTACAGTCAGATTCTTCCAACTACCTTAATGAAAACAAGAAGGCAACCCAAATTAACTTGCTCTCAACTGCTCAAAACACACTTACCATAGAAATTTACTAAACCATTCTATATCCACTGTGCACAATTCTTTTTTCAAGTCATCAAAATACAAATTTAGGTACTCAAAACTGTGCTCAAAGCACCTAAAGTTACTTAGTAAGTTCAAAAGTAACAGTTTCAACTTCACGTGCTGCTCAAAGTTTTCAGAATACAGCTACTAAGAATTTCAACATTCTCAACTGCAATACAACCAGCAATACCTGAAGCTTTCAGAGAACTTTACACTACACACCTTCTTTTAGCATGAACAACTGTATTCCTAGGACCTCCAAATCCAATTCCAGTACGTGTTTTCTTCCAGTTCGCTAAGCAAGGTTTCTAGCGATACTGCACACAGCAATCTAGATCAACAAGACAATCACTATAAAAATAGGTTTGTAGGTATCAGTGCTTTAATTCATGTTCTTAGCTAAAAGGAGCCCTTCAACATGCTTCACTGCAAGATGACCAAGACCTTAACAAGCAATATCCAAATTCTAATATACTCATTCATTAGACTCACCTATACACTATTATTTAAGATCTATCATACAACTAACAGTTTTCTTTTTAATTTTCCTTTTTTCTTCAAGGCAAGAGTAAAAGTTTGGCAGTCATGGATACTGACCAAGGAATCCAAAAACCTTTCTTAAAACAGAAAATTTGTGAAGTTTTCAAATATCCACAATTAATTTATCAGAACAATTCTTCAGGTTTGGGGCAACTCAAAGATATTGCTAAAGGTTATAACCCCCCCAAGCTTGATGACTCTACCACCACCTATTTGTCTCATGAGTGAAATGGATTACATTTTAACTGCTGTTAAACATATTAACAGAAAAGAGACTTGTACACATAGTACTCTATCTTCCTACAAATTCTAAAAAAAAAAATCCAGTCTGGAGAAAAATATTCAGTATTTGCATGCAGAATACCCTACGAAAAACTACTTAAACTGTCAAACAAAACCATGCTTTAAAATAATAGAATACCATTCTAAGCACATGATGAGCAGAGATATGTAACTGCAATATAGAATTAGAATGCTATGTACACTTAAGAGTATTACTTAAACATTTGCTTTCACAAAAAAATGTACTAACCTTTAAGCAGATCTTAGAGAAATCCACAATAATTTTTACAAACAATAGTAAAACAAGTAACAGCATCCATAGCTAGAACTTCCACCACCACTTTAGGTAAAACCTTGTTTTCATTTGTTTATGATGTGTGTTATACGTTTCCAGATCAGAAGCCTGAAGCAGGCAGTTTTGCAGTGCTTGCTATCTCTCTAGGGGCCTTCAAAATCCATAGTTCAATGGCTTTACTGAAAATAATTGTGGGATGAGGCTGTGCAGGCACTCCTCTGGTACAAACACACTGAAGAGTAACAGAACAAGCTTGTAAAAAGCAGCAAGATCAAACAGGTGAAATGAGGAAATGCACAAGCTGGACAACAGGGTCTACTAACCAAGAAGCTGGACCAGAACTTGTCATAACAGTCACTGTCATCTAGCAACTAGCTGGAAAACCCAGTGATAAAAATAAAAAGTTCAATCTTCTTTCTCCCTCTACTAGCTGAGCCAGGAAGTTACAAGTCTCAGCATCTGACCCTCCACCTGCTATAAGTGCCAGAATTGCGCACTAGAGCTCTGAAGAACACCCAGCTGGTAACAAAATGAAAATTACTACAGTTTCATACATATGTTTTGCTTTCAACTTGAGAAAAAAAACTGATTATAACAGCTGCAGGAAGCTAACAGTTGTGTTCACATATTTGGAGACACCAGCCTTAACGCTGCCCATGCATTGAGTGAAGGATTACAGCTTCAGTAACTATAAGCACGGCACACAAAAAAGGGGACCAAGAAAACGCGGAAAAGGCAACCCTAAAGTCACAGCTTCCTGGTGCCAAAGTGACTTCTCTGGTGACCACCGGCTGCCCTCTGGTGGCCACTGGCTCCCCAGAGCGCAGGGTACCGGCGCTCTGAGAAGGGCTGGTGGCAGAGACACAGGACACTTCCAGTACTCCCCAGAACAAAGAAACTTATGGCACCTCACCGCTGGTCGAAAGTAAAAAGTCACCTTGTAACTCAGGTCAATGCATTGATATGTAAACAAGTCACAATTCTGATTCACTAGAAGAAAACCCCAGCAGTACAGTTACCAATTGTGAAACTGCAATTATCAGCATCACTTGAAAGTACATCACTTGAAAGTACAAGTCTCCATTAAAAAGAAATGTAAGACCTAGAGCTCAAGAAGTAAGAAGCGGGTGAAAAAGAACAGTAAGCAGCTTTACAAACTAAATATTGTAGTTAGACTTTCTTGTACCGAACAACCTGAACACAGCATTTTACTTATGAGATTGTTTGGCCCCAAAGGATCTAAGACTATTCACACGAAGGATACATTCTGTCATGACAAAGATGCAGCTTATCAACGTATTTAGGTCCTGTCTTACCCAACAAGAACTAAAAACCAGAAGTCATAGAAGTCACTGCGGAATATAAAACCCAGTTACTTTAACACGGTATCAGCTACTCTGTTCTGAATTAAGTCTCTTGTTTCAGAAGATGATTAAATGGCACAATAAGCCATACTATGTCTACCATTTATTTGTCTAACATTTTCATAATTAAAGCACTAAAAAGAAAACCATCTGAGTTTGAAGATCCTTTCTTCCTACTTACCTAGCAAATTCAGCCAGTTGTTTAGGGTCTGAGAGGTCAATACCAGGGATTCCACCAGGAGGAAGTTTCTTCCCTGTCATGTACTCTGAGTAATCTGGAGGAGAATTCTCCCCAATGATCTGTTCTTCCACCACTGTTTCATGGTCAATATCTTTTTTGTCATCTGAAATACACAAAACACTGAATTCAATACATACTGAAGATAAAAATGCCATATAAGTTATTAGGCTGCATCTCAATACCAATTCACTACTGTTGCACGCTTAAAAGAATACACTGCGCTTCCAGATTTCCATGCTAATTGTAAACAGCAAAAAGGCATTCAAACAGTTACAGAAAGAAGAACACAACAAAGAACACAGTGAGCAAGAAACAAAAAGCAGAAGTTGTGTATTTACTTAAACACAAACAAATAAGGAAGTAAGTAGAACAATCCTATGAATAGTGGCTGCATTTGAAAGATAGTGCAATTTTCCCAAAACAATGCTTAAAATATTTAATTCCCTTAACCTCTTTAAGACCAGCCACCACCATACCCACTTTGGATCTCATCAGCAGCCAGCAACCAAGCAAGCCTGTCAGAGGAGGATGTTAGACTACTGAGTCTTACTTCAGAGTCTTCAGACCTCCTTGACCTTCAACAGACGTGTCAACGAGAGGCATGAAAATTCAAAATAACTGTTCATGTGCTTCAGCACCTGCCCGTAATCTTAGTTTTTTTCAACACTTGCAGACAGGTCTGAAAGAAAGCTTCTCCATTCCAAGGGGGTTCTTCCTTCCCTAGCTAAGGCCAGCCTAAGCTCTTTCACACTCTGCTATGTAAACAGCAGATAGGGATCACTCAGATCTTTGATCTGTAAGCCAGTTAAGATACTGCTACTTTGTGCATCCTATGGATTTGTGCTCAAGGACAGAAGTGAAATCAGGTGGAAGACATGTTGTTACTGTCTACTCACATTCAGAGCTTAGAATACCCCTAGACATAATGTTTTCTCTCTTCTCCTGCTCTTTTGTAACAGAAACTAGAGACGCACAAAGAAAACGAAGAACGGAAACTTCCACCTATGTTCCTCACTGCAGTGCTCACACCAGCAGGAAGACAGACACTGCACTGTTTTCCACTGTCAAATACATCTAGGACAATAGGTGTGTTAATGGCTGTAACTACTTGGCTAAAACATTAATAAACTTGCTACTGTACTACTACTCCTACTCTGTGTATGGGGAGCAGATTCTGCAAATACTTTATACACAAGAGGCTTTACAAAAATAACAGGAAGTTTTATTTTACAGTTTTATTCCTTATTCTTAAGGAACAGAACTACAATGTGGTAGGACAGAAATCGCATTTCCCCAATTTTTATTTCTTTTTCAAAGTGAAAACAGGGCAGCAAACAAATGAGGCAATGTTTTTCCTAAAGAGAAACACAAGAAAAAGCATTACTCATTACTCAGCAACTCAGGTTAGGAAAAAAAAGTTTAAAGACATATGCAAAAAGAAATACACTAAGGACAAATTTCTATTCAGTTTGTAATGCCTGCTTTTAATGTTTGCCACTGAGCTATTTCTAGAAATGTTACTGCTAGTTTGGGGTTTAATCTGATCTACCAGATCAAATGGCAGTTCATGTATATGTTCCATGGTGAAAGAGGAAAACAGACTCTAGTACTGCAAAGACAGAAGCATTAATAAGAAAATACTATCTGCAGCATTAAAATGAAAATAAAATACAAAATTGACTATTTGGACTTTTTTTAAATTCTAATCTAGTTTTCCACTCACCACATTACATTTCCAGTATTTACTACTGCTTTTAAAAAAGCAACTGAATTTACCTTAAACAAGGACTATAAGGTAAGCTTCACAGCACATGCAGGACTTACAAATTCAAGTCAATACACCCTCAGCTTGGCAACAATTTGTTCTTCCAAACAGAAGCTTGCAAAAAGATATTTAGCAACACCTACACAAGCAGAAAGAAGTATTAGGAAGTTCAGAAGAGCACTGAACTTCTGGAAAGCTAAAAGGGCTTCCCTCTCCACGCTGCAGACTAGAATGAGATCACCTGCCTTCCATGGAGCAATTTCAACTGCTACCAAGAACTTTCAGTTTGACCATTCGATGACATTGGTAACAGAAAATTTTTCATTTCCTGACTCAGATCACATGCATGATTCAACATGGAAATTTTGTACACATTCTGTAAGTTCTTCTTTCCTTCCCTAGCGTAAAGGCTTCCTATTCCACAACCTTTTCTTGCCATTTGAGGGCCAAACTGAAAGAAAGTTGGCCTTCAGTCCCTTCCCCAAAACCCGCCAATAGAAATAAATTTCACAGCTATTCAGTTCCACAGGCTGTTTGAATAAACATGAAAAACTAGAATACATTGCTTTGATACAGTAGAAAATTAGAGAAAGTATCTCTTAATATATTGACAATTAAGAGAAAATAAAAACTTTTCTACACCAAAAACTGTATCACTACACCAGTACACACCTGCAGCTTTGTAAATTGATTTAAACCAAAAGAGACTAAAACAACACACAAAACATTTACCTTGAAGTGTTACATCAGGCTAACATCCTTCAAGGCAGAAGACCTGCTTCACACCAAAAAATCACATCTTTTTCAAAAGTAGATTACTTCGGCAGCTTTTTAGTAACCAGACCATCCTGTGACACTGTCAACTCATTGGGAAAACTAAAAAAAATCAACACACACAACTACACACACACTTCTTCAGAAGTATTTTGGAAGAACTTTACCTAAGCCTTCTCTGCACAAATTTACCACAAGTTTACTTGTGGCGCCCTACCAACCTGGAGTAGGCAGCCTAACAACCTGGAGTAGGCAGCTCAAAGTTTGGAGGCTAAAGTCTAAGCCAACTTTCATCCAGGCTGACAAGTTAACCAATATTCTCAGTGCAAACAGGGTAAGTTGACTATTTCATGTTTTCTGCCTTCAAGCAAGTCCCGGTGCCCGCTACATCCGAATCAGTTACCCCTTTTCCTCTCACAAAGCACCAGAGAATCAAACACACTGCATCCAAAGCAAAGCAAAACACAGACACAACCCTGAATTTCTAATGACACCTCTGCAGAAGTACAATACCAATAAGGCATAGTAATTCCATGCAGTTTATGCCCACGCCAAGCTAATGTGGATGCCACTTATGCAAGCTAAATGCTGACAGAGCCATGGAGCCAGTCAGGAAAAGGTTATTAACTGCTATATATTATGCGATCTGCTTTGTTTCATCCTTTAAAATCACTTGAGAATACAGCAGACTCAAATGAAAGGCATTCTGCTTAAGTGTATATTTAGCACTGTTCTTGTAGGTCTAATGCAGTTTTTTCAAAAGGTATTTGGAACATGATTTTATTCCCATCTTCTGAACTATACTGAAGAACTGAACAAATGTCAATTAGTGCACTACCAATCACTGCAATAGCTGTGTCCGCTATTAATCTACCTTATAAAGCTGAAAAATACCCACTTATTAGAGACACCACAGATACTCCTCAATGTCCTCCTATGCTTAGTTACATCAAGATAAATACTTAATTAGGTTGTTCATGTGCCTGTTCAGTTATACTCAAATAAATCTTCACTTTCAGTGTCCTTCCATCTGCACTGCACTCATGCCCTATATACAGGCAACACATATCTTGAACTGGGGTCACTTCTGAACTTAAAACGAGTATCTCAAACAAACACTTTTTCATCAAGATCAGTGAAAGTTCAACATTTTAGCCAGCTATATGTTTTGACTACCACTTAAAACTTATTTCTACTGATGAAATAGCCAAGAAGTCTTCAAAGTACCAAGCCCAAGTACCAGCTGAAGTAGGAAGAAGCCAGACTACTGGGATAAAACTAGCACCCACAGATTCCTGGTAACAGATTCATGACAAGACATGGTAGAATCTGTTTCCCAAGAGTTTATTGATTACCTTTTGCTCTTATTACTACACTTTTTCCATCTCTTGCACAGACAATCCATCCACCTCACAAACCCATTTTTTGTGCATTTTAGAATAGCAGCTAGCTTCAGCTGACATCTCTGAAACTCCCCAGCTTTAAATGCTAACCCTGTTAACTCTCAAGCCAAGAATCCCTGCCAGTATTTCTGCCTCCGTTATTCTTGATCTCAGCAACTGTACTCCACTTCTAGATCCCTAATTCTCTGAGCCATCCTCCTCTGTCACACAGCAGGGAGAACATATTGTTATTCAATCAGTTTTCCCCTGTGGAAAACAAAGAGTGCAAAAGGGAACTCAGAACATGCACTTAGTAGCAAAGCAACAAGACCTAATCCTGTAGCTTCCTCCCCAAGGTACCAAGTTAAAAGACAATTCTGCTTATCAACTAAACGGATGAACACCATTTAAGCCTAAATTTTCTTTTTATGATCACATGGTTAAACATATTCGTTTTTAGGAACAGTTGAAATGCAATTATATGATAGAGGATGTATTCGGCAACTGTGCAGTCCTGAGGCACTGTGGTAACAGCTTGGTTATTGCTTCCACATTGCAGTCTCCTCAAGCAAATTAGTTCATTGGTCATGTTTGGAAGCAAAGGACCATAATTAACTTGTTAAATAATACAGTTATTTAGAAAACACTTCTGAAAGTTAAATTCCATTTTGCACAGTGCGCCATTTTTTTAACCTAATCAGCTGCTAGGTTACTTTCCCTCTGACGTGGCTTGCACACAGATGGAAAGCAGGTTCTTCTTTCCCTGTGTCACTCATCCCTTATTTCACACCACCGAGACACGAACTGACAAAACTCTGCATACATCAATAGTCATCATCCAACATTCGTGAATTGACACGTTGTGCCAAAGCACTATGACCTTCTGAATCATCAACATTCAAGTGACATGGACCTCCAAGAGAAGGATCCCATATGAAGCCAGAGGATTCTATTTTGAAGGCGGGCCAAGAGGCAACTTAACTGGGAAATTTTAAGTGATGAACATTAATGTATTTCATTTTCAAAACTGAAAATGTATTTAAAACAGCTGCAGGAAAAGGTCTACCTTATCCGCTAAGGGTCACTAGCAAAAATGTCAGGGTAGAGTCAGTGCTTATGGAAACAGATTATCATCTTAATATCTTAAAGGAACCAGATGATCACTTTCTGCCTCCATTATGAAAAAGATTCCAATAAGCAGCTCATTACCTACCTGTCAGTGCCAAGAATATTGCCCAGCCTTGATTCAGGCTCACCACTGAACTAAATGACTATTATGCAAGACAATTGATCAGACAGAAGATAACCTTTTTTCCTCACCCCTGCAACCTAACAAAGTCAGATGAAAACCCATATATTTTTCCAAGACATTATAAGTTTTTTAAAGAGGCTTTGAAGAATCTTCTAGAAACCTAGCATGAACACACCTACTCACCCCTGAGTTTCCAAATACGGGTCCACAGCACAGGCTTCCTGGATTACACCATGCACATAATCCCTGCATCTTTGCCTTTCCCAGGCAGGAACAGAATACTGAAGCAGTTCAATATCTGTGGGCATTGTTATAGTTTGGTTACACTATTTCAGCCCTATGCTTGCAGACTATATCCTAACAGTAACAGTTAAAGTCAATACCTATTTCAGGTTTGAAAGCTTGATAGAGTCAAAAGTAATTATCCAGAAGATAATTATCCAGATGCTGTTACGCTAATCCATTTTTCTCACTCAAGATTAAGCCCCGGCTGCTTAAAATTCCACATTTGGTGGAGACAGCATTTCAGCACCACCTTCCTAAAGGCTCCTGCATTCTAAGAATCAATTTTGCAAGCACAACCTGACAAAGTGATTTCTAATGATCCTTTCCCTCCCCCATCACTACTGTGTATCCAACCTGGAGGCAGTCACTAAAGATGATTCAAGTTCAATCTAGCAACAGCACAAATAAATTACACTTAAAATAAACAAACAAAAACCCTTCCCAGTACAAATTGAGACGTCCCACCTGGAGAGCACCATTAACAATATACAGTTTTCTAAATCTATGATACGATACCCCAATGAAAATAAAGAGGATAGATATTAGATGCAACAGGACTGTAATAAACAGGCTATTCAGCATTTGGCTTTGGGGGGAGGGGGGGGAAATGGAGATCCAACCTGAGTTTCGGTCTTTCTTTGGTGGTGCCACCTTGTCTGTGGTGTGGGGTTCAGTAGAGGGGCAGTGCTGCCCCCCCTCCTCCACCCGCCGGACTGCCTGGGCAGAACCTTCTCGAAAGACACGTGGCAAGACCACCCCAACACGTGATGATGGGGGGGGCGGATGGGCCTTATTGTTCACTGCTTTCCCGCCCAAATGTAACCGGTTTTGAAAGGTATAAAAGAGGAGGGCAGCCTGGACCAGGCGCGCCTCTGGCTGGATACAGCCCTGCCTCAGCCAGACGCCCAGCACTGTATACCCTGCTTTGCTGACTTTATTCCACAATAAAGAGATTTTATACTCTTGGAATTTTAGTTTCCAGTGTGTTTATAGCAAGGACCAAGAATAAAGTATCCATGATATATACCTCTTCAACCTTTTCAGAAAATAGAACGCCTTTGTTCAATTCCTATTTTCACATGTGAAGAAAGGCAAATAATTCCACTCTGAAGATCTGGAAAGCTAATCTGAAACAGAACAAAGCATTCCTGTTTCAAACTAAACAC
Organism: Cuculus canorus; assembly: GCF_017976375.1. Lineage (NCBI taxonomy): Eukaryota > Metazoa > Chordata > Aves > Cuculiformes > Cuculidae > Cuculus > Cuculus canorus. The sequence continues at coordinate 28,475,769 of NC_071405.1, read as the reverse complement.
TTTAATTAAAGTCATCACGTGTCCCAAGTTTGATATCACCATAGATACCAAGGTGATAGAAGAAGTTATGGTAAGTCTAAACCGTTGCCAACAACAGTACTGCAATTTCTAAGTAACCATGTAACAAGACAAGGACTGAGTAGTCCTTTAAGCACATTGCTATATATTTCACAGATTATTTCTACACGTTTCAGGAGGTGCTACCAGACACGTTCTACTCATTAAAGCACAAAGATTTATGTTTGACTATATTTGGTACCACCCATGTATACGCTAATAAAGCAGCACTAGTAAACAGTAACAAGTAATTAATTCACATTGTCTTCCCACACTGTGGTGAGCAAAGTGCCCTTGTTCCCAATTCAAATACCCATGAACAGCAATATAGGGTTCATTGTTTTATCTTGATGCATGGGCTTATTTACTATTTGTCTTTTGATAAACTTTTTGCAAAGCATTTACACCAAACAGTCAATTACATCAGTGTGCAAGCGGGCCTTTAATAGTGCCAAAATATAGAGACAAAACTACTACTCTTGTTCAAAATAAAGTGTGCCCAATTCTGCTGGGAAACTTCAGTACAAATACCCTTTTGCAAACCTGTAGTTTGTTCTGGCATCCCATTCCCCACACCACACACCCCCCCTCCAGTTTTGCCTCTTTCGGAATTTTTCTGCCAACTGTTCCTCCCTACAATCTCAGAAAATAGACAATGAAGCTTCAGCATTTGACCACTTCTATAACATTCGGTAAGCTCCGTAAGATGCAAAAAAGCCTAGCCAATAGGTTCAGTAAATCTTCACAGCACTCTTAATTGAGCACGTTATTCCCAAAGGCTGTTTGAAGCTGGGGTGGGGGGGTGGGGGTGTTGGTGTGTTGGTGTGTGCACGCATGCATTCAGGGAAGAGAGATCAGACTAATACTTATTTTTTTTGTCTATATATTTTGTGACTTTGCTTTGGGGGGACTTTTTTTGCATTGGAAGTGAAGTCAGAATAGATATTCTGCATCCCTCTGCATCATGGATATAATTGAGTTGAATTTGCAATGCAATTCAATCTCCAGTAAATTTCTAGTGGATATCACTCCCACTGAGCTTGCACGGTCATGCTCATGAAGAACAAAACCACTGAAATCAATAGGCCTACCCTGATGTAAAAGTTGTGCATGCAGGAGGGGAATCAACCATATTGATTATACACATGCTTCACTTCAGTCAAGTAATAATCAGCATGCAGAAGCTCTAAGGAAGCATCCTACCCAGAGCAAATGCGCGCTAGAAATCTGACAACTGATCTCAGTGAGGCCCTGCATCCTGCTAGCTCATGAGTCATACATCCACTTGCATTCGGCTCTTAGGCAGCCTCCACAAAGCAGAATTAGTATTAGTTCTCATTATCTTTTTTCTTTCTTGGATTATCAATTCTAAGAAAAAAAACCCAGCAGGTGGATACACAGAATAAGACACAGAAGCATAGAGAACCTCAGTCAGTATTCAGGAAATTATTAAATGAAAGTTCTTTTCCATTCACCAAGAAGCAGGTCACTTTGATCAGACTCATTAGGCTGTCAACTGACACTTCACCAGAAGCATCATACACTTTGTCAGACTTGCTAAGTAATCACCTATATTTGAAAAGCAAGTAAAAATCAGAATCACCTTCCTTTCCATATTTTCAGACAACTGAATTCAGCCACCCAATACGCTTTTCCTTCAACACCACCCTGTCTAACAGCTATTGGTCACTCACAAACTCACAGAGAGCAAGCATTTTAGACTACATCAGAAGCTTAAAGAGTATCTCTGTCTTTCTGGAGTCTTTAAGGATTCAAGGGAGCACAAAAAACACGATAAGCAAGATAGATTACCAACCTACCATCCAAAGACCACATACTCATTTAAATATTACACCAAAAAATACTATTTGACTTTTTTTTTACATTTATATAACTTCAGCAGAGAGCTCTGACTACAGCGCCTAGCTACCAGCAATACATTGTAAAAGACAGCCACTCTTGCTAAAGAAGAAACCCAATGCGCCACAGGGAACGTTTTCCTACTGCCTTTTAAAAAGACTCTTCACACACACACACAATATTTTGAAGGAAAGGATCAGAAAATCGTGGCAGATAAAAAAAAGCGGGAAGGGCAGGCGCATGTCAGGTTTATTTCGAGCCCTGCAGATACTAAACACCTCCACCAGATTTTATTCCCTTTGAGAGACGCTCCCAAGAACTCCCAACTCCTCAAACCCCGCGGCCCTCCCGCGGCCCCCCTTCACCCATCTAAAGCCTGAGGAGAAGCGGGGCGGTCAGGCGGCCCCCGAGCCGCCCCCCTCGGCTCCCAACAAGGGGCTTCGCCGCAGGGCCCGCTCGCTTGTGGCCGCCCCCTCCGCGGGGGCGAAGAGGCGCTTCCCCCCGGCCGGCACCGCCCCACCCACCGCCCGCCCGGCCGCCGCGAAGGGCCGGGCCCCACCGGCCGAGCTCGGAGACGGTATTTGGGGGCGAGTGGCCGTCCCGGGGCCGCCGGGGCGGGGGGGTCTGGTCCCCGCACAGAGAACGGGCGCGCCCCACGCGTCAAAATGCGGCGGAGCGGGGCGGGAGCGGAGCCGGGGAACGGGGGAGAAGGAGGATAGAGAGGGGGAGACAGGCGGGAGTGGGAAGGACGAGGGGCAGGCGTGTGGAGCGAACGAGCGGCCGGGAGCGGCGGGGCGGGGACGGGGGGGGAGAAGCGAGGAGGCTGGGTTCGCCCCGCACCCTGCGCCCGCCCGCACACCCCGCCTCCCCCTGCTGCAGAAACTACGCCATTGCGGCCTAGTCCTAGAGCCAGCGGCGCGCTGCCGCCCTCCCTCCCGCACCCCCCTCGGCCGCCGCCATCTTGGCGGCCGCCGCCATCTTTCCTTCCCCCCGCCGGAGCCGGGCAGGAGCCGCGGCGGCAGCAGCGCAGACCCCGCCATCTTTTCGGGGAGCCGCCATACTTGCCCTGGCGATGAACATGGCGGCGCCCATCGCACACATCAAAACATGGCCTCCCTTCAAAACAAAACCGTCCGAGCCCTGCCGGGCGGCCGCTAGCGCGGCCCGGGGCGAGGGGAGGGAGGGGTCCGGCGCGCACTTACCCGAGGCCCACATGGTGACCGAGAACTCCCCCTCCAGGGTCTTGATCTGCACCTGCTTCTGCTCCCATTTCCTGCCGCCGCCGCCCTCGGCCCCGCCGCCGCCTCCCCCGCTCAGGTAACTCTTCTTGCTGCTCTTCTTGCCGCTGCCGCCCTTCTTCACGCGGCCCCCGCCGCCGGCCGAGGAGGAGCCGCCGCCGCCGCTCTTGCTGCCGGCGGCCGCCACGGTGACCAGGGTCTGCTCGATGTACTCGTCCTCCCCGGCGGGGGCCGGTACCGGGATGAGGATCTGGTCCTCGAAGCCGTCGTCGGCCCGCAGTCCGTCCGAGTCGTCTCCCCCTACCACCTCCTCGCGGGTCTGCACCAGGATCACCTCTTGGTGGTGGTGGTGCAGGTGGAGCTGGCCCCCGCCGCCGCCGGCCGCCCCGCCGCCCGCCCCGCTCGGGTCGCCGTCTGAGACCAGCGGCTGCAGCGCGATCATGGGCTGGTGGTGGTGGTAGTGGTGGGGCGGGTGGTGCGGCCCACACTCCTCGCAGCACTCGTCCTCGTCCTCCTCTTCCTCGTCCTCCTCGCCGCCTACCACGGTGGTCTCGATGGTCTCCACCGGGATGGTCTCCACCTCGATCTCGTGCAGCTCCACAATCTCGGCCGGCATCTCCGAGCCGTCCGTGGCGATGTACAGGGTGTCTCCCGAGGCCATGGCGGGGGGCGGGGACGGGAACACACCGAGCTCCGCGGGCGGCGAGAGGGCTCCGCTCCCCTCAGCGGATGGTGGGGCTCGGGCTTCTCTCGCTTCTCCTCCTCCTCCCCCCTTCCACACAAACACCAGCTCCTCGCAGCCAGCGAGAGGGAGGCAGCCAGCCGCCAAATCCCGGCTACGCTCCCTCGCGAGACTTCCGCGGCTGCCGCCGAGACGGACCCCAGCCCCGGGAGGCCGCTGCCGCGGGGATCCGCCCCCCCTCGCCGCCGCCCGCCCAATCGCACCGCCCGCCGCGCCCGGCAGAGCCCGGCGGCCAATGGGGCCGCGCCGTGCCGCGCGGCACCGCCTCCGCCCGCTGCCGTCGCCCAATCGCGGAGCGCTGCGGCTGCCGAGAGCTGAGCCGCCAATGGGCGCGCGGCCGTGGCCCCTCCCTCCTCGCCCCGCCCCGCCCTACCCTCAGCCGGGCCCCGGGGCGCCAGCAGGGGGCGCGCTCCCGCCCCGGCCTTTAGCTCGGCTCGCGGGCGGCTCGGGCGGGTTCTGCTTTTACACGGCGCCCTGGCGGGATGGGGCGGTGCGGACGTGCTGCTGAACCGCGATCGGTGCTTGCTCCTCTAGGTTCTTCGAGGATTGGTTCCATCGACCCTTCCCAGGCGCGGAGGTGAGGCTGAGGAACCCGCATGGAGGGCTTGCTGCAGGTCGGTAGTTCCTAGGGACCTCCTTTCTACCCTGTTTAAAAACGGGTGCGATGTTTTCCTCTTTTTAGTCCCCGCAGGCTTCGCCGTACTGCCATGACTTTTTGAATATCGTGGAGAGTGGCTTGGCAACTGCATCAGCCCATTCCTTCGGGACTTGGGGATGCATCTCATCCAGCCCCATAGACTTTTGTATGTTTAGGCTCCTCGGGTGGTCACAAGCTTGTTTCTCTCTTACAGTAGGAGGGATTTTGCTCCTCCTGTCCCTGTCTTAGGTTCCGTCCACTTGAGAGGTAGTCAGGGAAGATGGAGGTAGAAGAGTTGTTGAATATCTCAGCTGCCTCATCTGTTGATATGAGGTCCCATTCTTGCTCATCGGGGCTACGCTGTCTTTGACCTCCCTTTTCTGGCTGAAATACCTGCAGAAGAGGCTTGTTATTTTTTGCATCCCTTGCCAAGTTCAGCTCCAGCTGCGCCTTGGCCTTCCTGATTCCCTCCCTACCCAATCGGGGCAGTGTCCCTGTGCTCTTTCCAGGATACCTGTCCCTGCTTCCACTGCCTGTACATTTCTGTCTTGCTCTTTGGTTTCACTGCTGTGTCTCGACTCATCTATGCTGGTCTCTTATTTTCCTTTACCGGTTTCTTTTAAGTGGAGATCAAGAGCTTATGTGTGCTCTATGGAAAACATCCCTACAGATCTGCTAGCTCTGTTCTGCTCCCTTGTCTCTGAAGGCAGTTTCGCAGAGGGTCTTGCAGACTGACTCCTTGAAGATCTGGAAGTTTGCTTTTCTAAAATTCAGGGTCCTGACATCACTCTTTACCTGACTTATATCCCTCAGGACTGCAAACTCCAATCGGTGCATGATCACTGCAACACAGGTTACCTCCTATCTTGATGTCATTGATGAGCTTACTTGTGTTGGTGACCATCGGGACCAGTATCACATGCCCTCTGGTAGGGCTATTACTTGACTTAAGAATTTATCTTCAATGTATACCAGAAATCTCCTGGATTGCTTACAGCTCGCTGTGCTATTTTTCTAGCAGATGTCGGGAACGAGAGCCTGCAAGTGCAAGGCCTCCTATAGCTGGAGTAAGAGGACTTCATCAATAGGCTCCCATTGATTGGGCAGCCTGTGGGATACACCAACCACAAGGTTCCCTTTGTTGCCTCAGTCTCTGATTCTGGCCCACAAGCTTTCAACGTGCTTGTGGCTATTCATCAGAGAGAGATAAAGAGCTGTTTCTCATTTCATACTACAGAACTAATTGTTCTGGTCATTATCTCAGCTGCATCAAGCCAAAACTAGGTAACTGATTTAGTAATTGCCAAATACCAAATTACTTGGTGAATACAAAAGTCTATTATATTTTAAGAAAAAGAAGGTCACAGAAAATAAGTTAATCTTTCAGAAAATAAGAAAGAATCAGCAAAGAAAGAATGAACAAGGGGACCAACCCTTGTTTTCTAAATCTTGGGTTTTTCTTTTAGTCCTATTCCTGCTCCCTTCAGCTTACATTAAAGTGAGAAAGAGGAAGAAATTTGAAGTGAAATTTGTGAAACAAGCGAGCTTTTCACAGCCCTCATCTACTGCCTTCTCTCTTGCCTCTGCTGGAGTCAACGCACTCTTACCTCAATTTGTTTCGCCCAGCCTTTCAAATTCACTGATTTGGAAACGTCTGATACCCTATTCTTCCTTCCCATTCTCATGCAAACTATTTGTTTAATATTTGAGAAGCAAGATTAGCCCTCATGTTGTAAGTCAACACCAGTCACTAAACTGATAATAGTGACGTGTCTAGTTAAATATATGATGTGAAACACTTCTAAGATACTTTTGTTCTTGTGTAAAGAAGAGCAGATATAGTGTTACTTACTGGAGGAAAAGAAAATCAATAGTTAATAATACAGGGTTTTCTTCTTAACACCTATTAAAGACTTAGCTAAGACTGATGAGTAAGTTCTAGCAATTCAAGATATCAGGTCTTCCTTGTTATCTTCATCTAGAATGGCTTATTAGTCAATTAAAACAGAATTGAAGAAAAAAGAAAGCAACAAAACTTAGAAGAAATCTATGCTAGGATTTACAAAGCCATTAAAGTAATCACCCAAGAAAAATGTTAACTAGCTGTGCCATTGTTTTCCTAGAGTCCTTCCCCTAGCTCTTTGCAGTTCTGCAGGAAGTGTGGTTTTAACTTTACCTTGGTACTCCTTCATAATTTAGCCTCATAATCTCCAGCTGATGTAACATAGTTACTGCCATGTCTGTCCTTTAAGGCCCACCACCTTCTGCAACGAATGTTGTTGTCCTCTCTTCTCAGATTGCTGATCAAACATGAGGGGAAATCCCTGATCCCAATTAGTGTATGGATTCCTCCAAAACGTACATAAAAGTTCATTATGACCATAAGGTTTTGCCTGCCGACCATAACCAGGAACAGTAAACTCTGTGTGCACTTCTTTTCTCTGTTTCTTTTTTCTGGCACTTTTAATAATTGTGTTATTTGCTCTACTACACACTACTTCAGATTCCCCTCTTAAATACAACAGCTAACAAAGCTACACCAATTAATGCGTTTAGATTTATAGTGCTCTCCCTCCGTTTGTCATCTGCTTGTGTCCTTGAGACTGAGCACAGTGGGGAAGGATTTTCTCTCATCTGTTATCTTGTAGAGGGAGAGAGGCAGGGTGTGCACTACCACCATTCCAAGCTGATTCCTAACTTATGGTCGCTCATCACCCCAGCCTCCTTAAATGTGTGTTGCTGTAAGGACAAGATCATACAATTTGCTGGTTTTACTGTGTGAAAGGACACATGAATCAATGGGCCTAATCCTTGCTCCAGAAACAATTAACCATTTAATTGTGAATGGAAAATGCAAATAAATATTGACTTGTAAAGCTGACCATCAAACATGAATGTTTTGTCTTCTATTCCTGATGAATATCATGGCTGAGAATATGAAACTACCCTTCCAAAAACCCTGAGCCTTTACAAAGCAGTCATATTGAACCTATTAACATGGGATGCATGTGGACATCTGAATGGGCTGTATCTTGCGAAGTATAGACAACAGAAGAAGCAGAAACTTCTGGGGAATAATACATATTAGTTGAGCCAGCATGATATGATTTCACACCTGCCAGCACAGGCAGTATATATGAATGCATGTCCTAACTGCTCATACTGCTCCCTGGAATTAGGAAGCAAATCTGCAGCTCTTATTCATGCCTATTGTCTTACAAATAGCGGGACTCCTTAGCCCTACTCCTGCATATGCATGGACTTGGATTACAGAAGCCAGACCTGATGCTGGCAAGGGCTGAGCTTTCAGTTTCCCTCAGTCACCAAGTATTGATTAGATCCCAGTAGCACTAGGAAAGAAGTACCCCTAGAGTTAATATTACATTTTAAGTGAAAAATAATCCTGGATTGAAATTAATGAGGCTGAACAATAAAAAAATGTTTAAACAAGTTGTATAAATTGCTGCAGTCTCAGTGAAAGGCCAAGGGCAGGTGTTTTTTTCTTAAACCAACTTAGTTTGTTTCTACAAGACAATAGATATTGTGACTCAATTTTCCCTAAGAGTTTGCTAAAATATGAGTATAAATACTCATACCCCTTGGGCATAAGCAAAGCTGATCAGTATCTTTTCTAGTGTGCTTATATTAGAAGGATTTGTAACTCAGACTCATCAGAGGAAAGATTGTAATTTTACTTTTGTTTTTATAGTCACATCTTGGGCCATTGTGGAGAGAATGCATATCTTGCTGTAGTATAAATACTGAGTAAAAATATTTCTCCAAAGCAAAAACAGAGACTGTATGACATATCAAATTGTGTTAAATTCCAAAGATTATAAAATTTGTTCTGCAACTGTTCCCTCAGCACATCTACCCATATGCACGTATAGACACAGCTATCTATTTTCAAGTGGTGTCTTTTTCCGCTACTCAAAGCTCAGTCTCTGACTTCAAGGGGCTGAACAAAGTGCCCCTCTTGACCCCATGTCACTCCTATTGTCAGAAGTTACCTCAGCAGCACTGAAATAAATCAGGTTTTAAGTATGTCCCGTTGAAACCTGAGTACTGGGAAACAGGTTTGGAAAAGCAGGTCTGCTGGGCTTAGTTGTGGTCTAGGAAGCGTTGTGTCCTTGTTTGAGCCAGTGATGTACAGTAGTGTAGGATTTGAGAGAAGAGATCCATCTACACTTAGAGGGATAGGAGAGAAATCCCAGTTTAATCTGATGCCTTTCTTCAGAGGACCCACGTTTCCTCATAATCCTGATACTCTTTGTCAAAAGTTTCTTGTATTTGGATAAGCAATTACACGTTGCTATGTCCTGCATTTAAAATTTTTGCTGTGGAAGGGAGGTCTAGTTAATGCACTCCATTGGGGTATTTGGACTGCTAGGCTAGTAAAACTGTTCCTGAAATGCCAAGATTGCAGGGAGGATAGCAGACTGTACATGGGATGAGCACTTATGGTCATAAACAGCAAATATGTCTTGTGATAGAAAGCAACTGCAAATCCTCTGAACAGCATGGAACACCCTGCAATAAATGACTTTCCAGAAAGACTGTGATTCTCTGAAAAAGCTAAGATTGTGAAGCAGAAGAGTGAAAATGTAACACACACACAAAAAAAAACAAACCAAAAAAAAAAAACGCTGTAGGAGAGGAGACTGGTTTCATTTGAATTCAGCAGCAGCAGTCTCTCTAAATACAGGCTGTACTTGATCATAGCGGTGTCGTTAATTACAGCGGGCCTGTATTTGTTAAGCTTCTAGCTAATGATCAGATCAAGACATTTTAAAATCCCTGAAGCACACATTTCTAAAGGAGGCGAGAACATTTGTGTGCTGCCAAATCAAGTCTCTCCCGTGAAGTTTCCCCTTCTTTAAGTCATAGTCTTCCTTTTTGCTGATTTCTATTATATTTGTAGGGCGCTCAGACTTGCTGGAATAAAAGGACACGCCTAACTAGGCGAGGCGAAAGCAGGACAGAGTTCCTAGTCCCGGCCCTGAAGCCATAGGAAAGGCGGACCTCCAGAGCCGTTATTCTCGAGCTGTCTCTTACTCCAAGGGCTCCGCCCATGCAGCGCCTCGGAGCGGTCGCGGAGCGCCGTTGGGCTCCGGGTGAGGTCGGAAACGCTTCGGGGAGCCGCCGGGGGAGAGCAGAGCCCGCTCCCCGGTGCGTGTGGGCGGCTGCGAGGGCGGCAGGGGGCGCCCTGCGCTCGCGGCGAGGAGATCGGAGCCGTGAGTGTCCGCAGCCCGTGGGATGCCGGTGCCGGATTGTCGCGGCGCTCCTGCCCTCAGAGCGGGGCGCTCGCCCTGCTGGGGGCCACACCGCGCTCTGCGGTGCCCGGCAGGGCAGCTCCGCACAGCGCCGGGATGCTGGGAGAGCTGGCAGCGACTGAGGAGTGATAAACTGGGGCAGAAGTGAGCTAATCTTGCAGGGAGCTATTTATTTCGTTGAACCTCGCTTTTCATTCTTTAAGCTCCCAAGCAGAGACACTGTGAACCAGCCTACATCCCTCAGGATTCGCTTACGCTTAACGCTAGGCAAATGCAGCTGTTGTACTTGCTGGCATGAAAGCACCGTGTTGCATAGAGGGTGGATTACACGTAATACAACCAAATGTATTTAATGACTTACCACTGGCAAAAGGAAGATGTCATTCTGCCCCTAAGGTTCTGTTGCACCAGTTCCTCAGCACCTCCGCTTCCTCGGTTCAGCTCACAGCTCTGGCACAGAGTTAACCCAGTGGAAAGAGAAGGCCAAAATGAACCACAGAAGAGTCGACACAGGTAAGAGGAAAATGGAAACTAGGGCTTATTGGCAAGTTATTTCCCAAGCTAACTCCGAGGGAGTGGTGATGACATGGCTCATCCACAAACTATGCTGCCTATGAAAATCTGACTTTGTTCAATAAATTACATCACACTGTAAACCTAGCCACTAGTTACGTCAAGGCAGAGTGTGACACACAATTCAAAATGACTGCAAAATGCTTTCTAAACAAGAAAATATACAGCTATGTTTTCTCTGGGTAGTCAAAGTAACAATGAAGGGAGGTCCAATCTATACAGGCAGCAAAGAAACTAGGTAACTCGGGAACAGAAAATACAAGTCTGTTATGGGACACAGAACTCTATTCAGAGGAGAAAACACCTTATTTAGAGAGAAAATTGCCAAACAACTTTATTTTACTTCCAGAACATCAACTTTAACAAAGATTAGTCTCTGGAAACCAGAAGAAGAACTAAGACCTGTACATCAAGGCAGAATTAAGACAGCGCAAACACCAAAGCCTGCTCTTCAGGTTGGCAATAGCCACCGGGAAATGTGTGCAGGTGTTCCTGCTACACTTACTGTGTTACCTGTTCTTCTAATAAGTGGAGGGAGGAAGTAGCTGGGTTGCATAGCAGAAATACATTCATGCTGGGAAGCCAGCTGGTGTAAAGGTGCCTTTGGGTGGGGAAGCGTGAGTCTGCCTGGAAGAGAGGACCAGTATGTCTTCTTTCAGAGGTGCGTATTGTAGGTCATGCCTTCAGTGGAACAAAAGATTTTTGTCTTTTTTATCCTGGAAATTGCCAGCTGGGATGCTGGAGGTAAGCATGATGTGTACTTTAAACTATGTAAATGATATATTTGTTGGTAGCCTGCATAGAGTCAGCAATTGTGCTGCTTCTGTTCAGTGTGTTACGAATTTCTCTCAATTAGGCTTCTCCATAGTTAGAAATCCTGAACAAATATAGGAAATTGAAGAAATAAAGGCTACAGCTGGGACAATTTCATGGTTGTATGAAGCATGTTTGAATTGCCATAACGCGTCATGAGTATGTGAATCTGTAGAGTTCATAATTGTTACAGTATTCATTAAAAGGACGATTGTTGCTCAGTGACATTAACATTTCCCCTCTCCCTCCCCCTGGCCTTTCCTTTGTGAATGATTGTAAGCCTGTTTGCACTTTACTAGGGTGCTATAAAACTAAGAGTGCCAAATGACCAGAGCTGGATACTTCTGCCAGTTCTAGAAGACAGTCTAAAGCTGGCATTTCTTGTTTGTCTCACATCCACAATTACTCTTAAATTAGTATTATTTGTTTGATTTATTATAGAAATATAAAGTGTGCAATATATCCTCAAAGAGACATGCCAGCTCACTGGAGTCAGAAAAGCTTTTTATTCTTCTCATGTGGTAGGTAGGGCTGAGCCTATAATAATTAGCTACAAGAAGACAATGCCTGCAAAGGAGATACTTAACTTTCCATGTGGAACTTACCACTATCCTATTGGGTAAACTTTTGGGGATGAAGTCATATTTGTTTTCTTTGCAGCTGCATGGACTGCCCCATTAATTTGCTTATTTAGTCATTTTGCACACTCCTGAGCAGGAGGTGACAGAAGGGTGTCGTCACGTTTGTGTTGTCTTTGGCTTCTCTGCCAATCCTATCAACAAGCCAACGTGTTTGATCCAATAAAGGTTTAGGCTGAGATACTGATGCATTTGCCCTCTGAACAATTCACTCCTTATGGAAACATTTAATAACCTTCCTTGGATTAATAATCTATTAACTGGGTTGGGCCCTGCAACTTTATGAGAGAACACCAACCTTGTGCTGGAGCAATGATGAAGAAACAAAGAGGTGACCTGTAAATGCAAAGTGGTTAAACTCCTGCTCTGAGTAAAGCTGTTTGCCTTTACAACATATTCCTTCCACTCAATCTGCATTGGACCTTTAAGCATCCAAGGGTTTAAATTTAGACCACTTCAGGGGGAAAACTAAAAATTAAAAAAAGCCTCCAAAAGCCTTCTAGCAGTCAAGTGGCAGAGGTTTGAGTTTGTGAGTTGTCTTGTTTCTTTTTTTTTAAAAACCCATATAATTTAAGCAACTGTGCTACCAAGCAGTCTTAAATAGTTAAACTAGACTAACATAAGAGGTGGTGGTACTGCCAGTGTTAGCAGGCAAAAATCACTGCTGAAATATATTTACATTTCACATTTGCAAGTCTGTTTTTTTTCAACATTTAATTTCTCACTGTGATAGACATTTTTAAGGATAAGACAGTATGGAGGGAGCTAGAGAGATTCATATTGAAATAGAATGAAACAAAATTGTCTCCTGAGTGTGGAGCTGATCCAAATGGGATGCTGTTAGTTGAAAGAGTAATGATAGGGATAGTGAACATGGAAGACGGACAGTAAGTCAGGTATGGGCTTGCAAAAGAGTATATTGGGAACAAGAGCAACACTAATTTTGGGTTGTGTGTGGAGAAACATCCCATGAAACGCATGAAACTCCTCCCTGTGAATCAGAGAGGATAGAGAGGTTAGCAAGGTTACCTTAAAGGTTGTCAGGTCCTTTGTCTGACTTTATTTCCAAGGGAGCAACATGATTTCCTGCTATTTCAGTGGAGATGGTACTGCACCTGGGAAATGGGTGCAGACTCCCAGGAGTGAAGCGTGACCAAGCCAAGGGCTGGATGCTACTGGGACAGCTCACACAGGTTGTCGGAGCTCCAAGGAAACGTGTGTCAGGCCTTGCTCATCTTCGTGCTGTCCAAGCAGAATACACATTCTGCTTTGGGCTGTGACAGTGGATATAGAATCATAGAATAGTTTGGGTTGGAAGGGACCTTAAAGATCATCTAATTCCAACCCCCCTGCCATGGGCAGGGACACATCCCAGTAGATCAGGCTGCCCAAGGCCCCATCCAACCTGGCCTTGAACACCTCCAGGGATGGGGCATCCACAACTTCCCTGGGAAACCTGTGCCAGTGCCTTACCTCTCTCATGGTGAAGAAGTTCTTCCTTATGTCTAGTTTAAATCTGCCCCTCTACAGTTTATACCTGTTCCCCCAGTCCTATCACTACAAGCCTTTATGAACAGTCTCTTCACAGCTCTCTTGTAGCTCCTTCAGGTACTGGAAGGTTGCTATAACATCTCCTCAGAGCCTTCTCTTCTCCAGGCTGAACAAGCCCAACTCTCTCAGCCTGTCTTTGTATGGGATTTTGATTTATCATATGATTTATAGTGTTTGGACTACCTTTGCTTTCCAAAAGCCTTGTCGGGAAGTGCCCAGGGACCAGCCCACAGTGCTGGCCATCCTTCCGCACTCTAAGGCTGTCCCAGAAGGAAATGTCTGTCCTTGCTGTGATGAACCCACAGCGATGCCAGCAGCACCACGAGGATCTTGCTGCCCTGCAAACCCCTGCCCACTCCACGCACCTCACCTGGCCACCTTCGCTGCCTCTCCAGCATGACCAACCTTAGTCATGCCTCCCCTGTCCCAGAGCCAGCCCTGGAGCACCCACTGTCATAGAATCATAAAATCACCAGGTTGGAAAAGACCTCTTGGATCATTGAGTCCAACCATTCCTATCTACCACTAAACCATATCCCTGAGCACCTCATCTACCATCTTTTAAATACCTCCAGGGATGGTGACTCCCCCCCCAGCCCCGGGCAGCCTCTGCCAGTGCCCAATGACCCGTTCTGTGAAAAAGTTTTTCCTGATGTCCAGCCTGAACCTCCCCTGGCGCAGCTTGAGGCCATTCCCCTATCCTATCCCCTGTCCTGTCCCCGTCACTTGGGAGAAGAGCCCAGCTCCCTCCTCTCCACAACCTCCTTTCAGGTAGGTGTAGAGAGCAATAAGGTCTCCTCTCAGCCTCCTCGAGGCTAAACAACCCCAGTTCCCTCAGCGGCTTCTCCTCGCAGACCCCGAGGGCGCAGCTCCCCTGGCGCATCCCCCCAGCCCCGCCGGGGCGCAGCCGGTGCCCGGGGCGGCAGCGGGCGGGGCGGGGGCAGGAGCAGGAGGCGGGCGGAGCTGCCTCCGCCGGGCGCGGAGCTAAAAGGGCAGCGCGGAGCGGCGCGGAGCGCAGCGGGAGCCATGGGGAATCGTGTCACCCGCCGGGACTTCGAGTGGGTCTACACGGACCAGCCCCACACGCAGCGCAGGAAGGAGATTCTGGGTGGGTCGGAGGGCTCGGAGCGGCGGGCGCCCCTGGGCGGGGAGGTGCGAGGGAGCCTGTGCCGGGGCTGGGGGCGGCTCGGTTGGGCTTTTCCCCGGGGGATGCTGCTATCCCAGACCCTCCCGGCACCGCTCCGCCTTCTGGAGGCAGCGGGCGGGTGAGCGGAGCCCGAGCTGGGCTGGGCGAGTGGACGGCGCTGCCCGAGCCCTCGGGCGGGCAGGGCTGCCTGCGACCTGGGGGCAGTAAAGCGAACGAGGGTGTGGGTGTTCGCTAGAGAGCAGCGAGTCCGCCTGCTGGACAGGGACAAGGTGCGCTCCGGCATTCCCGTGTCCTACAGGGCGTACCGGAGAACGTTGGGTTGGGAGCCTTTTGCTTCTGGCTTGCGGGGTTGGGCTTTTCTGAAGGTAGTTTCTGAGATGTAATAATTCAGAACTGTTGCAGAATATTGTTATGTATCTCCTGAAAATATCTCTTCAACATTTTTTAATAAGATATTTTTGGGGGGCTGTTTTTATTTGGACTGTTTGGGTTTTTTCCTTCTTTTCTTGCCTCTCTCCCTCTCCTCGGTAGGCTCAAGTTTTTCAAGAACCCTTACAAAGGAAGGCACTGGGGCTTGTGGCTGAGCTTCTGTGGAGGGGATACGATAGCTAGATGTGGTTTCTTAATTCTTTCACAAGGTAATAGATTAATTCAGAATTACAAAAACATTTCCAGTATAGTTGTGTTGGTGGAGTATCTTGGTCCAGATTTGAATTATATCCAAGAAAGTAATAAGTACTTTACTATGTAATCGTGATAGAAAGTCAAGTGATCTCATTATATAAAATGATGTGTGCTACTCATGCTTTCAGTACAAGGGGTCTACGTTTTGGTGAGCTATGAGTAGGAGTGCATGTGGTGGGTCTCTCCCCTTGCTAGTCTCTCACTTTCCTGGTCTTCCTAAGAGTAGGAACTGTAAGCCATGATGAAAGTTGTACTGCAAGGTGGTACTGGAGTGGTTGGACTGTCTTATTCTTGCCACAGTGAGCTCTCTCTTTCAGTCCTTTCAGCTGCCTATTTGCAGAGGTTTTGCTCTCACTTTCTTTGAGTTCAGAATGAGCAACTGGAATCAAGGTCCATCTCCTTTTCTGCAGCTCCCCCTGCCCACCTGAGGGAGCGGAAGGAAGGGTGTAGAGAAATACAATATGGAGAGTTGTGGAAGATGTAGGCAGAACAATTTGTGTCTGTGTTTGACAGAGGAGAATGGGCCATGAAACTAGTGTCATGAATACCAAAACGTTACCAGAAGTTATTTAAGCTATCATGATATGGCATATGATATCGTCACTGTATTGTTCAAAGCCTGAGGGTCAACACACCCCTGGTATCTAGAGTATGTACTTACCAAAGTGTCTAGTGTCCATTGAGCTGGAGTACATTGTAAGAATCTCACACACATACAAACAAACATCTATAAATATCCACACATTTTATATTTTGGTGTACAGCAATGTCTTGGGGACAGTATTCCATGATGATAGAGGAAGAATATATTATCTTCTCAGTAGGTTAATGATTTAGTTGCTAAGCACTGAAACTTGATTGTTTTCTTTTTAGGCTGCAGGTTTTTGGTTTAAAAGTTGGTCTCTCTCGGGCATGGCTACTTGGATTTAAATACAAATTGAAATTATTCATTAGGAAAAAAGTATGGGCAAACTGACAAGCACATAAGGCCATTTCTTTCTATGTAAGTGGTGTTCCTTGACCTGATGCCCCAATATGTTTCTACAGAGCAACTAAGAGATAATAATGGTCTGTCACAAATTTTTATGTCCTGGCTTGAGGGTAATTCAGGTGTCCATAAGACTTCTGTAGTTGATGACAATGTCTGAATGATAATTGTGAATCTCTGTGAATCCAGTACCCTACCACGGGCAGGGATAACTTTCTCTAGCTCAGGTTGATCAAAGTCTTCTCCAACCTGACCTTGTACACTTCCAGGGGTGGGGCATCTACACTTCTTTGCGCAACATGTTCCAGTCGAGCAGCAGAGCTGTGAGCTCTGTATGTCAACTGGGCTGGTTGCAAGGTAGCTTATGGCAGGATGCTGTTACAATAGGCGAACCTACTACAGATTTGATTCCTAACAGCTATCATTATACCAGCAAATAGATCAACATTTTGCACAAAGGAGAGGTGATGCTTTCTTTCTTATCTCTTTATAGTATTTTTCTCTTTGACTCTAGGTATTAAAATATATCTTCTGCTTGGCACTATCTAGGAGCCAACTGGTTCTAAGTTACAGTGGAGATCTGTTGCCAAGCTGGCACTTCAACCTTGATCACATTATTCATGTTCCTGAACGCATTATTTGCACTTTTGAGTTTTTGAAATTGAATTTTTCTGTGGCTGTTCTCTCACCCTCTTGTTTATGAAAAGCCCATTACTGTCTTGTGTTGGGGCTGATATTTATGTAATGTTGCAGTGAGCTGTGTTAGGCAAAGACCTGGCTGAAAGCTAACCTTTAGATGTTAGTTTTTTTCCATCTGGATCTGCCTAGCCTTGTAGTGTAGTTACATGAATGCTGAAGGGGGGGTGAGTAACTGAGTATAAGATGGAGGAGATACCTCCTTCTACTACAAGGTGGATTTCCACTTTTTTTAGTGGAGGTAAGGGTCTGTTGGATTAAAAACACCTGTAGAGCTGTGTTCTTACACAGTGGGAAATGTTGGTGGCTTTTTCAGTCTTAAGAGAAGATGAAAAAGACATTGCTCATACGCTGGTAACACCATAGGCACACAATGAATGGTAATTTCACCTGTAAACAGTTTTCCAAATGCAAGCAGTGAGCAATGTGTTGTGGCATGGAAAGAATGAGATCATGTTTGTGCTGTGGGTTGGATCTAACTTCACAAAATTATTGTAGCTTGGTCAGAAAATGTCTTGCCTCACAGGATCCTTAGGGAAGCCCCTGTTTGCTCCTGAGGATGAAGGCTAAATCAGTGTTGCTCAGGGTAGACTAGGAGCATCTGAATATGGTGTAATAACCAAGAATAATTAATAATTGTAGAGTAGTTTCTTTTGGCAAATTATTTTGGAGTAGAGGTGGTACAAGTGTTTCCTATGTACTCTATCCTGTAGAAAGGCTGAGAAGTTAGCCTGGGTGGGCTGGGGGTAGAACAGAACAAAAGTCAAAATCCACTTTATTTTAGCATTTAGCTAATTTGAGTATAATAGCTTTGAACGCTGCTCGCTTATTTAAAGATTAGTCTGTTATTTCTTCCAGCTGACTCTGCTGTTTCCTATTTAAACCTCACACTTATGAAAATTCTGATAAATTGTATCTACTGAAATGTGCAAGATGCATATCTCCTTAGCTTAAATCAAAGCTGTGAATTGCATATGCTTCTGGCAAAGAAACTGTGAATCTCTTTCCCCTTTTATGCTGCAGTATGTGGGCACAGTGCTGCCACTGATGTGCATGTTTTCTAAAGAGTGCATTCAGAATGGCTGCTATCTCAGTGCTCATGCCAGTTCCCTGTGGGGATCACCTATAAAATAAATCACATGATCTGAAAGTCACTGTTTTAAGTGCTTGTGGACTTCTGCTGAAAACGTATTAAGTGCAACTGAAGGCGTCAGTGTACTCCATGCAGGTTTTTGTTTCAGAGACAAATGGAAGCCCTTTTTTCTGGCATTCCTACCTCTCTTTGCAAGCAGGTGGTGGCTGCTGTTGTAGTGATGTTCTAGTGTCATCCATCTCTGTCAACACTGGCAATGTGGCACCACTGTAGTGCTTTGCCTTTGGTGACCACTTCTGGGTTAACAAGCCCTCTTGGAGCAGCTAGCACAGAGCAGTTTAGGATCTTGTGGATGGCAAATACAAGATTAAGAATCTTGATCTTGCACAGTGGATATATAAAGCTTCAGTGTAGTTAGTTGGGCCAAAAGCATTTCTACTTAGTTTGCATGCTGGAGGGGGCATGAAATTGCACAAAGCCAGAAGCTTTTGTCATGCACACTGTCCTCTGTGTGTGTCCTGCCTATCTTCTAGCTCATATATGATTTGAATTAATCATAGAATAATTTGGGTTGGAAGGACCTTTGACGGTCATCTAGTCCAACCTTCCTACAATGAGCTTCCACTAGATCAGGTTGCTCAGGACCCCATCTGACTTGACCTTGAACATTGCCAGGGAAGGGGCATCAACCACCTAATTGGGCACCATGCTACAATGTTTCACCACTCTCATGCTAAAAAATTTTCTTCTTATATCTAAATCTACCCTCTCTTAGTTTAAAAACATTACCTCTTGTCCTATTTAGCGAGGATTGTCCTTGCCTTTCTGTAAGCCCCCTGTAGGTACTGAAAGGCTGCAATAGGGTCACCCCAAAGCCTTTTCTTCTCCAGGCTGAACAATCTCAACTCTGTCAGCTTTTTCCTCATAGGAGAGGTGTTCCAGTCTTCTGATAATTTTTGCAGCCCTTCTGTGGACCAGCTCAAACAGGTCCATGTCTTTCCTGTGCTGAGGATTTAAGTGTGCTGTGCTGTTCGTGAGCAGAGCTGCTAAAAGTCAAAACGCTATCATGTTAGCAAACTGACTTTCGTTTTGTTTATTTTTTTGGTACCAATCCTAGCTCCAGCATAGGGCATGGCATGGTACAGCTAACATCCTGTGCTTGTTGTCTCTTGTTTGTTCTGGCAGGAACTCCTACCTGAAAGAACATAGTCCAGGACAGCAGCAGCATCGCAGAGGTATTCCCCCTCCCCGCCTTAGCCCTTCTTTTTTACTGGCTTTCTAAAATTCTTATACTGAGTAACATCTCCACTTTCACTATACTTGTATGCTGCACTTGTGGTCAAAATAAAGGAAGATGAAGAAATTATAATTCTTCTCTTGTTATTGCTAACTTCTCAACGATGTGGACAGGGCTACTGCTCTATTAAAGCCCCACCACCTGTGTTTGTGGAGAGCTCCTGCTCTTGCCCACATAAAAATCCTGTATATGCCAAAATGTGCAAATGCCAAGTATTTGGTGTCGCATCAATGAGAAATTGCATCGGGTGTCATCACTGAGATATAGCTGTGTCTCTCCTGAGTCATCTTGGGAGCATTGTCAGTGGGAATAGAAGATGAGTGAGAGTTCAGAGCAAGATATTCTGTCTCCTGAAGAGGAGGAACACCAGGATGTAGTGACTGACAGGTTCTCCAGGAACAATTACTCACATACTGAGGATCTCTCTAAGGCCATTGTGAGTGCTCCTGGATCTCCAGAGAGAAGTATCAAGGAAAAAAAATGTGCAGTCAGAGTTATTTGTCAGTAGTATTTCAGAGTGAGGCATGCCTCTAGAAAGGTAGGGGTGATGGTTACACACAACAATGGAATGATCTCTATGAAATGTTAATTCAGTAAAAGAGTTGTTTCTGAGAATGTACTTGCAGAATTTCTTCTCTCTTGACTGCTATTCTTTCATCCACACTGTTGTACAAGCATGAAATGCTGTGTCTTCATTGTGGTGCAGATTTCAGCTGCTCTGATGCTATGGTATAGAGACTGCAGAGCTGTTTGGGCAGAATTATTAGCTACATCTACCCACAAAAGTGGATACTACTGCTACTAAAGTGCTTGCATTGCATTTGTAGTGTGCTGGGACAGAAAAGTCATGCCTCTGCACTGTTGCAGATCTACACCAGTATCCTACCCTCTGAACAGCAGTACAATGGACAGGCAGAAAGCAGGATGTGTGCATAAGTGGTCTGTCAGGCTGAGCTAAGAGCCCGTCCCAACAAGCTGGATGCTGGAGAACGTGCTGCAAAGACATCAGAGTAGTTGGAGCTGTCCTGGTGCCATTGTGGTCTAAAGGACACGGTCCTGTGTGGCTACATAACTTCGTGGGAATTTTTTGTCTTTCCTCACCCACCTTCACCTTTATGTAGACCAGCTGTTCTGTTCCTGTGGCCTCTCCATGCCTTCGTTGTACATAATGAAGAACTCATAATAGATTACATTTTATGGCTCTTGTCATGTATTAGCCCTGACCCAGTGTTTTTTGGGAAGCCATGGACTCTGGCTGTATAGAAGCTGGTCATTTTTATAATTGAAAAGTGCTAAAGAGGACCAAAATGCAAGCAATTGAGGAAACAGCAGCATGATGAATTTTTTGGGGCTGATGCCTCATAGTGTGAAGCTCCAGCAGTTTTGACAGTGGAGAGTAGGCATCTGTTTACTTCTTCAGGTGCAATGCATAGGAAACAAAGGTGTTTTTTATTGGATGACTGCCACAGGTCTCATAGTCCTTTATAACTCCTCATTGTGCATTGCACAGTGGTCCCATCTCTGATTCTCTGTTGCCTTTGGGAGGTACAGATGGCAGACAGCTGGTTCACAGCAGCCTAACAGGGTTGTCCAGGTTTTTCAATTGTAAGTGTTCTATCTTGCCTTACTAGGATTCCTTCAGCTAATTGCAAGGCATGAAGATGAGGGAAAAACGAATACATCTTTGCGTCAGCACATTATATATAAAAAGCAGCCATCAGGATCGCTTAATCTGAGATTAAATGTGTCTCGCTGAAAAGTGCTTGGCCTTGGGTTTTGAAAGGGTCAACATTCAACATTTTGTGTGTGATGCACTCCTGAACCAAAAGGTCTCTGGCAGACTGCAGCACCAGCGGGGCATTTAGCTTCCAATGAGCCTCATAGCCCCACCCGTCAGCCTCCTGGAGGTTTTTCTATGCCATAAAACCAGGAAGGGTTTATCAGTATTAATGATAAACAGACAGTATTCTGGTTTAACTAGTATGCACAAATTTACCGTTGGAGAAGAGTTAATCATGTGTTGAATTTAATATTAAACCCTAGTTACTTAATAGCTGTCACCTGCGATAAATGCAACCTGCCTGGATTCCTGCTTGCAGACATTGTTGCTGCTGGTTGGCAGTTACTACTCTGAAATCTCTTAAATGTAATCTGCAATCCTGGTTAGCTGCAACAAAAAGAAATGGGTGCAAAACAATAATGTAGATAGGTTCCTGAACTACAATAAAAAGCTATGCTTATTCATTTTCTCATCCGATTAAAACTTCTTTTGGTCAAACTGACCCGAATTTGACCAGACTGAGGAATAGATTTGGTTGGTTTGCACGTCTTCATCTCTTCTGGTGACTCTACCTCAACCCACTGCATGACTGGAAATTTGAGGTGGCTTGATTTATTAAAGGATTTTCTGGCTTTTGAACAGATGCCCCTAATCAGGCCACCAAGCTATGTAAAATTATATGTCTGTTATGGATATTCTGACCATGTCATTACTTATTATTTAGCGTGGATATTCCAAGCACTTTATGTAAAATTTTGGTACCTCTGTAAATTCCAGAGAACCATTTCTAGCATATTAGAATTTCTAACAGGAAAAAAAAAAATTCAAAACCTGCAAAAACAATGACAAAACCAAAACAGCTAAACCAAAACCCCAAGGTTTTCCAGAGATTTTTATCAAAGTTTGGCTGACTTTAGAACGATGTGAACGTTTACTAGTGTTTTTCCACCACTTAGAAAAAAATCTCTGCTCTGACTGAATGCTCCTCATGGTGATTTTTCTCCCTTGTCCTCACAAGAGAAAGAATTAAGAATATCCCTTTCATCTTCTGCAAAACCTGTCTAAGCTTTATTGTCTCTAACTTCTGTTAAGCTGTGCTGAAGTTGGCCGACAGGTTGCAGAGCATGGCCACATCAGCCTGCTTCCTTAAGTACCTCTTCATCTGTCTGCAGTTTTGCAAACTGTTCAGGGTTCACTTCCATGAAAACCTTCTGTGTCCTGCAGTCAGCACCTGCCACTGCTTTCAAGGTCACATCAAGTTTTGCGTGTTGTTTCCCACGCCTGTTTATAGTATATACAGTTGCATAGATGCAAAGTATTATAATCTGCTTTTATGGCATCGGTATAATGCAGTGACAGGCAAATGATATTTACTTTTCTGTTCATAAAACGAGCCTATCAAACTTACAGGAACACACTGTGTAACCTCAGGGTTCAGAAGGAGTGACTTGACCTACTGTCTTCTCTGTGTAAGCTGTAGTTATTGAGAAACACAGAGTATGAGTAAAAGGAGGGAGGCGAGTGTGTTGCTAAAAGCCATGAAACAGTGGAAAAAATAACGTCAGTTAATACTGGAAGTGAGAAGTGTGGATTTGTAAGGAAGAAATCTGACGTGATGAACAGCACCTAGAAGAAAAGCTGTATTTCTGTGTATTTTGGTTTTCCTACAAGGACAAATGAACGTCCAGTAGTACAAGAGGCCAGTACGCTGGTCCTGTTCTGACACAGGTCAGACCTGGCAACCCTGCCCTAAGTTTCTGTGGTGCTTTATCGTAGTATTGTGAGGCCACATGGAACTGGTGTGTGGTCATTTGGGTGACAGGCTCATGAATGGGAACTGAGAAAAATTTTCTCTCAAACATTCCTGATAGTATTGCTGACTTTCTTGTGATTTTACTACATGCAAGGAGTTGCATGTGTTGTGGAGCACTCATGAACACTCAAATACTTAGAATTTATTTTTTAATGCTATATTTGTGATCTAACAACAGAGCAAAACCTGGTGAGCCTGACGCTCAGCCCTCTTCCACTGCTAGTGTGTCTAAAGCAACAGTATGAAAAGGGCTACAAAGAAGGCAGTTTTATCTCTTGTGGAGAATGGCAACTGAATTGAGCAGAATAAAAAGTGAAATTAAAAACTTGACAGAGGGTGCTTCTTAGAGCTTAAATCTGGTGGGCTTTGGCATACTATTACTCATCCTTGTGAAGGCATGGGATGTCACATGTTGACCATTAGGGTAAATCTTATTTTTTATGTGTGTGTGTATATATGTGTGTATGTATTAATATAAATCATAACTCAACATGATGGGAATGGAGCCCATACATTAATAAAGCTTTCATTGTAGCAGCAACCCTGCTGTGGAATTGCCACTTTATAAAACTAGGACTTGAAATCTATGGTAAAAATAGAGTGCCAGTGGTGATTATATTTGCCTACCTGTGATCTAATGAGGTTTTCTCTGCATTTTTCCCTTTAGCAAAGTATCCAGAGATCAAGACTCTTATGGGACCGGATCCACGTTTAAAGTGGATTGTATCTGGAATGGTTTTCGTGCAGTTTGTAGCATGCTACCTGGTGAAAGACTTATCTTGGAAATGGATTTTCTTCTGGGCTTATGCTTTTGGGGGTTGCATCAACCATTCTCTGACCCTTGCTATTCACGATATTTCGCACAATGTTGCCTTTGGGAACAAGCAAACCAAGTGGAACCGATGGTTTGCAGTCTTCGCCAACTTGCCAGTTGGCGTCCCTTATTCTGCCTCCTTCAAGAAATACCACATTGACCATCATCGGTACCTTGGTGGGGACAGCTTGGATGTGGATATTCCCACCAACTTTGAAGGCTGGTTCTTCTGTACGCCACTTCGAAAACTGCTTTGGCTTTTCCTCCAGCCACTGTTTTACAGTCTGAGACCACTGTATGTGAACCCCAAAGCAATTACACAGATGGAAATTTTTAATGCTTTTGTCCAGTTTTCTGTAGATCTTATAATTTACTACCTTTGGGGTCTGAAACCTATTATTTACTTAATAGCAGGTACAATTCTTTGCATGGGTTTACATCCCATTTCTGGGCACTTCATAGCAGAACACTACATGTTCTTAAAAGGCTATGAGACGTACTCTTACTATGGACCTCTGAACTGGCTCACCTTTAATGTAGGCTACCACATGGAGCATCATGACTTTCCCAGCATTCCTGGAAGCAGACTGCCGATGGTAAGTATGGCATAAGCATGAGTGAATTGGATTTTTATGAAAGCTGCTAAACTGTCTCAAAGAAATCACTCTGAGTCATATCAATGGATCAATTAAAAAAAAAAAAAGAAAAAGAAGGGAAAAAGAAGAAAGTTTTTAGATTTCTTTCTAATGCTTTCATTTTAAGCAGGAGATTGAGAGAAATAGCTACCAAACTGCTGTAATATTTAGTTTATTTGACAGAAACAAGAACATCTGAGCCTCAGAGGGCTTGAGGAATAATTTTTGCATGACAAAATTCTCCAGCAATGCTCTAAATTTCTTCATATTTCCCTCAGCCACCAGATTTCATCTCTTTGAAATTTTAAAGGCCCATCTAAAGTGAGGCAGGTGGCAATTACTACTTGAAGTTTGTCTGATGATCAATCTGTTAAGTATATTGCTTGGTTAACATCAAATAAAAATCTTTCTATTTTTGAGATAATGTAAGTATCAGGTCATGCTCCATCCCAGCACAAAGAGCGCTAGAAAATAACCCCTCTCTCTATATGACTTGTTTTAGCTCTGCCGCCCCACCCAGAGAAAGTGAGGATGCCTGATTTGTCATTGGGAAAGTGCTGTGGCTTTCCTCTTTTGAAAGTCAAGTCCCGTTTTGTTTACATTTTATCAGTTGTGGGAATCAAATAAGCAAAGGCCAGGTGTCTAGGAATGGTTTTCAGTCTCCCTCCAGGTGTGTAGCTGCTCTTCTGAGTATTAATACAAGGATTCCTCAGCAGGTGCTCACAGTGTTAGAGGGATCTGGCTTCAAAGTACTACTCCTACGTACAAATCCTCTGGCATGGTAGGAAGGAAACATCTTCTGTCTCTGGTCCGATGCAAAGCTGGGGCTACTACTGTAACATCCTCATGAGGTGGAGGTAGGGTTGAAGAGGCTGAGAGTCAGGAGTTGTGCCTTTCTCACTACTGCATAATGTGTACAACTTTTATAGTGGTATGTCCAAGCAAACCGTGCTTTATGGCTTACTGTTCTTCATCACTGACTGGGAGGAGATTCAAAACAAGAGATCTTCTTGTCATATAGAAGACTGCGGAGAGCCTCTATATAGCCTGCAGTTCTATTTTAACACAACTCCTTCACTGCTGGAGGTCTGTCCTGGAGAATCTGGCCATTCCTGGTGGCGTTCATAGCAGCTGGTAAAGCAGCCCACAGTCACATGTGAAGTTTTCCTGTCAAGCTCTCCCATTGCTGATACACCTGATAGCTCAGCTGGGAAGTGTATGAGCGTAGCTTTAGTTTCAAATGTTCAAACTTGTTAGATAGGCTTAGATTACTGAAATGCAAATAGAGTAGAAGGAGGTTGGGTCTCTAGCTTATACGAGGGAAGTGACTAATTGAACTTGCTGGGACTGTTGCTCCAGACCTGACTTAGACCTGAAAAGCTCTTCCCTGCCCACATCACAAATAATTCAGCTGAATTCCTTGAGGCACTGCAGCAGCTGAAAGTGTCTGCTCTCCTGTGTAAAGAGGATAGAATTAGTAGCTGAATTTTATGTGCTAGTGTTCATGTATTTCTGGCTGTTGGGAAACTGAGACTTGCCCTGCTGGTGGAGGAGATATCAGGCTTGTCATTTGTTTTTGCCTGACAGTACTATATGAAGACTTTGTCTTTGAGTGATCATTTACAAGTGAAAATTTATTATGAAGTGAAAATCATTTGGCAAAACAGTTACAGTAGAAAACCCTTTGTCCATTGAGGCAAGTTAGTTATTCTTTTCTGCAAATTGAGAAGAAAAATTCTGTGTCCCTTTGGTGGAAGGAGATAAGGGAACATATTCTCTCTGGATTGCTTTAATGTTTGAACCTCATAACAGATAAGGGTAGAAAGCTCCCCTTGCTCTCCTCTGCTTAACCTTCCAGCAAATTCTTCACTCAGTGAAGGTCTAGTCTTTTAAGATCTAGTCTGTTAGGCACTGCAACTGCTAATACTTGAATTATGTAGTATTGATGACCTTTCAGTATAGCTATATTGATTTTAAATTATTGGCAAGTAGAAAGTGTAATAAAGTTCTTTATTTGATTCCCGCATGACTGAGAGCAAAGGAGAAAGGATCAGAGAATAACTGGATTTTAATCTTGGAGAGTAACAGCCTCTTCCACTTGTTTATCAGTAAAGTAAATTCAGCTTTGTCCTTTGTTACAGGTGTCTCAGAATGTTCTGAGTAATGTGTTTGCCACTGGAAAGACCTTTAGCCCAGGAGCATGGCAGATTTGAAAGAGGAAGAATTAGGCTTTGCTGTAAGCTTATAGATATTAAAGATGAATGACATGAGTGTGCAGTAAGAACTCGTCTCATGAGCATAATGAGAGATTACAGAAGAGACTGTGAAATTTAACATTATAATGAGAGACTTGCTTTAAAAAAAATCCTATAGACTTATAACTAGATTAGTCTTTGCATGAAGCCTTATAAATATAAAATGTTGCATTGTTTACCAAATGAGTAAAAAGATCCATTCTTCATTATCTGAAAGATTTAATATGCTTATGGTGGGAGGGGACAGCAGGAGGAACTCGGTACTCTTCCTACAAACTGCAATAAAAACTGCAGTGTAACTGGAGGCAAACTAGTTACTCATTAAGCTTGTGGGAAAAGGAAAAGAATCTGGTATGGAACCAGATTTATTAGACAGACAAGACTGGAAAACATGGTAGATGTGCTGGTTTTGAATTGCAGATTTCACTAACCCTGTGATGGCCAGGAGGGCTTGCTTGGGTACTTCCCGCGTCAAGAACTATGGGGGGCAATGTCTGTAATATGCCTTCTAGCATTCTAAGCATCTCCAAAGCAATATGGAGAACTTGAGAGGGAAGTCAGGAGCAGGATCTAGGAATACTTTGTCACGGTGCTGTCATCTTTGAGATGATGTATGTTTTGGCTGCAAAGGTTGCTACCTGGAAACTGCTATCCACAGGTTTTCTACTGCACTCAGAATGCAACGTGGAGGATAACTCTTCCAGCCTCAAACATACTTAACAGATTTAGTATTTAAAAGGAAATCCGCACTAAAATCTTGTTACTTTCTGCTCTCCCACTCCTCAGATTTTCTGGTAGGTAAAAGGGACATAATTTTAGTTTACATATGGAGATGCTGAAAGAAATTACAATAGGTGAGCTGGTTTTGTTGTGAATGTTTTGTGTAGATGCATTGTAAAAGAGAAACCACTTCAAAAATTCCTTCCTGACATGTCATAGCAGAATGGGGACATCCACCTAAAACATCCTTGTCTTTTAAATAAGAAAAACCTTCAGAAGCCTTCTCTCTAACTGCATTCATTAAATGTTCACTTCTCCCCATTCCTTTGTCACAAATATTTTATTGCACTTCACCTTCTCTCTGTTTCTGTACATCTCGCGTAGTTGTCCTGCCCAGAGCACAGGGACCTTGCCAGTGATGCAAGTGCTGCTTGCCTTCTTGCACGAGGTGTGCCCATGCACAAAGCCAAGCAGGAGCAAAGAACTACTTCGTGTGCGTGTGAGTCACTGTCCTGCAGCTGGTCTAGGGTAAAACGTTCCACTGCAAGCCACTGGGCATCTCTTGAGGTTTCCATGGTGGGCTTCTTATTCAGAATGAGCATCCACTGTACTCTGCAGGAAGGTGCTAAATTGGTATGCTTGGTGAATAGGCAACTCCTCCACTACTTGATGCTGGCAAGCACTTGCCAGCCATGACTGCGCTGCATGCTTCCAAGAATATGGTGTGTATGATCTGCTTCAAAATTCACTGCTGGGTATTTTGATTAATCATCTCAATTATCCAATAATAGTTGTAGTCTAAGTGCCATTTCTGAATCTGTAATACAACTGCAGAATATGTGTTTGAAATATATTTCAGTGCAAGTTTCCAGTCTTGTATGTTGTGTCCACCTGAGCTACTAAAGTGTGCTGAGAGTATGGAAACTGTTCAGTTGAACATAGACAGGCTGTTTATTGGCCTCTTCTCCAAGCCATTTTTTCCTGCTTCATCTATGGGGTCACTTTGGTGGCCTTTGGTGCCAGACGACATAGGAGCTGAATCGGTGTCTGTGATACTCTAGCTCTCCACTTCTGTGTGCAAGGTGCAATACAGAAAGGCTTTCTGAAACCCTTGTAGTGGTCAGTCTAACGTGATCAAGAGCTCTGCAGAATAATGTAACCAGCTGAGAAAACATATCTGGGCCAGACCATTGTTTTTGTGTGCAAGAAATACCTGGGGGCTCTGGATAAGAGGGGAATGGTTGACTTGCTGTATGAACTTGGGTAGTATAGATGAGAGCTGAATTACTTTTGCAAGTCAAAATTCAGAAATAGCATCTAAAATGGAGGTGGGGAGGGAAGGTCTGTGTGTTCTTTATGCTAGGGAATGACCATGTCAGAACTGGAGTGAAGCTTTTGGAGCTGGGGGATCTGAGACCCTCTTCCTGTCTTCTTAAGGTCTCATTAGTTGCTTTCATTCAAGGGAGTTAAGGGAATTTACTGTCTAAATAGTCCTTTCTGTTATCCTTTGACTCAGTTACCCAAACGGAAAAGGTAGGATGCAAAACCCAGATTAAATTATTCTGACTGTAGTTACAGAAGGAGCACTAGGAACTAAATTTGCTTCTCCAGTGATCTTACGCAAGCGCCTGGAAATCACCCTTCTACCAGTCATTAACAAATACCTGTGAGGGAAAATGCTGATGTTGTCTGAATCCCATTGAAAATGAATGACATTTGAGGTACAGATCAACACTTCAGAGCAGGATGTAGGGAATTATTAGGAAGTCAGGGGTATTCAGTGAAAAGCAGAATACAATCAGTCGTGGCCTGAATCTTCTACATCCAATGTGGCACTACCATGACATGAGCATTGGGTACACAGCCGCCGAGGTACAGAGGTAAAGGATCTTTACAAAACTTGTATGTTACCCAATCTACCTCGCAGGGCAGTGTCTGCCAGGAAACTGAATTAATAAGGTAACTAGCAGTGAGCTGTACTGGCTTATAATTTAACTTTTTCTGGGATTCTTACCTTTTCACAAACAGTCAAAATGCTGTGTTAAGATTCCACTGTTACACCCCGGATGCTGACGATATTCTCCTGAATGGCAATTTGTGTGTAACCCTTTTGACCTTCCCTGGAAGTCCTTCCTGTGCTCAGCATAGCTGGCTTTAAAATTCTGCAGGGTTTTTGAAGGGAAGAGTCATACTGTTGAGCAAGACAAACTGCTCTAGAAAAGAGCTTTGTTTGTCTAGGGGGTGGAGCTGTAATAAAACCATGCCCAAGCAATTTATATGCAATTGTACAGTAGTTAGCAGACTCTGCTGCTTTTTAAGTGTATTCAAAAAGCAGACCATGTAGCTGGAGTAGGCATGACTTGGGGATCCTTATAGTCCCCTGAACATGCCAGGTTTGAAACCTCTGTCGTCTGGTTCTGGCCTTACTCCTACCATAGCTGCCACCCCCAATTATGCACAATGCTTCTCTTATGGCAGTGGTCTTAAGACTTTGGGATTTGTAACAGGGATGAAATTTTATTAGAGTGATGATCTAATAGTGAATCTTGCAGCATTTTTAATGCCAGACCGAGGAGAACAGACAGCCCCTGCCATCTCCTGCCTGCTGGAGGAACTCCTCTCTCAGATTTGCATCATGGCAGCAGAACAGAGGAAATAAAACAAAATGTAGCCAAGACTGCTCTGGCGTTTTCTCAGTTGGTATTTCTCTCCTACCTGGAACCCTCAGCAGATGGGTATTGCAAGTGGTGAACAGGGCTTAAAAGACAGGGTGTTGGAGTCTTGGCCATTTACAGGCTGGATTAGTCATCTCATCGTGGAGATCCCTCTACCTCCCAAATGATAGAAAATAATTATGACTGAAAGCAGATATCCATCATCTTTCAAATTCTGATGCTATGAGGCAAAGCTTACATCAGAAATCTGCTAAGAAGTATCTAAATGTATTTAAGTACATCTCTTTTGGCTGAACTTCAGAAGCTCACAAGCAGTAACAAGTAACTTCAGGTTATGGCTGTGGTATCAGATCTGAATAGGAAGATGAGACACACCTGACACTGTGCAGCTAACAGCTTGTTCTCTCTCTTCTTCTTCCAGGTGAAGAAGATTGCAGCGGAATATTATGATAACCTCCCACATCACCAGAGCTGGGTTCGAGTTCTATGGGACTTCGTTTTTGATGACACTATTGGTCCTTATTCAAGGGTTAAGAGACTATACAAGCTGGCAAAAGAAAACTAATGGACTGGCTTTAGTTGCTGCATTGGTGTTTTGTTCGTTCATTTGAATGACTTGAGTTTTCAAGTAGAAGGATGTGTGTGCTCCTCAGACCATGTGGATGAGTGTGAAAATGAAGCCATTGAATGCAGTATTTTAGACTATTGATGCTTTTTAATGAATGATTAAGTAACCCTGAGAAACTAGATTAGAGTGAGCTATGGTTATGTGAACCTTTGGGTTAGGCTTAGAATTCCTGGGCCATGTGTGCCTGAGTCTGTTTTTGCTTGTTCTGCAATGGAGAATGCTTGGTGTGTGTCCGTATGAACGTGCCTTTATGTAGTTTAGAACTGGTTTCTCTTTGTGCCAGATTAGATGAAGGTGCTCTGTGTGCACAGGTCTGTGAAAGTAGGGAGGGCTGGCATGCAGTAGTAAATGATACTCTCTGGAGAACACAAGGGTGCCTTTAGCTCAATGTCTTGTCTAATATAATATCTTTCTTCTGATAATGACTGGTACAGAGATTTTATATATGCAATGAAATACGTGTATATTTTTGAAAATTTTGATAATTATTTTAGCAGCTGCTGTTTGACCTTTATTCCAGGGCTTTGTCTGAAACTTTTATAAATCCATTTCTATTCTTATAATCTAATACTCAGTGTAGCTAAGTGGCAGAGCTGAACTGTGACATGGAGAAGCCCTTTCTTTAGTCTTCTGCTTGCTGTCTGATCAGCAGTGTGAATGTGCCCCTGGAGGAACTGGGTAGTCCTTTCTCACTTACCTTTTGTACAGTATTCATAACTTCATGTTTCTCATCCTTTTCTTCATTGTAAATTCTTCTGAGGGTGGGAAAGTTCTAGATTTAATTGCTGCTTACCAAGGTTGCTAATATTACTGATCAATTTTCTTGTCCTTCTCTATATTATATGCCTGTCTGTGAATAGGAGTTAAGAGTACATGGAGTGTACAAGAATGAAGAAATGGGGACATTGTGGTGGTATTTGCTCCTAACTGCTTTCAGAATAATTTTAACTTTTTCCCTTTGTCATTTGAGGGGCAGTGACTTGACATTTGGAAAGCACATGATACTCCAACTATATTAAAAGCCATCACTGATAGTGTTAAGGGAAAACGGAGCTGGGATTTTCTTTCTCTGTGTGTCTTGCTTTGTGCTATCAACATTCATATGCCATTTCTACCCACTGGAAGTTAATTTTTTCTGCCTGTCGTCTCCAGCTATCAGCTTCTGGCTATCCTCAATGATTCTCTCATGAAAAATCTTACATCACCATACCTTTCTCCAAACAGAGTAATGTCTAGGGAATCAGGAGTACAGATGCTATCTTCTAACTTCCTTCCACCTGTGAAAGTTGACAACTTATTTCTGTCCTTACTAAGTGGTTAAAAGAGAATACATCTATAAAGGTCCTCTTACACCCTAACCCTCTAACTGTATGACTTGTTTTGCTTTCTTCTGGAAATCCATGAAGAAAAAGATTATGCTGCATTCCTTTTGGTTACTCAAAGTATGCTATTAGACCCGAGAAGCCTGATTTCCTCAATAAATACAGTTTCATTCCTTCCTTCTATAGCACTAGATCCAGTGCGTTGATCTGACCTTTTGCTAGCCTGACATGCCAGGCATCTGAGCTAGCCTGCTGCAATTTGGGTTCCTCCTCCTCCATTTCCCTTTCATCACCTGTCTGATTTTGGCAGTTGGGTGAATACCCAGGTTTGCTCAGCAGTACAAGATCTTTTGGGATGCAAGGCCTGAATACCAGTTCATTCACAGGTATCAGTTTGATCTGGTTCTTTTCCTGGAAAAAAAGAGGGACTTACTTCTGACACTTCACTGGTTCCTCAGGTGCCTTTTCTCCCAAAGGAAGAGGCATTGGTGTGGGAACCTCCATTGACTTCTTTGTCAGGTGCTTTTGCTTTTTGATTAATTTACTTCAGTATTGTCAGCACTCCATGATCACATATGTAAATTCCCATGTCCTTAGCAAGCTTGGCCAACTCAGCAAGTTAATATACAAGACATAATAAAGATTATGCTATCTTTCTCAACCTGACTGTTGTCCTCCTACGGAGAGTGAACTTTCTGTATTTCCTTTACTCAGCTGTTCCATGATGCAGTCATCTCTGGAGTCTATAGATAGTTATTAGCCTAGCCTGACACAGAGGCTATAGTGTAAACGGAGGGTAACCAAAATTGGCAACTGCTTCTTTTCCTGCCTCCCATCAATATTTCCATCACGGTACCACTGTGTTTTGCTTGGGCAGCCCCACAGCCTCTCTGCTCTGCACTCTCCAGCTCAGTGAGAAAAGTGGTTGGAAGTCTGGTGCCTACAGATGTGTGTTGCAAGCTGAGTTTGAATGTGTGTGGGTGCTGCCAGAGAAGGCTGTGATCCTGTCCTCCCTGTGGGCACTTGTCCTTGCCACTACCAGTAAACTTGGCAGAAGGGTGTTGGTTCAGTTTTGTGGGTTTATTTTTTCATAACCACAGGGCGAATGGGTCTGAGTTAAAAGAACACTGGGGTTATGTATAGTTTTATTCTCTTTGCTTAAAAATTAATCCAGGTACCCTTCATTGTGTGACTACACTAATGCTGTGGCAGGAGGAGAGAGATGAGGGACAAACAGCTGTATGACAGGTTGGAGTGGAGGTTAATGCCCCTTTTGATTTCTGCTGATGTAAAATGCATGTCCTGCCCTGTGGCAGTGGTACCCTCAACAAGCCCAGCATGAAGGGATATCCTTCCCTAGAGGCAATAGGCCAAGTGAATTGGTGTCTGGAAGGGGATAATCCTCCAACGGTGCCACTGGGGCAAATAAGCTGCCCTGCACATCCCTATCATTGGAGCCATAAGCTGGGAACCAGCAAAGCCCTCGTCGTGATGCCAGGACTGCTCCCCTGCCCCTATCAGGCAAGCTTCCCCTTCCACCTTGATCCCAAGCCCTCTGCAAACTTCAGCTCATTATTTTTTAATTATACAAGGCCTCCAAAAGTGGAAGAAGAAAGTAAGAAAAACTCACAGCAGGTGGCTGATGTTAACAGAGTGGCACACCGTATCCAGGCTGTACACTCGGCCCAAATTACAATGCGGATATTACTGACCTTAGGCATAATGCAACATTCCAAGGCAAACATGAGCCATGCTGGGCTCCAGCTTCCTGAAGCCTAATGAAGATTATGAGAGAGTTTCACAGAACAGTTGTGATCATCTGAGAGGCAGCAGTTTGAAAAGTACTTGCCATTATGAGGTATGCCATTACATGGATTTGTAATGAAGAAATGCATGAGCTACTGTGTGAGATTTATGCAACAGAGTATTATAATCTTTACCCTTACTGATACTTGTCTGTTTTCTTCCTACCAGAATGGCTCCTTCTCCTGCTCCTGGGGTTGTATTGTGGTGCACATCAATGTCTGCCAGATTTAGTTCCCATGTGGAAATCTCACTCCACTGTCTACCTTCTGCTGGCATTAAACAGCTAACAGACATCAGGCTCAGTCTGGAGCTCACCATTGCATTAAACTCAAATTTCTCCTATCTCCTATATTTAATCTACAGTATAACCAGATTGTAAAAAAGACTCTTTTCTAAAAGGCAGATTGGGCCGCTTTGAAGAGTGCTGAAGGACAACCTCATGCTCTCCAAGCCAAAGCAGAAAGTTTTACAACTAACTGTAAAGCACGTTCCACCTTTCCTCCTCTCCTGGGTCTCGTGTTGTGGGCAGGCAGTGCCTGCTGCCATGCTCAGTGAGGTCTGGGGAACATGAGCAAGAGGACAACCACAGACTCTCCTGGGCTGCTGCACCAGGCTTTCTCCCCAAACCACTCCTGGGGCCTGGCTTTTAAAACACTCTTCAGGAAGGCCTGAAGCAAAGCAGAGAGCTTGGAAAATATCTGATAGATTTCAACAGCTGAATTCCAATCGCTCACCTTATTAGTTATTGAGCAGATGGTTGTAAAGACTGCTGCCATGTAGCTTGCACCAAACTAAGTCAAACAGAAATTCTAAATACGGCACTGGTGGGGAGAATGATTCTAAAGTAAGAGAGAACTAAAGATAGAACTGGGAGTGCACTGTTACGTGTTCAGCATCTTGCACTTATCTCTTTGACTACAC
This sequence comes from Cuculus canorus, assembly GCF_017976375.1. Taxonomy (NCBI): domain Eukaryota; kingdom Metazoa; phylum Chordata; class Aves; order Cuculiformes; family Cuculidae; genus Cuculus; species Cuculus canorus. The sequence continues at coordinate 28,441,113 of NC_071405.1, read as the reverse complement.
TTTCTATGAAGTAAAGCTCAAAACTTGCACAACTTTAACAACTGAAATATGGTTAGATAGTAACAAATTAACCCTCCTTAAGCCTCTGGTTCAGTGGTGCTGTGCCAGTGATTTCAGCTTGTCCTAATGCCTTCAGTGGCCTTTTTCTGCATAAATATCTCCCCTTTTTTTACTGGAAGCGCTTACAAGTACAGATGATGGGGACCTGGTTTTTTTTCAGTGATGGCAGGAGATGCGGTGGGACAGTTAGTGGAGTGCCTGAGAAGAGCCATAGGCCACTGTCCTTCACTGACTCCGGCAAAACATTGCTGAGGTTGCTGCAGACTGACTGCAGGAGGTGGTGCTCAGCTGGTGGCACGTGGAGGACTGGGCAGGTGAGAAACATGTCTCCTTGTAAAAGAAGGCACAGCTTTTGCCACTGCACAAGCTGTAATGTGCTCAGGCTCTCTCCTTGTGCTCTGCAGCTCTGTCCCAGCACAGCTTCCACCACGTGGTAAGTCTCAGTCACCTTCCTTTCGTCAACCCCAGAGATGGCTCAAAGGATGAATGAAACAAAGAAAGGCAGGGCCATGTGGACAATAAACAGTTTATTACCAATATGAACACAGATACTGTGATGCACTGACGTACCATTTTTTTAATATTGTGATAACTCTGAGACAAAGAACTTGTTGGCTGACAACTAACATGTCTCTGTTTCTTCTGGTGATGCCACAATACATTTCTGTTGGCAAAGGATCTTCATTTTACATTGCAGACTACTAGTAAAATTACTTTGAAGTCATCTATCAAAAGCAAATGGTTCACGTGTGTTCTTATCTACTACTAAAAAGAAAGGTAATACATTTAAATAAGCAAATACAAAATACAAAAAAGGCTGACAAATCCAATGTGCAGTGTCAGATGAAATCTAAAAAATCCAGAAATTTAAAATTTAATATTCTTTAGATTAAGACTTTTAAAATGAAGCAAATCCAAGGCAGCAGCAAGCTTCAAAGTGTGCTGAGTCTGCTAATAAAAAGAGTATAAGAACAAAGACAGTGCCGGTGTCCTCTCTCACCATCTTGCATGACCTTGGTACACTTAGAAATGATCCGATCTTCCTAGCATTCTCAGTACCGTCCAAATGCTTTGCAATCATTATGTTGTACTGATTCTACTCAACTCCTGCCGTATGGCTAGAAAACCAAACCAAAAAGTTAATGCATAATGTTATACCCAGTGTGATGGAAAATGCTAAGTATAGCGGTTACAGAAAGTACGCGCTGGTAAGAGGATGAGTGGAGGGTAAAAGGATGAGTGAGGGTAAGCAGTCAGCTGTTTGCTTGCAAACTGCAGTACTGATTTAAGAAGTTGGTTCTGTGGTTTATGTTAATGTCTTATTTTGCACTGGAATGAACTAGGGAGGCTCTGAAGGCCAAGCTGCTGGGACAGTAGCATAAGGGCGATGGTCTCCTCAACTGCAAACTGCCCTGTGGTTTTGCGAGCACATGGGTCTAGGGCACAGGGACAGGGAATGGATTTTAGCTCTTTTACACTCTTCTCTTTTTCCCCTTCTGTGTGAATTTAAGATGAGGAGTGCAGGGGGTGGACATGCATCTTCATATGCCCTAATGTGGGGGTCAAATAGTTATTTTGTTGTGCATTTCAGTAATGGCCCTGAAAAATACATTTAGTCATATTATAGAGCAATTTATAAAAAAGTACTGATACATTCAGTATCAGCATAGGAAGCTGACAGAAGATGTTCGGGAATGATTTTCAGTTTGGTACTCTTGTCCCCTCTTCAGCCCAGACCTGTGTGGCCGGCCAGTTAGAAATCATTTCATGCTCCCTGATTGTGATAAATTGATATGCCACAGGCTACGGGCAGGCCCTTTCTCACCCTCCCACCTGTGAGAAATACTGGCCAGTGAATTTCTCACAGGTTCATGGTGAAAGTGCTCGTCAACAGCATAAAAATAAAGGATGTAAACACAATGTAGAGGTCAGAGCTCAGGTAACATAGATGCTTGTTATTCAAATGTGCATATAAATTAGAGCTGCTCAGAGAATTCTGGAAACTCCAGGGAAATCTCTGCAGTTCCTATCATCTTATCTATGGGAAATTAGTCATAAAGATGAGAAAAATAATAATTTTTCTCTTTCTTACCATCAATTATCTCCTCTTTCACTTTGTGTAACTCTCTTACAACTTCCTCCAATATTTCCTGATGAGACAAAACACAAGTCAGCTGCTCAGAATTTCCTTCTAACTGGTGGAAGAAAATGCAAGTTTAACACGGTTGTGCTGCGTCCCCCGCCTCCACTAACGATCAGAGCCTAGCGCTACCAACAGCTACATCTGCACTCCCAGGACAAGGACGCAGAAGGTGCTGGCATATTTATTTGTAAGTTTCTGTACAGACATCTTGATCAAATACCAGTGAGACTGGGCTCTCTTGCTGCTCATCAGCTAGCCTTTCTCTAAGCACCTAGTTATAGAGGAATTCAGAAGACTGAACAGCTGTTTTGCTTGTACAGCGCATGCATGGGGAAAATGGGTAGCTTGTCAAATCTCTTTAAGTGCAAAAGACATTAGACTCACCTGCTTCATTCGATCAAAATCTAAGGCATCCATAGCCACATCATTGCTGCTGCTCACTGGCTTCATCCTTGAGAAATGGAAGAAGAGAATAAAAGAGCCAGTCAGTTCCTTGCAATGCATGCTAAGCTACACCCACCTGATGGCATGGATGACATCCATCCCAGAGCAGGAGCACCCATGTTTGAGCGCTGAATCGGAGGCTCCCTCTTGTGACGATCAGAAGTGTTCCGCAACTGGAGAGCGGCAGTGCTCCTGTTTGCACAGCCTGACCCTCAAAGTTGCTGCTTTCTCCTACTGCAGTCATACTGGAGCGTGTGCAAAGACTACACTGAAACTTAATTTACTCTTGTGCTTTTTTGGTGTTGGGAGTCACAATGATATCAGAATAGAAAATGCTGAGATGTCCTTAGGGGATAATGCCTGTTTAACAATGCATTTTATTACAGATTTTGCAGTTTCCAAGCTAGATGTCTAGTTTTCTCTCACAGTCTGTTTTCTATACAGCAACCTAGACTTTAATCAAGTCCGGAAGTAATAGTAGAAGACAGGTTAGAAAGATATTAGAAAACAATAACCCGGTAATCCTTTCTTTGGAAGGCCTGACTGAGTTAAGTGGAAGGTTTTGATACTGTGTAGAACAGGCTCTTTTTCTCTACCAGAAACAAAACCAATCTGCCCTTAATGGCCAGTACACCTGAGTGTTATCGGCCTTCATAGATGGTATTAGTCAGTGGGCTGAATGCTGATGACAGCTGATAAAATAAAGGAAGCAGAAGCTGCTTGACTTTCTCTTTTAATCAGTAACTCTAAAACATTTCAAAAATTAACCATGCTATATAATTCATCCAAAAGGCTTCAGGTAACTTTGCCATCATCTTTGGGCCCAAACTGGGGGCTGGTGGAGATTCTGCTGCTCCTGAGGGTATGCTTGGTCTTGCAACCCTTCTCCAGAAAGTCTTAATAAATCTACCATCTCACTGCTAGGCCGGAAGTTAATACAGATACAAATGCCATCAAAGTGAACAGGAATGGAAACAGGTCACCACTGAAAGGTTTTGAAACCTGCCCCATTTCCCCACAGAAGTCATTCGAGCAAGCAATGTCTGAGCACTACTCCAGGTGTTAAAACTAGGAAAGCCTTTTTTTGCACTGAACTCCTCCCAGGATGGAATGGTATTGTAGAAGATAGCTGGAAAAACTGGATGGCTGCTTTAAGTAGCCCAGGTTTCACTCCCATTTACAAGGAGAAGGGACGGTCTTTCTAAATCTATTGGAAACTCTCACATATTTCCTAGAATTGATGTGTCCCATTGGTTTTAGGAGAGCTAGAGAGACTCTATTTTGCTCAGTAACACTGGTGCATCCCTCTGAATGCTTGGGCAGGCACATTCCAGCATCTTTATCACAGCAGCAAGTAGATGCAGTTGCCATTGGCAACTTTCTCTCTGCAGACTATCAGCACTGGGGTACAAGTAACAGTGTAAAATAAAGGACATCTCTTTGAAGTAAATGCTAAACATATGTACGTTTGTGTTCTACTTCCTCATTCAGCTTATCCATCTATCTCTGTTTAGTACTTAGGACTTAGTCCTACTTTAGGCTTCTCAGCCTTTGACACCTGCCAGCTTCTGTACCCCATATCTCTCAATGCCCTCTCTGTGGCTGGGCCTTTTTAGAGCCTTATTAACTTATTGCACAAAGCTTTGGTCTCCTTTCTCATGCACCCACTGCAGTTGCATGGATGGAGGAATAACTTCCCTTCTCCCAGCTGCAAGCTCTTCAGATTTTTTCTGCCTTTGCTTTTGAATTTCTCCAGAAGTTGGACAATGAAAAACTTCTCCTATTGGCAGCATCATCCTGAAGCTGCTGTAAAAAGATGCTCCAAAACGTGCCTTCAACATGGCATAGCGCTGCCAAACTCAAACCTCTGATTCACGAGCATGAATGCTTTAAGCACTTGCTTAAGTGTTGGCTAACATTTGGGACGCCTGCGCCCACCTAAGCAGGGGCCGTTTTCATGGAACATGACTTTGACACCACACACTCTACCTTCACACTGTGCAGTGACAGACAGAACAGATATTAAGAGAATGAGTAAAAGATGTGACAGAAGACAAACATTAGTGCTGAATTATGGGATTAGCCAACGAACAAGCCAAGGTTATTAAGAAGCCAGGCTGTTAGCCAGTACCTAGAAGACACGTGGGATTGTGTGGGGCTCTTAGCTTCACAGCTCTTCACCACTGATGGATTTCTACAGCAATGGAATGAAAGAAGACATGAGTAGTGTGCGTGCTACGAGGACAGCATGACCAGCCTGACTGCTAGCCAGCCACAGGGACATCCTGTGAAGCTCACCTAGAAAGTAATGAAGATACAGGCTTTTCAACAGAATTGCTCCTTTCCCATGGCTTCTTCCCAGAGTCTGGAAAACAAAAAGGAAATGTTACTGTTTGTTAGTTTTTCTTTAACAATAAAATTCCTGAAGTTGATTGTCTTATACAGCTGCTTTCATTCAGTGAGGATGACTGACTTAAAGATTCATCAAAGCAGAAGTGCTAAATGAGTGAGGTTGCCTATATTAGAGAGAAATCTGTTTAGTGATCCCTTTAATTAGGGACCAGACAGTTAAACAACACTAAAAAGACATGGAACAGGAACAGGAGCAGGAAAACCGCAAATAACTTCTATTAAGAAATACAGGCTAATTGCTGCAAGGCGTATTTTATTCAGTACAGTACTTATTTATCTTTTTAAATTAAAAAGTCTTAGGGTTTTTTTTTGTCTGCAAGGTTGGCAGAAAACGTGGTTGTATCTAAAAAAAGCAGTAAGACCCCCACTACGCAAATTTCCACAAAGAATTTGTTTAGTGTTGCCTAAATTTCTAACTTGCAAAATGTTCCCAAAAGCCGCACTACATAACCCTTGTTACTGAAAACACTTACTTATCATCCCAATCTCCTTGTATGAAATAGTCTAAAATCAAATGAACTGTTTCAGAGACTTGAAGAACACACAATTTTATGCACAAAGGTTTGCTCCTCTGTGAGGTCCTAAAAAGCTCTTTAGAAGAATTATGGTCACACCTAGGAAATCTCTACATCTCATTCCTTATTTACATGCACCTTTCTCCTGGCTTCTTTCCTTTCTCTTGCAAACACGCAAATCATGGCTGTGTTCCAAAAGGAAGCTGGAACGGATAAATAACTCGTTTCCTTGGGAGAGATTCCTTTAAGCATGTATGAAAGTCAAGGCTGAGACAAGGATGAATGTGACTGGTTTGCAGTTTTATCTACTCAGATACAGTTATTTCAACTTATCATAGGAAAAACATTTGGGGGGGCTTTTTAATTTCTCCTAGAAAGTCTCAAGATCAGGCTTACTGCAGCAAGCTACTAGGTTAAGGAAGGATAACAGTCTGAGACCCAAATCGCAATTGTATAAATCAGGACAGCTACACTACCAAAAGTAATATAATATAGCTTTTTTTTTTTTCTCTTTGAAGATTCAGGTGCACAGTGTTGAAGACCTAGATCCTCAGCTACATGTCTGGACCGCTTTATAACTAAACTGGCTGTATTATCATTTTCTTGGCTGTACTGTCATTTTCTTGGCTGTGAAGCATATAAAAATCATCATTTCTTGCTAAGTACTGTTTTTAAAACAATAGGTATTTGGAAATGTTTCTGTTACTGCTGATGCACCCAAAAGGAGGAATATGAGCCCAGACTCTAGAGGTGTCAGAGAAGACTAGACTAAGACGACAACTAAACCACTAGCAGTTAGATTAATACCTGATGAATTTTGCTGCTGCTGGGTGGGACCTCGTGTACTGGGTGAAGGAGACGTGCTAGCATCATCCTACAAAGAGAAAAGCAGGTCGTTACTTAATTCTGGAGACAAAGCGCAGAGTTCTCTACTCTTGAGACAAGCTGTAGCATAAGTGGTGCAAAAGCAAGTTTCCTTTAAGCATGTCCAACAGGCATTGCTGCCAAGGTATGGCTCAAGTTCATTTAAACTTTAACATTTCTCATTCTTTATATTTTCTGCTAATATGGACAGCTTTTCATGATTCCACTGAATCACTCTCACCACTGTATACCAACCCAAGCTGAATTACCACTCTAAAGTGCTGGCTGCTTTTCTCTAAAAAGTCTCTGTGATATTGAAACTGAGCCACCTCAGTTGGTGGAACTGAAGGAACAGCAGATCAGATCTCAGCCTTTTAGCCCAGGTTAGCCACTGGTATCAGTCAGGGTAGTCCAGGTACTAACAGAATGTAACCACATCAGTTAATACTAGAAAGATTAAACACTACATCAGAGATTTGGATTCTTTTTTTCCTGGGATTTACATGTGACAGATCACAAAACATTCACCCATATATTTGCCATGTCAATATTATTTAGCAGCCCTCAAAATACACTCAGCCAAAGCATTAACTGTGCATTTTAGAATGAATTTGCAGCCAGTTTGACAAAAGATACTTCCACCACAAAGTGTACTCAAGATGTACATTAAAGAGATGTTCTCTAAAAACCTTTCTAAACAGCTTGATACTATTGAAAAGTTTGATTTGGGATATAAACTAATGCGAAGCTTTGAGGAGAGAGAAGGGGCAGAACGACAGCAGAGGCTGAATAGTCAGAAGTTAAATGGTGCCTTTCACCTCTGAGCGTATCATTCAAAACCAGCTTTGGGGCAAGATTAAGAGCAATGGTTGCATAGTGGGTTCAACAGGCAAATTCCATGCTTGAAGCATCCCTTGAGGAACGTGAAAGAAAACAAACAACCAAACTGCTTTTCTCCTTAAATAGTGCAACGTGCTTATTTCTGCTTTTGATACAAACCTTTCAAATTGGGTCGAGACCTACATTTTTTGAATGGATTTCCTACTGAGCAGCTGTTACTTTGTTTTTGGAGGAAATTCTCTGTATAGGTGATAAAAGGCACACATGATGCTTTATTATCTTGCAGCCATGGCAGACAGCCTTCATGAGGGTAACTGCCTAGTAACAGGAATGCTGTATGAGCAGCAGCCCAGAAAAGCACCACGTGTGAAGGGGGACAGAGTAAAGCCTGGTCTCTCTTGAATCTCGAGAGATGTCCCATGCTTTACTAGTTCAGCACATAAAGTGTTTTAATCTGCATGTTGAACTCAAAATTCCAGTAGCAAGTTCAGTGTAAAGACTGAGTCAAATCAAAATTCTTGTCTAATTACTTTAGTGGACAACATACAGACAGAAATGAATCAAAGTTCCCCAAAGCTGTCCAAATTCTATCTCACTTTAGTCTAAGTATCATGAACACATATTTTAATTTTTGAATGGCCTAACAATTAATACACTGTTCCCTCTTCAGTCCCCTGAGAAGTGTTTTATGTGCACTCTGGGGTCCAAAGTGAGTTGATTCTTGCTTTGCAAGGAGGTTGTCAATCCGAAGTTACACCACACAGTTGATGATCCACCTCAGCTTAGATGAAGTTGCAAATTTAAAATAAGATACATGAACTTGATCCCAAGTCAACTTGCTGGAAGTTTCTATGAATCTTCTTAAGGGGCAAGAACCAACAGTACTCTACAACATGGTCGGATCAGACCATGAGAAAGCACCTATTAACTTAGTTTGGACAATACCTCACCTATGAATAAGGCGACAATTCTTGTTTGTAGCGTGCCGTTCCCAGAAAAGGTGGAAGCATTTACATTTAGCTTTTGATTGAATGTGCAAATCCACTCCTGGATCAACACTGCTTGTCTTTCCCTGCCACACACAGTGAATGAGCACAGGACTTTGGCTTACAAGGCATCAACATATTTGCAAGAGCACAACAGCGAGGAGTCTTTCACTTACATTTTGGCTTTCCTCTTCCTTTTTGTCAGCTGGCTTATCTGACTGCGACGCTGCTTTCCTCCTTTGCAAAGGAACAGGAGATAGGACACACAGTCAATCCTCTAGAAACACGTCCTCCAAATGGGAAGGCTGATTCAGGCTCTGGTGGGAGTTACTATTTACTTAGTTTATCCCAGGGAACGCGACAAAGGTTGGATGTTTGGTTGCGTAGGACTGGGGTGGAGGTGAAGAAACTAGACCTCAGCAATACAACGCAGAGAGAAGGGTGGTTTTACAGGGCAGTGTTTAACAGAGGAATATAGGGTGCTGAGCATAAGAAAATGTGTTGAAGCAGAGGAAGGAAGCGCAGCTGGGTATGAAACTGGGTGAGAAAAGGATGGCTTCTCTCTAGGGCTCAGAAAGCAGTGGCTCCTCTGTCCTACACAGAAAGAACAACTCAAACCTCCACTAAGGTTTCTGAGTACCAACCCAACCCTCCACAGGTGGATGAGGTGGCTATTGCAGTGATGACACGTATGTTCTCAGCCAGCTCCAATATAATTTTTCCACCTGTCCTATATCCCCTTGTCCCCATTCCCTACCAGAGAAAGAGCTGTAGCAGTGCTCCCATGTGCTGGGAAGACAGAAAAGCCCTTTGAGCCAGGTCCATCCTCACCAGGAAAACGAGAGCCCCTTTCTGCTCCGCCAAGACCCCTGCTCCCTCCAGGGTCAGAAAGCTCTGACTAGAGGACAGGAGTCAGGAAACACGAGTGCACCAGCCTAGGTTTTCAAGTGCCTTTAGCGAGTGATAGGAGATTATTGACATCTCAAATCCAAATCAAAGGCAACAGAGGTCCTGAGCCCTGCATTCCCAGGACCAGCAGGTGTTGGTGTTGCTGATGTCTGCAGAAGTTGAGTGAGGACCCAAGGCCCTCACACTGTCCTGCTTCCAGAGGAGGGGCAAACTCCCCAAGAAGCAAGTGGCAAAGAGCTGCAATCCACCCACTAGAGCAACTGGACATGACAGAAAAGAACGATGCGTTTTTTTTATCTTTGAAGAATGCATGGTAGCACTTCTTGGGTGTAAAGGCACAGTAGCTGAAGAAAAAAGTCCAAATTTTTCATTTCCAAGCCCTATTCAGGGTCTAATCAGCACTCAGGTGTGTCAGCTACTGATTCTCTAGACATCCAGTTTTCCATTTTAGACAATTAGGGGAATTCCAGCTCTAGTCTCCACATGGATTTTGGTTGTGATGATCCTCATCTCCACTCACCTGCAAACACTACCCTTAGCATAATTTTTTATTTTTAGACACCAGTATGGCAGGTTTTTAATTTAGTCTTGATTATGACATGGACAAAATTAATTTCACCAAAAAAATTAAGATCCTGAGTGGCACTTAGAAAGTCTTCTGAGTTTCAAAACACTGCTAGAAGTTTGTCAAAGGATTTTTTTTTCCATTACCATCAACGAAAAGAAAAGCCTCAATAGATTCATAGATTGGAGGATTTGATGTAAATTTGACCAAAAAAACCCAGAAGAATAAAACACGTGTATGTGTTTGTAGGACACAGTGCTCTGTTGGAATTATTTCCAGATATTCAAGTGTATTAATGATTTTATCAGGTCAGCAATAATTTTTACAGTCTTTCTATAATACTTCATTTCTGAGGCAAAATGTTATAATGGTTATGAATCTGAGCCAGGGAAATACTTGCCAGGGTAAGAGACCAGTGTTAGACTTATGTCCTGAAACAAACTTAACTGGGCTAGAAATGATAGTGGGTGGTGGGATAGTTCATTATTCTGCTTACACTTCAGTCCTGACGCAAAGGGTTGCTCTCATGGGGGACACTAAATCTAGAGAGCCATAATTTTATACCACCTGAGTTCTCAGAAGCATTCTTCTCCGTTACTTCCCCAGCATTAGACACATTCCCTGCTTCTGAGCATTTGGTTTTCTGCTCGGGAAAGGACCCCTGAGATTCCATGCTCATCACTCAGTTATTCCTATACTGAACATACTTAGTTTGAAAAAAATACCTCTTTTACCTCCTGGCTGTCAGCTTGGTAAGAGCAACCTGAAACACAGCACAGTGTCACGTTCTTTCCTTTCTCTATGTCATCACACCTAAAATGGGTTTTGCAGCCAAAAGGAGTCCCCTCATTGTCAGTTTAAGAGCATGTGCTCAGATTACATCCTTGACTGATGCTTGTGTATTTCCAATGATTTTCATGGCTTTGTGAAGCAAAATTTAGGAGACAATTGTGTTACTACCAATTCACTGGGAAAGGATTTGCAGCTCAGTTATTTTCAGAGTAGAGGCAGCACAGTGCTCACAGCAGTACAGGTGCTTTTATTAAGATAGGGAGGAGATTCAACCCTGAATACCTGAAGACACCAGATCCCACTGCTGAAAGCCATAGTGGAGTACATTTTAGACCAGAACCACAGAAATTTGTAGGATTTCTACATCTAAGCATGATATGATATGAATGTTCATTTAGCTTACTTGCTTGAAGAGAGTTAGCTACCCCAGCATCTAGTCACTGAACCTTCCTTTGCTTACAGACAGTTCAGCAACATCAGTCTTGATAAGCAGCAGCACAGAATAGATCAGCAGACGAACCAGTAACTATTTAAAGCTATTAAACTACTTTAATTCTTAAAAGAGAGAATATGACCTATTTGCTATTTTACACTGCTGCTAACTTTTTATAGTGTTTTATATTTAATGCTTTCCAAAGGATTGCAACTGTAGTCCATGCTCAGAATTCCTTCTGAAATGACTAGGACATGGAGGAAAGCTGGGATCAGACCCTCTGAACTGGGAACTGTTTTTATACTAGACAGCATTATTTAAAAAGTCAATACCACACTGCAGGATTTGCTACAACTGCTAAACTCTGCCAGCTATCATTGCTGCAACATCTACATTTCATATTAAAGGCCAGATAATGCAGGTGACTGATATCTATGCGGGACCTCTCAAATGCAAAGAAGCACCAAAGCGATCCATTGCTAACTAAAAATGACAGCACCTTGTTGCACAATTTGGAGCAGAGCTCATGCTAATGCTTAGTTGAAGTCTAAGTACAAACCTTTTTGCCAGTAATTTATTCATTTCTTCCATTAGTCCTCCTCCACCTCCTCCACTACTTGTTCGATTGGCATCGCTCTTAGAGACCCCACTGGGGCTGGACCCTCCTGAACCATCTTCTGGCTTAAGAAAGAAATCGACATTGGAATAAATGAAAAGTTCATTTACAATCACACTTTTAATAATTAATTTTCCTTAGTATTAGGAACAGCAATCACAATCAACCCAAAACCAGAGATAGGATGTGTTCTGCCCTGGGAAGAAGACTCACATGTACCTTACTAAACCCAAGAACAGTCTGAGTGAGGCAGAAACACAGGCAAATAATGAAAAAACTCAGAGCGCTATTTGTTCATGATTGTGCATGGTTACGCAACCGTTACCTAAGTGGACACCTGATGTGAGGCCTCAGCAGTCCATACTGTTATTTTTAAGCATGGCGCAGTTTTAACCACTTACAGTGACTGAAAACACTAACATACAGTACAATGGACTTTGCAGAAGTAATGAAATCCTTGCAAGATGAGAACTTGCAGACATTCTTATTAATATTTTCTGAAGAGCAGAAATTCTACAAAATGTTTCCTGCTCGGATTTATTTGCTGTCCAAACTCACATCTTAAAGTTCACCTAACAATTAGCTGAAGCATGTTTCACCATGTTTCATGCTGGATTTTCAGACCATTACACCAAGCTGCCCTGGGCTTTCCCTCAGCAGAGAAGAGCCCATCACGGAGTCCCAGTGCCACCTCCTTACCCGCTGAACTCTCCTTAGTTTGGCACCAGCCAGAGCTGCTGCAAGCCCTGACACTGACCCATCTTCAGTGCCAGCCCCTTGCCCGGCGCCTGCCGGCAGTGGAGGTGGTGGTGGGGGTGCAGCTCCCATGGGTGGTGGAGGGACTGGGGGGGGTGGCGGAGGTGGGGGCCCCCCAGACGAAGCAGGGATCACAGCAGCACCACTGGGATGACCAGTTGGAAGTGTTGGGCCTGAAATGCAGATAATTTGAATTAGATGTGAAGCATGGTCTCCTTCAGCTCCTGCGCAAGGTCATGTTCCAAATTCCAAGGCCATGACCTGACTGCATGATGAGAGCACAACACAAGGAATCACCAAGTATGCAAAAGAATGGGAAATAGTGGGTGCATCAATAGACAATTAGCTATAGTTGTCCTCCTATGAGATCCTGTCACAGATAGGCTACTCTTCTCCCTCCTCCCTGGCTGGGCTAGTGCTTCATTCTGTGCTGAAATAAAAACACAGACAATGCTTCCCAACTAGTAAGTGGCACCTTCTTCTGCTCCTCTCATATCTTTCCACATGGAGATAATAAATTACATCAGCCAACTCTGTGGACTTCTATTAACATCAGCTTTTCACCAGAATCATGGACTACAGCAATATATCCTCCTTTCTGTTGAAAAGAAAGCATGTTGGCCACAGCTGGTCTTGCAAAATAATGGGGGAAAAGTAAACTTCAAGTAGCCCAAGGTTCAGCAAGGCTCCTGAAAGCAGCAGCCTGTTGGAGGGACTGATGGTGAGTAACTCCATTGTAGTAACTCCGTTGTAGTGTTTCACCTGTCTGTAATAGGCCAGTTGAATAAATCCACCTCCTCGAGGCTATTTCCTCACATAACATTCCCTCAGAACAGGCTGCTTTTGATACATGATCACAGGTTCAATAATTTGGTAAATGTTATTTTGAAAGACAGGTGTTTTGACTGAGGAACACCTGGAAACTGTATTTAACATAAGCTGCTTGGCTTCCTTTTTATCTAGGTTTTCTTACAATACTGCCTTATTGCTGTGGTTACTTTTGCCATTATTTCACACTCCCGATTCCATTCTTGAAATGAACTGTAGCTGCTATTAGAAATATTTTAAACGTTTCAAGCCCTCTTTGGTTCATGAACATAATAGCTAGTAATTCATTGTGGGTACAGTTAATTGTAATTGCAAAACTACACCCACCTAATTAGAGGCCAGCCTGAGGCAAAAATTGAATTGAGTCAAAATACTGGACTGATGCGCATTTAAAATAACTTTACTGAACTAAATGGATTTCAAGGACTTATATCAGTGGAAGGACTGAGCCTCCAGTGCTTACAATAATACTTCTAGCAAAAAGTGAAAGGAAATGTCTAAGTCTTCTTCCTTTTCTAGGCACATCATTTAAGCGTTATATGTGGTTATAAACAGGAATGGATCCAATTCACAAAATGTGTATGATCTGAACTGCAAATAGTCATTACTAGTAACTGCTCTGACTCCACAGGCTTTAGATGAGCACTAAAAATCAAGACCATATGCCAAGTGCCAGACCCAAGCTCTTGATCTGCCTGCAACGAAAAAAGTTTGCTGGAATAGTTACAGTGACAAGCCCTCAACTATAAATGCAATTTATACCAGGAAGAGAGTTTCTAGAATGAAGTAAATTACACAAGCACAGGGGATTCTGAGTAGCTATAACAAAATCTATGTTTTAGCTTTTATGGGTAACAGAAACGACACTTAAGGAAAAGAGTAAAAAATCACAACCTCTATCAGTATTGCTATGCAGACACTAAGTCTACCACAGACCCGGCCTCCAGCCAGTATTGCCACACAGACAACAAGTCTACCATAGGCCAGGCCTCCAGCTTCAGAAGAACCCATCTGCTACGTCTGGACCAGTTGAATATAGGCTCTATATTAAGCTTGCTGCCAAATGCAATTTGATTCTGCTGAATGTCAAAGATCTCCTTCCAGGCTAATGCAGTAGGAATATGCATTGCAACAACCCAGCTACAGGGCCTTGGTCCTGTAATTCTTGCTTTTTGCCTTGCTTTTAGCTCAGATGGTCCCTGGACCAGTGCTGAGTGATTTCGATACTTTTTCACCTTGGTTTCAAGATAGCTGTAGGTCTCAGCCTTTTTTCTACCAGTCATGGGAAGTGTGAATGGGTCTTTTTAAACAGTTGAAAGCTAAAGCTTTATACAGGTTGCAACTCATTCAAAATCAGTACTTACTCAAGTGGGCAATGGCTGATGAAGTCATGTAAGGAGGGGTCCTCCTGGGCATAGTCACCTCAGACACAGCAGCGTGAGGGGGAGGCAATGGAAGACAATGTGACACGGGCTGAGAGCACTGCTGTGGAGGCCAAGACAATGGATGGGATGACGGGGAGGGAATATGGCCACAGGAGCTGGGTGGGCTGGCAATAGTGGGCAGCAGGAAGGAGGCTGCAGCTCCTAGGTGTGGAAAGAAGGACCCATCCATGCTTTTCACCTGGGTCCCAGAGGCGCCCAATGCAATATGTTCTTCAGGATGGCCATTCAGAGGTACATTTGCTGAGGTCTCCTGGCCTGCTTTATCTGCGAGACCCCTGACCCTGTCAGGCAGGACAGGAATCACAGGCAGGATGGTAGGGCCACGTGGCTGCAGGACATCACCCCTCTGCAGAGGCGGTGTGTTTGTGGCGGAGGAAGCAGAAGACCAAGGAGAGTAGGAAAGAGAAGAGCGCCTCAGAGGCTGGCAAGAGGCAAAGGAAAAGTGGGAAGGATGAGGAGGTGGAGGAGACAGTGAGGTTCGCCTGATGCCTGGCGTTATGATCCTGTGGTTTGGGCAGGCTGGAGGGGAGGAAGCTGGAGTTGTTGGCAGCTCAGAGGCCGAGTGCCTGTGCAAGAGCTGCAGGCTCTCTCTGTCTCTCTGCAGGGACCTGAAAGAGGATTGACTAGTGGGCTCAGGGACAGCAGGTGTCAAAGAGACAGCACTGGCATGAGGTGGTGGCAAGGGCTCAGCAGCAACAGGAGCACTGCAGTCACTGCAGGTGGGAGGAGGAGACTGGGGCTGAGAGGAGGGAGAGCACACGCTTGTCTGAAGGGTGGAAACTAAAAGAACAGAAAAGACAAATGAAAAGAATAAGATGGGTACGCGACAAGGAATGAAACCAAGGCAAAGCAGAACAGAGAAAAAGGAACCACAAAGTCAATGCAAACAGAAACTCAAACAAAGCAAAGAGGAGATGGTGCAGGCACCAGCTTGCGGTTTTCCAAACCTCAGCAGAACCAGAGAGTTGAGTGAAGTAGGACCCTGGCAGCACAGGATGGGCTGTTTGCTCCTCCCAGGGCTGTGCAGAGAAGAATCCTGGCAGCGCTGGCAGGGCTGTGTGCTCTGGTGCCAGCAAGGCTCCTCCAAGCCACATGTGAATCTGAGTCAGGGCCATAAGCATTGCTCTTGCACAAGGGGCTGCTGCAAGAGACATGCTGAACACACCTTGTAGCCAGGGAGGTGGCAGCCAGAAACACCCGGGACCCATGTCCCACTCCTTGCAGATATTGAGGCAGGATTTTGGCTATGTTCCCTCTGTCAAAGAGGAGTCCGACAACTTCTGTCACTGACTAAGGGATGTGTGTATGTCTGAGCTGGTTTCAAGTCAAAAACTAAAAAGTTGTAACATTTGACGAAGAACATTTCACTTATGTGGTCAGATAAACTGAAAATACTTCCCTAAAATAAAAGCCCAAACACAAGATGGCCACCTAGGCTTGCTTCTTTCAGAGAGGAAAAGCCATATCTTGTACTCATAAGCTATTCCTGTCATCTCTTCTCTCAGCTTAGCGCAACTTAATATGCTATAGAAGATTTTTGTAAGCTCATTAAATATATATATATTTTCCATTAAGCTCACAGAATACTCCTCACTTCATGGCCACAAAATCCCCAATGACGAGCATGTAGAGCTATATTTTCCTCTGCACTGTAGTTTGCTTTGTGCTGCACAGTGATGGGGAGCATCTGACCCAGCACATCAAGCACATCCACCCCTTCATGCTGACATATGCCCTGGAAACATGGAGTCACTCTTGTGGTGACTGCACAACATTGGGGGTGTGGAAAAAGCATGGCCAGGCCTTCTTTGTATACCAGAAATCTCCCTCGGCTGTACAAGTTTTGCCAAGCACAAAACCTGCCTAGCAGCACCTACACACCACAGACCCAAGCCTCTGCAAAACAACACAACCATGCCCAAAAGCATGTAAGTCCCCTAGCTGAAAATGCTTTAAAATACAATCATCAGTACAACCACTCTTAGCATTCTAGCTCTTGTATAGCACCATGCAAAACCCAACTACAGGTAGAGAAGACGAGCAGGGACAGACTATATCTGCTTGGTTTGATACATGCCTGTGGTAGAGGTTCTTCTTTCCAGAGATTCCTGGCGCTGTTGCTGTTGCTCCATCACTTGCCTAAAACAGCAATGAAAAAAACCAAAAACCCTTGGTCATTATGTATTCTTTAGAATTTTGAGTAAAAGCTTTATACACTGAAATGCTCTCAAGCTGTATGTGTGAGCCAATCCTGCACAGAAGTGCTGTTCCTCTGAGATGGAGGTGGGTTTAATTTTATGTACTGGGGCTGCAGCAGTGCCATTGCATGCATTGGGAAAGCGTAACCAGGACACTGCCCTGCACCTGCCAGACACCGCAGGGGCTGGTTGGTCCATTTAATTTAACACCTCAGTAGCTTCTGTAGGAGGACCAGTCAGTGCTGCAGGTCCAGGGGAGCACAGCAACGATGCATAAGCATTGCAAGGGAAGAATAAGGGGCATCTTGCATAAAAGAACATAGTCCCAAGTCTTTTATAGATCAGGACACCAAAGGACTAGTAGTTAAAATGAAAATAGAAGGAAACTTGATTGGTATTCAGGCGCCGACTGAACAAAACCTGTTCTGTCCAGCTGCACAACCCACTGACAGCCTGCCACCTGATGCCCCAGCACAACCACTGCTGTGGTGGCCAGTGTGGCCACGAGGACCACAACTGCCGTGTTTCCTCCACAAATGCAGATCACAACATTGCACTGCTGCATTTTCGTCACCCTTCTCCTCACGAGCTGCAAGATCCCCTGCTATCCAGGCCTGGTGTCCCAGAGGGAAATGCACTGCCAAGGCTTTTTCCAGGGTCTGCTTTCCAGAGATGTGCAGTTCCCAGGGTCTATCAGCAGAGGTCTTCTCTTGCACACTATAACACTTCTGCAGAAAGAGCTGTCACTCTGACCCCTGCCACAAACCAACCCTGGCATTTCTCTTGTTAAAAAGATTGATATCTAAAAACCAGACTATTTGCCAGGCTTTTCACCATACACTAAAGATTTCAACTATACTAAAACACAACTCTGAAATTCCTGGAGCACTTGGTAATTAAGGTTTATTATAATTTATTCCATGATTCTAGGTCAAGTTTGCCTTGAATTTGTTCCACATATGTTTGGGCCAGTCTTAACTGCATAGAGATGTCCTTTTTCGGTAACGAATTTACTTCATGATCTGTACAGTAAGGCCAGCTTAACTCCAGGCAATGCTTCTATTTTGATCTCTTATGTAACGCTTCAGAGAGATCTCCCTCTTGCATTTTTACTTCTACTTTCTAGAGTCTGCTATTTTGAATAATGCTATCTTCTTACATACAAATAAAAACTTTTTTAGAAAAATAAAGTTACATTATATAAGGAAAAAAAGAATGTCTTAATTTGCAAAATAAATTTCCCATATTTCAATTCTAATTCAATAGATGGGACAGGAAAATCCACGATTATAATTATTAGCTGTGGAGGGATCGATCCTCAGCAGTTTTATGTTGAGTACATGCAACCCATTGAGGACACTGCCAAGCCACCGGCAATTTCTGGAAGACTATTATAGGCAGCTGAGAAAATTATTACACGTGCAGAGGGGAAATGGTTTTGAGGAACAGCCTTAGTTGGCTGATTCAACTGGTTTCATTTAAGCTACCCCACTTTAAACCACATAAACAGAAATTTTCAATTCAGTACATACCCTATCTCTTACTTGATAGTTATGAGCTGAATGCATATGCAACAGCATCAATTGCACTGCTAAAATTTCAATTGTAAAGACGAGTACTAAGAATTTCCTAAGCATACCATCCCTTACCTTGGCTTGGCATTTATTACAAAAAATTGATGATGAAGAAGCACTTGACATATACACTTTCCTCATTAAACCTGGGGGAAATACTAAGTTTATTGGAGGACAGACTTGGAAAGCTCGAGCCTGACGGACCAGGAAAGAAATATAGGTAACGTGTCTCCAAGTTGCTAGAGCCACTGCAGAGCGGATCCAGGTGTGGGGTGCTCCTCAAAACAAGGCTGAGCTACTGCCATTTGAAGTCAGGATTCATACCAACCTTGCCTGCCTTTGGGCAGGAACAGTTTATACATGCCAAACATGCCCTCCCACATGTGCTAAAAGGAGAAGTTCTTACACTCTTAGGAAGTCAAATTTATTCCAGTGGAACTAAATAAAGCCTGAGATTGGCACAAGGCTGCTTAAAGAGTATGCAAGGAGTAAAGTGCAAGAGGGGACAAATTACACCCTGCCTAAAAAATATATTCTTTTAACATTTGTATAAAGGTCTCTAAGAAACTTTTTAACAGACAAATTCGCAGGGTAGTTACCATAACTTCATTTCCTTGCCTGCTTATAAGATGTTCAAAAAAAGATAGGCCTAAAATAGGTCTGCTCTATGCTTAAAGAATGCATCAGCATAATTAAAGCTAAAAATCCTCAAGTGCAGATGTAGTAATAAGTGCATCTACTGGCATAGCTTATTCCAGTCCAATGGAGCAAAAGGAGCTTTCCCAGAACCATGTGCTCTGTAGCAGTGAAATAATACCTACCCAAAAGGCTTTTACTGTCTCTAAATGAAAACTAATATATATATTTTTTCAGATCTAGTTAAACTGCTCGCATTTTAAACGTACAGACTAGACACCTAAATTTGAGGTCTGAGTTACTTATGCTCTGAAGAATCAGTTATTTCCACTGGTTAAATTAAAAGCTAGATGAGGTCTTTCAGCCAGGCAGTGGGGACAGGCAGCATCCCTCCACCTCTGGGTGAGCAACACTGAGCTCTCCTCTGACCTTTAGGATAGCTCTGCTATCCCAAAGCAAATCTTACAAATCTCAAGCCAAATATTATTACTTGCTGACTCATTTAATAGTCATAATTACTTGCTGACTCAATTTAGTAGTAATTCCCTACTAGATCGTGGGCCATTTAAAGTTATTCATAAAGGTGCAGGAAACCAGTTATCCGACAATTCCCTCATAATTTTGGGGGAGAGAGAGAGAGAATCCTAAGTAATCCACAGCCTGTGCCAGGGCCTTGTCTTCCTATGCATGGTTTTGGGCCATCAGAACAATAGTCCTGAAGCATGAATGCAAATGATATATTGCAATACTTCATCTCTGTTGCTGTAGGAACATGTGACGTTAAGCTACACTACTCATAGGACCAGGGCAGTCCCTGGACCCTGCAAGGGGGAATCTTTGCTGCTCACAGGTTGCACCTACAAATGAAGATGTAGCCCACTGAGCCTCTGTCACCCAAGACCAACATTCACCACCATTGGTGCTGAACTGCCCCTGCAGGTCTAGTTTCCACTAAAATCCTTAAAAAGCTGTTCACTATCTGAGCCAAACACTGGCAAATTCCTTTGGAGGGCTAACTGCACTTGCTGATCCTCCTCTCATTACACAAGCAAATGCAGACACCTCACTTAAGCAATGGTGGGCACCAAGCTTAGAGCAACAACAGGTCTTGTGGGTTCCTGTACTCCAACACACTCCTGATGAAGTGAGGCTCACCAGCTTATACTTATTACAGCAGAATATTCTGTAGTGTTTCTTATACAGTAGGAGAAATACACTTGCAGTGAGCAGAATACAGGGAACAAAAGTGCTTTTTTGTGTGCACAAACCTGTATTTCACCAGAGAGGCACAAGCCTGGCTAAGCAGTGCTGCTGTCACGGACACCACCGATGCCTGGCAGACAGATCACAGCTCTGGCAGCATAGACTACCAGTCAGTCAAGAAAACTTCATCCAGAATGGGAGAGGTAAGTCTTATACTTAGTGAAGTAAGCTGTGGATACTGCTGCTACAGGGATTTCTAATGCTGCTCCAGGAATCTTGGCTGAATCAGCAAAGCTGAAAGGAGATGGGCCTCATAATTTGATTATGGAGACAGGCATATAAGGATGGACTCTCACTCCTGTCTACCTTCCCTTTGATGTCAAGGAGGACACTCTTAGCAGCTAAAGAAAAGGCCACGTAGAATAATGGCACTAAAGCTAGACAAACGTGTAAAGGTGAAGGGTATGACTTTACAATTTCATTTATTATTTATTAGAGCAACACATTCATAGAACTAACAGCATATGATATAAGAAGTAGCCATACATGAATGGGCCTAAGGTATCAATGACAGTGTCTATGGTCCATCAGATGCTCCTTGGGCCACATGACTGTCAACAGCCAGCAGGTAATCCAGAATAGGATCAGGGTAGGCTTTTTTAATGTGATCGAGGACCACATACTCTACAAAATGCTTTTTAACACGTTCTGTCTTTAACTCTGAACATCTGCACGCCCCACTCTCATCTTTGAGAAGAGTTTACCTAGGCCTTCAGTTCACCCTTTAAAAAGTCATTACAGAATCGTTAGCAGTAATTACAAAAAACCCAGAATCAGCTTAAAACAGGTACAAGTAAAGAGAACAGTGCTTATGTGTGAGCAAGGAATGCACATTCATCCAAGCTACAAACTAGAACTCTACCATAACTGTTTAACTCCCACTTACCTTCTTTGTGCTTCCATCTCATCTGGAGATGGCCCATTCTGAACCTGGCGCTGGGCAGCTGGACCTAGAGAAAAAAAAAGAAAATAGTATTAGGAAAGCAAATTTATTTTTTCCTATTAGACATATGATCACCTCCTGTAAATTTTTAGTCCCACTGGGAGACTCCAATGGCTAAATACGTGAGCAGATTAGCCCACATTGTCAGCACTGTGGTAGCTGCAGACCACATGCTCATCCCGTGGCAAGGGTGAAGATCTGCAGTGTTGCAAAAGATGTCATGTGAAAGGACAGTTCATCACACTGGGATGCATTTTTAGCTTCTGCATGGCTTCGATCTAACCCCCCTGGATTATTGCATGCTTGCACAGTAATCAAACCACAGTGCAGAGTTTGTGAGCACACATGCTCGCTATTGCTGCAGTGATGCTGAGTTGCCATCAAGAAGCCACCTGATGGAACTGCAAGGAGAATCAATATTAAACATGCCTTTTACAAAGGCGGCTTTCCTTTTTACAACAACAAGCCAGTCCTCTGCTTCTACAGGATCCATACCAAACTGAGCTTTGACTGGCATTTGCCAACAGAATTCAACTGTTCATATCGCCATTTAAGTGACATCTCCACTTGACTCTGATAATTTAATCTCCGTTCTTGGACATTTAATCAAGCACAATGACATTTACATACTATTTCCAGAAATAAATAATTATTCTGAAAATAAAAATAATTGTTGGTAACAAACTACAGCAATCTTGATTTGATGAGGTGGGTTTCAACTGGGACTAAACAGGTAAGAATTCTATTCAATGAAACAGCAATTTTCCTGAGAAACAGCACTGAGAAACAGATCAGCTATAGGCAGGAAATTATTATGTACACCTTAGTTTTTTCATTTTCAAATGTAAAATTTCATTCTATTAGAAGTTATCCAACAAGTGCAAATCGGAATTAAACACTTACAAACCCAAGTATGTCACTCACAAATTGTTACGGACATTTCTCTCCATTTTCTTTAGATGCTTCTGCCAGGCAGAATGCCATCCAAAAATGAATTTAAGAAGTATGACTGTGTGAAAACGGGAAAGGTGGCAGAAATGCATCACGGTTAGAAATTCCAGAGCACTGACTGATCCTGAGGAAATTGTGTGTATTTTTGATATGTGCTTAAGGACTGACATTTGCAGAATGGAAACACGGTACTTTCTGAAGATTGGGCCCAAGTATTCCAGTTTTGGGTATCCCAAAATTGAGGCCAGTGACAGGCACTGAATCAAAAGCTCTGACATTTAAAAATGTCCTAGGATTGGGTATGAAGTCTCATGGGTATGAAGGATATGGGTATTAATGTCTCATGAGCAACAATTTAATAGTTTGTCACAGGCCTTTGGCAAACTATTTAGAAAGAAATACCACACAAGAAACAATGAATGGTGGGGAGAGGGTGGGCTTTTTGGAAGGAACAACCTTAGCAGGTATTTGGGAAACACAGAGTAGGAGAGTCATGTAAGTAGTTTAAGGTGTAACAAGGATGCCATGTTACTGCATCAATACTTGTACTGTACATCTTCACCACTGGTGTCAAAGAAGGCCAAAGCTGTCACTGTGCACCAGTTACAGAGTGAATTTAAACTACTTCTGAACATAATAGGAAGATGGGAAAGGTCCCAGCCCCAACCTGTGGAATTGGACTAGATTCCTCCCAAGTTAGCAGTATCACCGGTTCGGACTCTGCTGTGTGCAGGTAACACCAACATTCTCATAGGCACACACACATACACGAGGTATTTCAGTAAGCAGACTTCTGGGCAAAAGACTTTCAAGGCTTAAGTCAGATACACCTCCCGCACTGGATAACAAATTCCACTGCAATGAGCCATAGCTGTGCTCATCCCTGGATATGATTTCATCATGAGAAAACTTCCCTGTATAAAGACTCAGAACAACATACAGAAGCCTGCATCCTGCTCGGAAAAAGGCCTAAAATAGGCACTAGCATGAACAAGAAAGGCCAGAGGATGAGACAGCAGAAACAACAATTCTTCCCTGGCAATAAAAAATGTCAAAATATATAGAAAGCTGTAACCATAGAATGGTTTGGATTGGAAGGGTACCTTAAAGATCATCCTGTGGTAGCCCTCCTGCCATGGGCAGGACACCCCTCACTGGACCAGGGTGCTCAAAGCCCCATCCAACCTGGCCTTGAACACCTCCAGGAATGGGGCAGCCACGACCTCTCTGGGCAACCCATGCAAGTGCCTCACCACTCTCACAGTAAAAATTTCTTCCTAATATTTAATGTAAACCTCCCCTCTTTCAGCTCAAAACCATTATCCCTTGTCATATCGCTATGCTCCCTGATAAAGAGCCCCTCCCCATCTTCCCTGTAGTCCCTTTAAGTACCGGAAGGTTGCTATAAGGTCCTAGAGCCTTCTCTTCCCTAGGCTAAACAAGCTCAATTCTCTCAGCCTGTCTTCATGTGGGAGGTGTTTCAGCCCTCCGATCATCTTTGTGGCCTCCTCTGGACTCACTGTAACAGATCCATGTCCTTCCTGTGCTGCAGACTCCAGAATTGAATGTACTATTTCTGGTGGGGTCTCAGCAGAGCTGAGTAGAAGGGGAGAATCACCTCTCAACCTGCTGTCACACTTCTTTTGATAAAGCCTAGGATACAGTTGGCTTTCTGGGTTGCAAGCTTCTCATTCACCAGCACCCGCAAGTTCTTCTCTTCAGGCCTACTCTCAACCCATTCCCTGCCCAGCCTGTGTTTGTGCCAGGGTTGCCCCGGTCCAGGTGTAGGACCTTGCTCTTGACCTTGGTGAATTCCATGAGATTTGCAGAGGCCCACGGTAGCAGAGACCCATGTCCTGACCCATTGCTATCTTGAGACAGGTTAACAATCAGTGTTTTCTGAGTAATGATTAATTCCTCTCTTTTACAGGTTTAGATTTCTTACTGAAATCATCACACTGCAGCAAAACACATTTATTTAAAACTTCTCCAAACTAATTTTTCTTCTGTTTTACTTGTGACCAGTAGTGAGACATTAAAGAAGTGAACTGTATTCACTTCATACTCAATTTTAAGATAGATTTAATGTCCTCCTCTGGACATTAGTTTTGTTTAGCACAATTTTCTTCTTTAAGTGCTTTAGAACTGAAGAACCCTAACAAAGCAGCAAGGCAAAAAAGGGCAAGCATGGACAGAAGAGGAGAATGATGCTGTAACAGGAAGCCAGTCCTCTTTCCTGTGTAAAACAAGAAGTAGTGGAGTAAATGTTGACAAGATAATGCTACCTGAGGAAAAGCCTAGGCCAACTGCAGAGGTCAATCACAGCCCACAAGAACAGGGATACTGACAGTGTATTCCTGCAGAGCCTTGTACTGATTGGAATTGGTAGGAAAAGAGTTCGAGGAAAGTTGTATGTAGAGTTGTCCTGGGATAACAGGGTGTTCAGGGCAGTTAATTTTGCTGCCAGGGGATTATAAATCTTCTTGCTACCAGTGAGGAAACACACTGTTTCTGTTTGCCACTGGTTGTTGCTTTGCTTGAGTTACCCATGACCATAAGAAAGAACTTATTCTGGCATCCTTCCTGTGATCTTATTCAAACTAATGATTTTCTACAGTTATATGAAACCTTAATCTGCAAACCATTAAGAAAAAGGTTAGATGCAACAAAGATTTTGCCTGAGAGTGGCAAATACACTTAGAAGTCCAATCCAAGGCTTCAGGTCCATTTATTGCCAGAAACATAAATTTTGCTAGATTTGCCTCCAGCTAAAATCCAGTCTTCTTGGCAGACCCAGGCATACCACCATCTGATATAAAGTCGGCAAACACCTTCAGTCTCTGTAATGATGGAGCTTCACGTTTCTCTTATCCTTGAGCTTGCTTTTAGCACACTTGGCCAAAATGCATACTGAAGGCGAGGATTATTTTTAAACTTGGTTCCTTATGTGCATGCTCTGCAGCGCACACACACAGCAGACACCTGCATGACTGCAGATTTTTCAGATTCAAATGGACCCTCCTAGGTTTAACTTCTCTCCACATTCTTAGATGTCTCTCAGACATGAGCAGATATGAGCAGCAGGTGCTCTTGGTGATGGCATCCTCATTTAAACATGCTTCTTGAGTTGCTCTGTGAGCTACCTCTGATCCTGACAGCCTTTGGGAACTGCTGCACAGAGAAGAGCACTTCTCAGTACAATAACCAGGAGCGACAGTTTTGCTACTGACCCATTTGCAGCTTCAGAGCTGTTGCAATCTACATTTTTAGCAACTAATTAATGCAGGAGATAGATACACTCTGAATGTTGCGTTAGCTTGCTTCATTGCTTTGTAATAATTAACTGCATTTATATATAAGCATCTTGTGATTCAGCTCAAGGCAGATTTGGGGAGCACACAGATGTTTTCTGTTTGCTGCTTCTCCTCCCAGTCTGCCTTCCCCAGCTACCCCTAAATATGCCATTGGGAACTCCTGGCACCAGGGCACTGCTTTGTGGTGGGTGTGCCGGTTTCCACATGCTGGTGGCTGCTCTTGCACCACCACTACTGCTCCGAGATGTCCACATCCAGACTCACAGCCAGCCTCAAAATGGAATCAAAGCTGTGACAGAGGAAAAACCCATGGTCCTGCTTCCATTGTGGCGGGAAAGCATGAGCAAGAAAGAACAATGCCATAATTTCTCTCCTGCTAGAGCAGTCCAAAGCAGTGTTTCTTCTTCTTTTACTCATGCTGCAACTGCAAGCACCACTCACTGTCTAATGCAGTCAAGAAAATGGCAAAAGTAGGCTCATTCATCTGAGCAACCAGGATTTTGTGTTTCTTCAATACAGAAGGTCCAGACTAACCCACTTAGAGATCTTTTATTCATTTTACAAACCGGAAACTGAGCACCTGCCAAGGGACTGTTCTACAACCACTATAGCTTCTGAGGTGCTCATGGACCAGCATGATGAACGTGAGGAACGTGAGGCTAAGGAGAGGTTTCTGGGTCAAAGCTGAATAAGAAATGTACCTGGGCTTTAAATTCCTGAGACTGAAAATTTTTGTTCTGCATAGGAACAGAAAATTATGATTTTGCATGAATAAAATCACAGCAGACTATGAGAGCAAAAGAGGTAGGAGCCAGACAGACAGCTTTCCCTTATTGCTTGATGGTTTCAGCACATACTTGGATTGCAGGAGACTGGGGTTCAGGCACCAGATCTGACCCCTTGACATTTATATCCATAGAATGACAAACACTTGCTTATCTTGACCAGAATAGAAGAAATCATTCCAGATTAGAAGTTCAGGCAAAACTTATCTTATCATACAAATACTTTCAGAAAATGCCAATTTATTTGACAGAAATAAAAATAATCAACCATCTAAAGCATTTCTGACCAATGCGAATCCCAGTGTCCTCACGGGGGGTACAACTTGGGCCACCACTCCCCTGCCTCAGGGTACAGAAGGAGGATTCCTTGCTGGGCTGCTGCCAACTCCTGGGGCCAACCTGTCAACTCAAGCCAGGACTCAGCTAGACGGTGCATTTTATTGTTTTCACCATAACCTCTTCCCTTCACCCCCACACAGCCAAGGAGGTTCCTTGTTCTCCTCCACACTGCTGACCACTTCCCCCAGTGCCCCAAAACCAGACCAGCCTTGCCATGTGTGTGTGAAATGAAGTGGGCTCTGGCCCCGCTCTGGCCGGAGGGCGGAAGTTACCTTCTTACACCACCGCTTCCCTCCGTTTCACAGCCTTGCTGTAATTTCAGCTCTCTTGCTGCTGTTGGGTAATCATGCTGCTGCTGTCAAGACTCTGTCAGCACTTTAAACATCTGCTTCTGCCTGGAGACCTCAACCTGCTCTTGTCCCCTTTGGTCTGTCCTGTGGGGACTGCACATGCCATGAGGAATTGCCCACGGAAGGAGCCGGCACAGAACTGGGCTAGTGCCCATGGAAGGAGCTGGCTCGGAACCGGTCGCAACACCACTGTGCTAGTGACACTGTGCTCACACTCATTAGTAGAGATAATTATCCCGGACAAAGCACCAACCTAATTAGCCTAGATAAAGCATGGAGATAAAGCAGTGTGCCTATGCTACTTCTGAGGCCCAAGATAGTACAATCAGAGTTGGATGACATGGCAGCTCATGTAGACCTAAGTTTCCATTGTGAGTTAAAAGACTGGGAAAAGGGATGACCCCATAGGCAGAGCCATGGGCCCCTTGCACGCGCCACCATGGTGTTTCCACGCCAAAGGTTTGGGACTCCACACATCCTGCCTCATTTGACATGGAATAGCTCACGCGTCAGTCGTGCTACAGAGAGTGACTGTCTGACCAGGATGCAGGGGCTGAGGCAAAGCACGGACAGATGGGCCAATGGGGCAGTTTTGTCTGTGGGTCATTAGTGGCTTAGTTTTACAAATTTTAACACCATTAGGGTTTTGCTGTGCTGTCAACTATGTGACAGTGTCCTCAGTTCCATACAGGATCCTGTTGGATCATTTGAATCACAGTAAGCAAAACCACCCTAGCAGAGAGAGAGGGAACACACTCACCAAAGGGAGGGTCTGGGTACAGTGCCACAAAGCCTGCTTTCAGGCACTGTTTGCCTCATTGCTGTTAAATATTAACTTCAAATAGAAACGAGTTTCAGGGAGTGCTATTCATGGGCTGGGTGCCTTCATTAAACACATTAAATACCTTCCATAATTTCATTTACACATGGACTAAACTTTTCCTCTGAGAACTGCAAGGAACTTTATCAGCCTTAATTAAGCTTTACTAGTGCTGTGAGGCAGAAGCTAAGTGACTTGATTACACCCAGACCATGTCTGCACAAGTAAAATTTGTTTGCACCGAATTATCTACAGGTGATATTTGCTACCGACAGTTAAACCTATGCAAACGGTCACCTAAGACACCCTTATTCTGATGCAGACCAAATTAGTCTTGGTTCATTCTAAGACAAGAACGGTGCAGTGAAATAAGCATTTCCAGTTGCGCGGTAGAAAACTTCTCTACCTCCCTTCCTTCTCCTTTGGTGATTGATAGTGTTGCAACTTCATGGCAGCGGAAAGTAAAACACATCCTCTTAAAACCATCCCCATCAACACTCCACACAACCTCATTTTACCTTACACTACACTGGACAAGGAACACTGTGTATCCAGATACTAGCTCTCAGCGGAAGTGTAGAAACTCCCAACTTAGAAACTCTTACAAGCGCCACTCCCAAGACTGCAATTGCTTTACATTTATCTCTTCCTTTTACCCATAAGATTACTTTAATCTAACATAACGCAAACCCTCCTTAAATTGAAATAAGGGTGTAAGTACAGGGGGTCTGTACGAAATCTGTCTCTTTAAACTAAAAACTGATTTAACATTCACTGCTGAAGTTTTCTGACGTAGATAACATTTTGGGACAGTGACAGAGCTGGAAAAACAAGCCTGATAGTTAACATGGGAGTGCCTTACCCTATCATTAGTGCACACCTCCTGCAAGCACATATGTATGGGTGTGTACACTATGCACAGTCCTTTTCTTTATCTTTTTTTTTTTTTATTTTTTTAGAAAAAAAACAACAAATGGAATTGAAGGGCTCCCTCCATGCACAATCACATGGCTGTGCAGGATGGAAGACACCAGCTCCAGAGAGGAGTTACCAAATAGAAAGGCCATGCAAAGATCCAGTGCTGCAAGATTACTAGAAAGAAATCGTCAGTTCACCAGAATTGCTACTGAAAACATCAATGTGAAACCAGCGTGCCTTTGACTCAACTGCTAAAGCTGTTAATTCAGCTATTTCGCATATAATATGATGACAATTGTTTGATCCTGGCTGTTTATCCGCCATGGTACTGGCACAGCATTTGATAATTTTTCATGCTGGTGTCTTGGTTCAGCTGGAGGAGAAAAACTTACTTTTTTTCATTCTGAATGCAATCAAGATGAGTCAGTACCAAAGCAGCTCCTGCAGTAAGCAACTGCTTTCTGACAGCAGGGATCATATTTAATATGTAAAGGATGTGGCTCAGGTGCATTTATCTCTGCGTCAGTGCCTCAGCTTAGGAGCACAGCTTGGGTTACCTCTCACATAAAAGACAGCTCAACCAGCTTTGAAGAAATTCAAAAATATACACAACTGACAGTGCAAACAGGAAGCCTTCCAAACTTCCACAATGAGGTGGCTCCAGAGCTGTCGGGGTCAGCATCTCCCCTAGAATAGTGTAGGGTGGTGGAACTGCATCCCCATGGTTAGGGCATTCAACAGTGGGACACAGAATCATAGAACAGTTTGGGTTCGAAGGGACCTTAAAGATCACCTAGTTCCAATCCCCCTGCCATGGGCAGGGACACCTCCCACTAGACCAGGCTGCCCAAGGCCCCATCCAACCTGGCTTTGAACACCTCCAGGGATGGGGCAGCCACAACTTCCTTGGGCAACCTGTTCCAGTGGTTCATCACTCTCATCATGAAGAAAACCACCCTCATAGTGAAGAAGCATTTCTGGTCAGCGACTGCCTGTATTTTGTCCAGTGACTGATTAAAGTAAATTAGAATTGCATGAGAACTGTGAATGATTTTGCTCTCAGTAGCTCAGTTCTACCAGGACAGAAAAACTGCACTCTGATCTAGAATAGCACGAGCCTGCTGGGTGAAAGGGAGGTGGGACATGAAAGCTTCAGTTTCCCTGGGCAGAGGAAGTGGTTGAACCTTGGTACCCAACTTCCCAGGGAAGTGTTTCAAGCACCAGACCTTCAGGATGGCAGCAAAGCAGAAGGTCATGCCTACGCAGCTAACTGGATCAGGCCCCAGTGCTGCAGAGCCCAGTGAAGGTGTCGGGGCAAGGAAAGACCTTGTGCAGCACCAGCTTTCCAAGGAACAGAGAGTCTGGCCAGCAAGACAAGCGCAGAAAACTTCTGTGCAGTTCAGAGAAAGGTGGAACTGGAGCTTCCCAGGAGCATTGTGTTTTCTGTGCTGAGCAAGAAAGAACTAATTCAGTGGCCACTCAATTATGCATTAATGAAACAGAGGCAGATCGGGCAGCCACCTGCCATGCAGCATGGAGCTGTGACCATCAGCACCTCCCTTCTTTGCAGGGGCTGATGCGGGGGTTCTGCTGCATTTAGAGAAAGAGCCTTGTTTCCACAGGCGGTTTCATGATAAATAAGCATCCTTCTTAGTTGATGACTGATTGCTTTTATTATGGGAACTGCCTTTGGCTCTAAGAAAAATGCAACCTGCACAGAAAGCTACGGGAATAGTTGGGGTATTTTAAAGGGAAATAAGTTATTGCTGAATTTCTAAGGGTCTTATTCCAATACTGCTGGCTCTATAAACACATCCAGGGAAGACTATAGAAAAAGATGTCCATCGGTGCCACAATAGAAAAAGTAATCCATAAAATTCAGGACCACGAGACTAGTTAAAAAAAAAAATTATTAAATAAAACAATTATCAGTACTGAATAAACAAGTAGACAAGTAAGTCAGTTCTTTATTGTTCCCTGCTTTTCTAAATTGCTTTTTTTTTTTTTTAGAATGTGCATCAAGCCTACTTTCCTGCACATCTATTTGAAAAATTTCAACAGCAGTTAAAATTAGCTCAAACTCATGCGTCTAGGCAGTAATGAAGGCTTAAGAAAAATGCCAAACACAACCAGACTCTTGTTAAAATCAAAAGTGTGAGTGGTACTGAGAAGCTGTCACCTCCCTGCCACTGCATGGGGGTCTGGTTAATGCCAGAGCCCAGACAGTAGATGCTCAAAAGAAGCTGAAGATGTAAATCAATACAAATGGCTTATATTGCACAAAGATATTTTCCTGAATTTGGTTTTAATGAGGAGATGAATTGTTTCACTCTGGTGACAGTGCGCCAGGCACTGTCTCCACAGAGATGGGAGTACTGGCAACCCTGGCCTCATGTTCTGCAGCAAGAGCATTGCCGAGCTCAGAAAGCACCTTCCCACTGACATCTCAAATGCCATGCATCTGTTCCATGAAATACGAACTAAGTGTGACCATGCGTCTATTTGCACACAGGTACCTGCTTATACCTACTTTCTACTTACAATTCCTTACATCAAATAAAAAGCAGTAATTCAATAATTTTTGGGGACAAATTGAATTTCTGAAAATCTCTGAAGCCACAGGGAAAAAGAACCCAGCCTCCAGCAAGTACTGGAGTTCAGTCACCTGATATTTACACACTTAGCTGGTCAAACATAATCTCTAGTTTTGTTTAACAGTGAGACTCATGACACACTAAATCAGAAAAATATATATACATAATGTAGCCTGGTGCATCACCCAAGGCACCTAGAGCACTACAGTCTATTCTTGGCCCAACTCCACAGCCTTGCAAGGAAAGCCTCTCAGTTTTTAAATGTCCCCTTCCTTTTCATGCTTCAGTGATACAGTAAACTTCTTGGGGCAGTCTTCTCCACATCATGGAGAACAGGAGGGCTCCATATGTTCATCAAAGCTACATGTACACATAGAAACATCATATTATAAACACACAGCTTGCATCTAGTTAATGAATAAGACCCAGATAAGATCCATTTTACCAAAATTTAAACACCAACACTGCCGTAAGACAATTGGGATGGACACCTATACCTGGACAGTGCAGAGGGCAGAAGACCTTTCTATGAAACATGACTAAATGGAGATAAATTTGGAGGTTTATGAAAAAAACATCATTAGAAATGGGTAGCAGTCCTTGATAATAAACTCACAAGTTTAATAAATCCAACAGATAAACAAAAAAATTCAAATGCAGTAACTGATCCCATTCAAACTTACACCAAAAGCCAAGCTCTCTGCTTACGGGAGGCAAAAGTCCCACTAGCTAAGAAGGTCCATAGTAAAACCATCAACCCTCCTCAGCCTAATGGCCCAACCTTAAACAACCCTGCAAATACTCATTTCCAGAAAAGCTAACAGGAGTTGACAGCCACAGACAAGCCATTATGGAGCAAAAGAGTAAATAAATATCCAGATATCTATAGCAGGTATAAAATGCTGTCCTTGATACCTATTTTTTGAACCAATACCTATCCTGTGAGCATAGATGCAACTAAAGACAGAAGCAATTCAACACATTGATTCACAAGTCATCACACCATATTCTCACTGTAATCACTGCTCCTGATTTAACAGCTCTGAATAATGCCAGCATCAGCTGAACCCAATGGGTCATTTTTTTTTTCAAATATTTCCTTGGTATTCTAACGCCCACCTGCCAATTAAAAGCAAGCCAAAGACAAACAACTCATCAATGAGCCACGACTGCAAGTGATTTCCCAGCACAACTGGGTGCCAACACAGAACATTTCCATGCAAAAACACCCTGGTTCAAGCATTCCTTCCCTCTTCCCAGGTTGGCCCCCACCAGAGTATAGCATGCAAGGGATGCGGCGTGCAAGGCAGCAGGGAGGTTTCCATAACCTACAAGACATACGGCACAGGATGACGCAGTCACAGTGGCAGAGGCAGAAGCAGTGCCAAATCCATTCCCTGCTGACCATAGTATGGCAGCAGGCTCCTCAGCACACTCCTCTCTGTATCTTCCTCATGCTCAGCACTTACCAACCGTCCCACTGCAGACCAGGTTTCATCAGGTGTAATCTATCCACTACTGCAGCAGCAAAGTGGGCCCAGCCCCTTAAATATTTAATTGGACCCTCTTTCTCACCTATCACAATACTTCAGGGTGCTTGAATGCCAGAATTCATTGTCTGAACTCCCACGCAATACTATGAAAGTCAGAAAGAAACTGCATTTTTCTGTCCACTGCCCTACTTAGACTACCATATGTTTGCCTACATACAAGTAACTACAATAAATTGTGAATAAGCAGAAAGTTAGCTTGTACTGGGGAAAAAAATGACTGCAAATAATCATGCAGGATCAAGCTCACTAGCAGTGTAGCTGTTGAAGTAAAGAGGCTACACCAGTGATGAATGTTGAGCACTAGTCTTAAAATCTAAGTTTGAAAATGCTGGGTTCAGAAATAAATATGTGTGGCTTAAAATCCCCATCTACTCTCTTCCAGTTCTTTTCACCGTCTCATGATTCCTGATCTCCTCTGATCCCAACACTTTTCACTCTTTCTACTTTGTCGGCTAATCACTTTCCTCTTCTATATTTCAGCGCAACAGGTCTCAGGGAGGCAATCCAGTTGAAGTTAATGGAGAGTTTTTATGAGGAAGCTACACAGAGCATTCATTCTGGGTTTTTTTTGACTCATCACCAGTCCTTTGATCCATTTCTTTCCCTCCTCCCTGCCTTTGCATTACTCTTGTCTACTGGGAATTTCACACAGCCCAATCCCGCACTCCTCAAGCAAACTCATAGCTTGTTTAGGGGATGTATTGCCATAGTTTCAGTGACACTACTCTGATTTAGATTGATTAATGTTTCAACCCACTGAACTTAGAAGTTAAGTCTTTTATCCAATACCTAATTTCTGGAATATGCCGAATGAAACTATAAGGTTCTTCCTATGGCTAGAGCAGGTGAAACCCCAGGTGAAGGCAGGTCCATGACTACCTTACAATGTATGATCTCAAATGGAGCCACTCCTATTCTTCTCAAACAGTATGTATTCTGCATAACTGAGTAGTTACTTGCTCTCTGTAAGGACAGGCTCTACCTGCCTCCACAACGTTAAAACAAACTCAGAGCATTTCAGTGATGTGTAGATATTCTAATAGCAAAGGTGTTTATCATATGTTTTCTAATGTTTGTTTCTGTGAACTGTTTATGTCCCATTTTAAATCTACAGTATTGGTATCTCTCAGGTATTTTCCATTATCAAATGCAGCAAAACAAGTATTAATTAATTAATATTTGAGACTGCAAAACTCTGTTCATAGAAAATTATCTTTTTCACTCTGGCACCCAGATGATCACAATTCTACCTGCACATGCTCATTCTTTGCTGTTTGCTGGCTTATAAAGCCATCAGAGGCACAACACCAAACAGGAATATTACACTCAAACCTGAGTGTCAATACAAGTTTCCATAGCCATAAATGCTCCCCACCTTATGTAATTACTTTCTGAGGGTTTAAAAAAATCCAGAAATAAATTTAGATTAATAAAATCATCATTAAAATAATAACGTTTAAAATATGTTTTTTCATCAGGACCCCATTTTTGCTATAGAAAAAGGTATGTTCAAACTATTGTATTCTCAGTTTTTGAGGATGCTCCGAATCCTTTTTGTTCTCCTTTGCTTTTCTCCTGTATCTCACAATGAAAGGAAGCATCTGGCTGCAGTAAAAGATCAGCTCTGATTTCTGAACTGCTGACTGATCCTGCACCACTGTTGGAACCACTTGCTCTTTCAGAAGAAAACAGCAGTACACAAATGCAGGCAATAAAAAGCAATATACCAAACCAATGAAGGAATCTGTAAACATAGTGATGTACAACTTCATTATGTCAAAAGGATGCATCTAACTTTTTAATTAACCTATTTTCTTCATTATTATCTTCATCTCTTACACACTAAGATTTTGGTTGCTAAGGTGTTAAACATGCCAATGACTAATAAAAAGCTGAAACATACTATTCGAGACCAAACAGCATCTGAGTAAATCTCAGACTGATCTAATACAGATTAACAAATTCCTGCAGATCGATCTGCACACTTACCATGTGCACAGAGAACACCCTGCTATCAAAGTCCGCTAATGAGTGAGTGGGTATGCTTATTCCTCCCTCTGCCTAACCCTAAAATTAATGTAATATTTTTAAATAGCTCATCCAAACACAAAGTGGGACAGCAGAGGCAGTGCCACCACATGACTGAGCAAGTGACATAGCATGGCTTTAGGTGATCTGCAAGGAGAGCACATATGGACTACGTATGAGGACAGGTTCCCTCAGGGACTCCACCGTCAGTTTTGACTCAGAAATGAAGATTGGGACCCACAACCACATCAGCAAGAAAGTGGCCCTTCAGAAGTGTGAAAATAGCAGTATGGCCCACAGGAAATATGATTAAGGAACTTTAGGAAACAGCTGCTCACAATGTGATTTGAGCCACCACTTCTCCTTCATACTTCGGGCAAAATTATGACTTGCTGTACACTATCAGTGTTGGCCTAAGTCTGGAAACACAAATTCAAGTGTGGCTGAAAACATGAGACCAAATGTTTTTATATCATCTGCTTTGGGATTCCTGGACACCACTAGCTGTGTGCAAGTGACTAAGAAGTTTAATTCTGACATGCAGCACATGGTACTGGGCATAAACCCACCTAGAAACCTCATGATTTCTTACTATCATTATTTGACTTCTGCCTTCACAAAGGTTACATGCCAGCCTGCCTGTGGCAGGACAGATGATTCCTAAACAAACAGTGCATACAGATCATAAAATCGCTTGGTTGGAAAAGACCTTTGAGATTACATAGAGTCCAACTGTACCTGTCCACTAATAAACTATATCCTTAAGCACTTAGTGTACCCATCTTTTAAATATCTCTAGGGATAGTGACCCAACCACCTCCGTGGGCAGCTTGTTCCAGTGCTTGATAACCCTTTTTTGATAAATTTTTTTGTAATGTGTAATCTGAACCTCCCTTGATGCAACTTGGGGACATTCTCTCTCATCCTATCACCTATCACTTGGAAGAAGAGACCAACACCCACATCACTAAAACCTCCCTTCAGGTAGTTGTAGACAGTAATAAGGTCTTCCGTCAGCCTCCTCTTCACTAGGCTAAACAATCCCAGTTCCCTCAGCCGCTCCTCATAAGACTTGTTCTCCAGCCCCTTCATCAGCTTTGTTGCTCTTCTCTGGACATGCCTCAGGACCTCATTGTCTTTCTTGTAATGCGTTGCCCAAAACTGAAGGCAGTATTTGAGGTGCAGCCTCACCAATACTGACTACAGGGGCACAATCACCTCCCTTGTCCTGCCGGTCACGCTGTTTGTGGTACAGGCCAAGATGCTATTTGCCTTCTTGGCCACCTGGGCCACTGCTGGTTCATATTCAGTCAGCTGCCCACCGAGAGACTCAGGTCCTTCTCTTCCAGGCATCTTTCTAGCCACCCTTCCCCAGGCCTGTAGTGCTGCACAGGGATGGTGTGCCCCAAGAGCAGGACTCAGCACTTGGTCTTGTCAAACCTCACATTGTTGGTGTCAGCCCATCAATCTAGCTTGTTTAGATCCCTCTGTAGAGCCTCCCAACCCTCAAGTAGATCAACACCTTTTGTCCAGCTTAGTGTCATCTACAAACTTAGTAAAGGTACACTCAATCCACTCATCCAGATCACTGATAAAGATACTGAACAGAACTGGACCCAGCACTGAGCCCTGGGACACCACTTGTGATGTTGTGCATCTAAAGAGATTTTAAGTAACAATTGATCTGACCATTTCTTACTCCTGTATAAAAAGCAACCTTGACCCTACTCTGAGCATGAACCAACATCAGCTGGCTGGAAGAGAAAACTTCCTCAACTAATTGCTCCTTTAATCCTTGCAGCAGGAAAACAATTGTGTAAATTGCATTTTCACAAATACAAATCATTACTGAGCAAAGGCTGACAAATCACCCTTTATGTCCAGCTTACCTGGTGCAGCAGACCTCTGAAAGAAGATGTGTTCGAAGAATGCTTCTTTTTCAAACAGAAGTTGGAAAACTAATTCCACAATACACAACAGTAAAAATAAAGGTCAGCTCTGATCCTGCAAGTGGTAGCAGGCAGGCAGGCAGCTCTCCTACATGAAGCCTTTTGCAGGAAGACTGTAATTATCTGTCTGAGTACCTACTGATTATATCTAGAGATTGTGTGCATAGGAGCCAATACACAGCTGGTACAACGTGTGTCATTTTAATTTCTACATTTTGACATTAATTGAAAAGGTTGCTTTCCTTTTTTTCCCCCAATATCTAATACTCTTGCTTGGGAAGGCACTTCCCAGTGCATTAGACAGTTAAGAACCCAGAGGCCCTGCCAAAACTGAAATAACACAATGAAGTGAACTGAGTGCTTGGTTTCATGATTTTAGTAGTGTCTTTATCTACTGGCAGTCTGTGAATGTCTGTACTCCAAACAGTTCTAGAAAACACCCAAGAAGGAGACCAATGAACTTTTACATTTTTTAGTGGGCAAAATATATTAAAATAGCCACCATCATGCCATTGTACAGATCACTGTAGTCTCGAAGATGGAAAATGGTTTCTTTTTATGAGGACCGGCATCAGATGTTACGTCCTACCTGTAAAAGCTCTTTATACTGAACCAGCTTAGTTTTTGATATAGCCTTTGTTCTCAACTTCCATTTCCATCATCACTTCTAAAGGACTCCTGGGTACTGTGCCAACCACAGCTGAAGTGATTCCCATATGTGTAAAATGCTTGCAGGATGGCTGTCAGTCTACAGACATTGCACTTACATACCCTAACAATTCAGTTGGAGTAAGGTTATACAGAGCAGATTTAAGATGGGGAAGAAAGCATTCCACTCATCTCCACATTTTGTCTCTCTCGAGCTGCTCCTGGCATGGAGAACTCAGCTAAGTACACACTGAGCTAGGACTCCTGTGTGAATCTAAGGGATCCTCTCCCGAATTTCAGTGCCTGCCATATTGGCACACAGGAGTGAGACCAACCTAGGAATACAGCATGTAGCCTTCACTTCTTACATCGAGAGCCCAGAATCAGGTGACTGAACCAAGACTCACCTACAAGAGTGAGAAGACCCATTCAGCACAGCATCTATTTCAGAACTAGACTCTAATATATATTTCTAGTTACAAAGAATTTTAAATAGTGTGTAAGACTGAAAATTTCTGCCAAAAAACAGACAGCAAGAAGCATTACAAGCAGGTATCAGTCTCACACACTGAGCCCAAAAAACCTACATCAGCTCAATTAATGATTACAGCTACCAAATATTTATCTGCATTGGAGCCTCCTGTACTGATACCACTCTCTAATAATATGCTATGATTATATCATGTCATCGTTTGTGGTACTAAATTGAAATATTTTTGAAATGCTTGCATTTCATGTATTTTTTCCTTGCAGTGTACTGTTAGGGGCAAAAGAGCTGCATGGGAAAGATGGAGGCTGGTAAGTGATTTTTTTATGACACCTGTTCTACTTGCAAGTTATTTAAGCTGCTGCCTGTCAGTAGCCCATAGTATGGCAACAATTAAATAGCCACTAGTAACACACCTGTTTTACAATCCATAGCTTTCTAAATGGTCTTCTACAAAATAAATCAAATAATTTAACTAATGAAGAATTTTGAAATCTATGCTATGCTGCTATTAAGATCATTTGGTACAAAGGAAGTACTGGCATGGACTAGCTACCTCTCTAAGGACTCAACTTTATTTAATTTAAACTTGCAAATTGATTATGATTCACTTGAAAATGTTCAGAGATACATTCAGTTTCCTAAGAGTAAGAACAGGAATTTCAGCAGAGACTGTGATGTACATTTTGTATGATTCAGAAAGCCTGAGACCCAAGAAAAAGCCCCAAATTCCTCCTGTAAAGAGGCTAGCAAGCATAATTCAAAAATCCGCCAGCTTTGCAAACTTCTGGTTGCATCACCAGTCTCCTAAAACCCTTTCAATTACCATCGCCAATCTGAAAGAGGGATGAATCCTCCCTGGCAGCATCTCTCTCCACTGATTACAGGAGGAGTCTGGGTGAGACTCTGTGCCAGACTTTCCATCATGTAAATATAGCTGGGATGAGTCTAATCCTAAGAGACTAAGCCACAAGCTCTACCAAAATATCCGTATACTCAGGGAGGGTTTAGAAAACAGAACATCACTCTGCATCTTGGCCTTACCATTCTCCTCACCACTGGTGACTCACTGTGGGGTGTGCCAGAGTGAGCCTTGTGGGAAGCATGGCATGCAAGTTCTCATTGTAGTGAGTCATAAACACCTGCTTGGCTCGGCCTTACCATACACAACAGGACTTCTCCTGCTGAATGAAACAGGCTTCCTCCAACCCTGTTCACCCCCCAGAATGAGGCGAGAAGGTTTATGAATCAGTAAGCTTGAGTGACCAACCTTCTGTCCTACTATCTGACTTTCCTTATTAAAAGGAGGCTGGTGAGGTAAGTGGTTGTGAGAAAACTGTGACACACTGCACGTATCTTCCCTCTTAGCACAGGGAAAAAGGACTTCCCAGAATGAGAGTTAAAAATAGCTGGTTTGCCTTAAAGGGCGTGTTCACTTTTAAACATGAAAAACTAGTCTTAGCTGCCACCTCTAATACGACAAGTATCTTTAGTGGTCTGTTCTCTGTCAAAATACCTACTGCTCTGCTCTTTCTTCTCCTTTGATTTTTATCATTTTAAATTTCAGATGCTTTTCACTGCACTATGAGAACAGGTGAGAAAGGGCAGATACAACCTTCTACAAAAACCAACCAACTGTCATTCACACCAAAATGACTCTTCAAGGTTTCTTCTTGAAATCTATTGCAGCTCTGCAATTTATCACATCAGCACTATTTCAACTCCCCAGCGTCCTCCTCTAGCCCCACTCTGTGCACATCAACCCAGGCAGAGGGCTGGCTGGCCACATCCTGCCCAGTGCTGAGGTGACTGGAGAATCTAGTTTGGAAACTGTGTATCAGCATTAGCAAGGCAGGTGCCTGAGCTCAGTGCTCTCAAAGGCAAGGCATATCCCTTCAGACATGGTATTTTATCAGTGACGGTAATAAGCCAGTTGGGAAAACTCAGCTGGGGAAGTGGTAGATTCTCTATCACATGGAGTTATTAAATCAAGACTGTGGGCTTCTAAAGTAAGTCTTTCTGGCACCAATGATATGATGTACTTGGTAAAGAATGTGCAGGCAGAACATATTAGGTTTGAACACACAGGCTGGAGCAGATGGCTTTAATGATCTCTTCCAGCTCTAAAAATCTAGGAATCTAGCATCATTGGTTATCACTTACTCTAAACTGAAGATCATCTTGACTCTTCTGCGAACCCATTAAAACTTAAAAGCTTGCCAAGCTGTGAAAATTACTGTGATATTTCCAGCTGCTTTCTCCAGAATTTTACATTGATTCTTCCCCCAGCCCTGAGCAAGGTTTGCCACTTTCCCTCTGAGTAGCTTGAGTAAAGAGCATGGCTGGGCTGCTCCTCTCTAAGGCTCCTTATGAGCTTCTCCTTCCCCGAGTGTCCCCTCTCAGGTATTCCCATGCTATTGAAGGAATTGGGAAATTTGCCTCGCCGCTCCCTGCCATAGGCATAAGGACTTTTTGCAGGTCTGGAAGCCAGCACCACAATTTATATTGAAGAAACAGCTAACATGACCAAACAGAGCCTACCAGGCCTGCAAACAGCTTGCAGATTTAAGTGACAGCCTAAATAAGAACTGCTCTGGATATCATTTATAATAAAACCAAAAAACTAGCAGTGTTCCATGCTTTTCTTGCGTGCAGAAGTGCCAAGCAGGAGACAGCACGTGTTGCCCTGCTGTCAAGGATGGGACCTGGTTGAAGCCCCCTCTCCCCACCTTCCGTGCAACCACACCCGAGCAGCCGAGAAACGTGAGCAATTCTGCACCATGCTGATGAAGTTCTTAATCTACATGTCACCCAAGCTGAACTGCAATACATGGCTGCCTGCCCTAGTTATCAAATGACCTGAAATACAGCACGATCATCTGCCGTAACAGCTGGTTCATTGACGAAGAGAGCAAAACTCCTGCCTGGCTGCTGAACCGGAGCTAGTGCCAGGAGCCCAGGGACCCAGCACACACACACTCCAATGCCAAGATGCTTTTCCCACCTCCCTGCATGGCATGTCCTCAAAATGTCTTGTGTTCTTCAAATTCCATACACTGACTCCTTCTGCTACATATTTATTTTTCATCTGTATCATTAAAAAGAGATTTCAGAGACCTGGCACTTCAAACGAAGGGAAAATAATGAAATATCCTTCCCTGCAAATTAAAGTGAAGGTGAGGCTGGATCTTGTCAGTTTTCTTTCTTTCTACCTAGGGAGCTGCATGAATAATAAACTGCACTAACAATTTTAATTCTATTTACAGGCGTAACCCATATACAAACATAGTATGAAACATTAAAATGAGTATACAAGTAAGAGATAAGCGCCCAACACAGGCAAAGTTAGTGAGTGAAATAACTTTGACAGATGTTCTGAATTCTTTTTTTAAGAGTGACTTATGGTCTAACAGTGTGATACTTTTTGAGGTTGCTTTCATGTATACAAAACTATATTTTTCTGTTCCATTGACAGAAATAAATCTAAATATATACTAGCACATTTTTATAGTATTATTACTGCAAAAGATAATTTTAGTGATGTTTGTTACTCCTTAGAAATAAGTAAAATTATGTGTTTAGTATGTCTCTTAAGATAGTTGCTTTTATGTTTCTTCTTCAAACAGGAATGAAGAGTGAAAGCTGAACACAATATTTTATTGAATACCAGCTTCAGCTCCTTTGAACCCAATGTACTTAATTTCCTGCTGGATCTAGGCTACATGTTTTCTGTGATGATCTGTCCTCTCGGATAAATATAATTTTCCCATTACCTTGATGAAATGAGAAATGAGGACTGCGCATGTTCTTAAGGGGACGCGTCTCAGTATTGGGAAGTTCAATAGCTTCACATTGCCATTGCTGGGCCTAAACAGCACCCGCCCTTTCATTTTCACAGACATAGCTGGTTGGAGCTGTTGCTACAGCATCCAGATGTGCACAAGCAAGAGCTAAGTTTCGGCTGAACATATGCCTTATTCTCTATGTTTACTTCAAGTCAGGCTTCAGAATTCTTTCTTTAGCAGAGAGAACATACTGCAAGTGAGAATATATTAATCAATATTTGATTAGGGACATATGAAAAGAATCTGAAATTGTACAGTACCAAGACTTCAGCTAGAGTATGCACAAACAAGCAATGTAATTAATAAATCTAAGATTGTATTTTCTTGTTCTGCAGTCTGACATACAGATCAACATAAATTAAACAAATTTAAACCCCACATTAAGCAGCATCAGATCTAACTGCATGGCAAAATGCTTCCTTAATGAATTTCAGTTTTCGTATTTTCTCCTACAAATAGTATTATCTTGCTACCGAATAAAAGCAGATTATTAATATATATAGGTAATTTATACTAATCAAATTACTTTGGCTAACTTGTGAGAAAATACAAAGAAAAGAAACATTTTTATCCATATTAAAAAATATTTTACCTGTGAGCTTGTGCCAATGATATCTTGTATTTATTTTTATTTGCTGT
The DNA here is from genome assembly GCF_017976375.1 of Cuculus canorus. Taxonomy (NCBI): domain Eukaryota; kingdom Metazoa; phylum Chordata; class Aves; order Cuculiformes; family Cuculidae; genus Cuculus; species Cuculus canorus. The sequence continues at coordinate 28,398,671 of NC_071405.1, read as the reverse complement.
TTGCTAGGTGCTGACAAGTACATGCACAGAGTCACACCCTGTCCTGCAGAGATCATAATCTAGGCCAGTAGGTCTTGATCTTCTAATAATGGAATTCCCCTTTGTGAGGCAGAGACACCCTCAGCCATATTCCCATTAGTAGAAATCTCCCATCAGCCAGATGGGAAGGAGTGATGCCAAGCCTCAAGCCTTGCTCAGTGTCCTGAGCTTTGATCTGCAAGACAGACACATACACAAAATACACCGAGGATGGCTTGGTGAAACATCCCACTTGGAGGTGGCTGAGCTGCTTTTTCAACCATAGGAAGATTCCTGTCTCCAGCCTTGTTTTCAACTCTTGGAAGAAGGCAATGGTGAAGACGTCTTCTTCTATAGTCATGTGCTTGCCTCATTAAGGAAAATTTGCTTGAAGTGGTAGGTCAAGACCAAATTCTGCAAAGTGCTGAGCTCTGTACAAGAGCAACGAGCACCCCAAGGCATTGTGAGGAGTCAACAGCACATCCCTGAGATGTGTTGAGTTAGCATCTTACTATATCAATCCTTCTGCAGTTCATCTTGCCATTCATCTTAATCCTATTCTGAATTGTCCTAATATCTGGAGAATGTGGCACTAAAGCCTTTTCTTAAGCCATTCATTAGCTGTGTTGGAGCAGAAGCAGGGACACTGGTATTGGACAACTTGAAGTGTCCCAAAGGTTTATATTACTTTTGCACCTTTTTGGAGCATTTGTTAGACTCTTCTTTCCTTAGCTGAAGTCAGATCAGTTTGATTTTGTCTTACGATCTTTTAAAATAAGTGCGCTTTTTTTTTGGTTGGTAGTAAAAATAAAAATTAAGTTTATCATGAAGCTTTGTACAACAAAATCTTATTCAGTCTCTATGTGACACAATCTTGAAGAGTTGCTCTGTGAACTACAGGCACAAGACTTTCAAAATGCCAGACAAGGTATTTGGCTTTCAGCTCTGTCACAATGGACAGCTAATTAAATGCTTTGCTAATAATAGCATCCTACGTTTGAGGAGATAAGCATAATTACTTGTTGAATTTCGACAGACATGTCTGCATATTCCTGAAAGCTAAACCAGCTTTTATTTAACAATACAATTTGCTTTCATTTCTGTTTCTCTGGTTTAGATGTATCATTAATGAACACAAAAAGTCACTCATTGAAAGAAATAAAAGGATCTGGCATTTCTTACCTAAAACTCTGTTACTGCATAAAAATTAACCATCAAGTCAATACAATAAGAGCAGACATTCATCACACAAACCCTTCAAGATAAGTCAGTGGAAATCCTTCTGCTGATTCAAGAAGAATCTAGACCACATCAAGGATTTTGTAAGTAAAATATCATGTTTGCAGTTTGCACATAATCTGTTGTCCCTGCAATACTATGACACTCACTACTGTCAACAAATAATTACCAACTCTTTGAAAGTGACCAGAGAAACTATCAGGCTCTTTTCTTCCCAGGTTGTTCCAAAAATATGCAGAGTTTTCCCAGCATTGCAGCTGTTCTTAGATCAAGATACCAGGGCTTTTACCCTTCATACTCCATACCCTCACAAAGCACAACCGTGATGTGGAGCTGTAGTGAACAGCTGTGATTTGGAGCTGTAGGTCACAACCTAAATTAAAATCAATAATTCTTGTTGATGGAGCAATAATGCATATTGTTTCATCTCCTTAGGGCATGGCTACCCAACATGGCAGGGCCATGCTGTGGTGATGTGGCAGCCCAGGTGATGTACCCAGGTGCAGGATAAGGACACTCTCCCAGTGAGCATGCTTTCATTCCCACACTGATTTTTGCATTGAGCCACCGAGATGCTCACTTTCCTTGTATTTTAAAAGATGGAGTGCAATGTGTAGACATTCCTGTTTTCCTACTTTCACTCTGAGAAGACATTTAAAATGCTGGCCTCGGAGGAGGAAAGGCAGTGGAAAAACTCTTTATCTATCTGGCCTTGAGTCAACTCAGTGTCTGAAACATTGCATTAATCTTCAGATCTCTAATACAAGAGAACCATTGACAAAGTCCATGATCCAGTGGAGGGTTACCAGGATGGTTGGCGGCTTCAAATGGCACACGAGGAGAGGCCAGGGCAGTCACCTTGTTCAGCTTGGAAATGAGAAGGTTGAGGAGCAATCTCACTGCTGGCATTAACACCAAACTGGTTCATGATGGGAAAGGCACAGCACTGGCAGAACGCCTTGCCATGTCGAGATGTCTCCATCCTTTACAATGTTCAAAACTCACTAGGACAAGGCTCTGAGCAACCTGATCATATTTTGAATTTAGCTTTGCTTTAAGTAAGTGCCTGGACTAGATGACCTCCAGAGGTTCCTAGATAACTGTCTGAAGACACCGGGAAAATTGAGGAAACAAGTATCACTTGACTCCACAGCATCTGGAGGGCAAATAAAGGAACTTCACCTGACCATGTTTTTATTGCAAAATGAGTTATCTGCTGATGCCTTGGGGTCCACTAAGCGGCTTTTAGATCTTAATTAAGGTGGTTACTTCAAAGATAATTTGGTGTTTAATACCTAAGTATACTTAATATTCTCCTAAATGCTTTCCTGAATTTATACACTACTGATACAGATGACCTCATATGAAACAAGGGACCAAAAAGTAGATGGATACTGACTTAGTATTAAAATTCCTAGCAGCACTAAATCCCCAAAAGACACAATACTACTCTATACACTATAGCAAAGTAACATAAGCCAAAGGAATTATGTTCATTTAGTAATAAATAATTATATAAGACTGTGAGAAGTTGGGATCTTTGACCTGGAACACTGTTTGCAGACTTTGAAAATCCTCGAATGAGGTGACCTAAACGATGACATTGCTCTCTAGTCTTTCTGTGTCAAGGAAGAGTTGTTCTAGGTTATGATTGCTTTGGTAATTAAAAGGGAGTTCTGGTACAGGTAGGGGTCCACACTGCAAAACATCACTCGTATTTGGAAAGGAAAAGAAAACCACAGAGATAAAATGGATAGTGGCAAGAAACGGAAAAGAGATGCTGAAAACACGAAACAGCTAGAGGCTTAATTAAACTTGACTTTGAGCTGCATAAATAAACACAGCTACAGCCTCTTGCAGAATTCAGGAAAATGCCCTGAGCACATGAAATGCAGTGGTTACCATGGCAATTTGCATACAGTCAGATACGAGACAAATCCTGTAGCTCTTTTCCAGACTGAAAATATAGGATCAGGTGAAAATGAGCAAATCTCTTGCCTGCACTGGCAAGAGATTATTCACATGAGTACTTCTGTGGGGGTCAGTTCATGACCTGCAGTGAGCGACCACCTTCCACAAGAACAGGGGTTTACACTCTAGGAGTAGCTGATTGCTCTATGCCTCCACCCTATTACAAAAAAAAGGGGGGGGGGGGTGTGCAGAGGAGTAACTGCATAGCCAAGCTCCCTTCTAAAAGACCTGTGGCTGAAAGCAACACAGGGCTGCTCTTCCTACCCATGACACCTGTTTGCATGGCATCCTATTTCATGGTAACATACAGCAGCTCCTGTAAACCTTTGTACTGCACCATCACCTCCAGAATTCAGCACTGCTCGCTGTACCTGTGACTTAGTGCTGGAAAGTCAGCTGTTAGTGCTTTGTGCCTTCCTGGATGGCTGGTGTGCCCAGCCTTGCCCAAGGACTGCTTTGTCTGGGGCCCAGGTATGACCAGCTGCCAGCATCCCCACACGAACACTCATGTACTGGCTTTGACTGGGATGGAGTTAATTTTCTTCATAGCAGCCCACAGGGCATCTTGGTTTCGATTTGTGACTACAATGGTAATGGTAACACCCCAATGTGTGTTATACTCTTTTCCAATTTCTGAAAATAAGGAAAAGGGAACAGGGTAAGGGAAGCTGGGAAGCAACCGTGAAGGTGAAATGGCAAAGGAACCTTCCTGTCCTTCACTTCTCTCTCTGCATGTACCCATTAGCTCCATGTTGACTATGGACAACACTGCTGACTGTTCAAAGGTGTGCTGAGGAGCAGGCAAGCCCCTGACAGCTCATGGAGGGGACGCAGGCTCCAGAGCCAAGAATGGTGACAGCTAAGGGAGTAGGCATCCATCACTGCGGCTCCCATGTGATGCTCCACTGATTTAGGTTGCCTGGGAGCCTGCCGGGATGTGCATTTGGGAGTGCCAGAGTCCAGGTATCTCAGTTGTGAATGCCCTCAGCAGCCAATAGCTTCAGAGAGAGTGCGTGCAAAAGACAATGACTCAGGGACAGCACAAAAAGAAAGGTCAATACATCTGGACATGCACTGAATGGATGAAAAGGCAAGAAAAAGATGTTATTCTAAGGTCTGTGCCCAGAGGGAAAGTAAGGGGCAAAACGGTACATGGGTCAGGGTTCTCAGCTGCCAGGGTTGTTAACAGAGAGAGACAATAGGATGGGCGAAGGATTGCACTGGACAGACTGCTTGGGCACTGCAGATGGGAACTGCGGCTGCAGTCAGGGAGATGGATCTCAAAATGGCTCAATCAAGGGCATCCTTCCTTGCGGTCTGTCTTCCTGACGGATAAACACACTGCGTGCAGCTGTCATGCTGGTGCATGTGGTCTTGGAGAATAAACAAAGGTACATTCAACCGAAGATAAGAACAAGAAGAAATAACGAACGACAAGGAAACAGAGAACGAAAAGCTCCCCTGATGGTAAAGATCTCTGCCAGAGATCATGCTCTCTCAGTAACGCCATGCAATTGCTGAGGCTTCAATTTCACTCTAAATGAAACACTTCTATAAAATACTCCTTACCTGTGATAACACAACCATGCCTTGAACAGCACAGCTCATGGCAAGAGCACACAGTATGGACTTGCTGGAGACAAGGTCTCCTGGCCTGTCTCCTTCCTGCCCCAGGGTTTTAGGAAACTTGGGAAAGAGGTTGGCAGCACAGCAAATCCTTTCAAACCTCCAGATGCTAACCCTTTGTTCTTCTGTACTGCAATACTACAATGCTACATGCATCCTACCACAAAAAAGCAGGCAAACACGTGCTTAAGCATGAATCTCTGAGCAGTGGGATGACTAAAGTGGTTACTGCTTAGCACAAACTCAGCTGCAACCCCAAACCTAGCCCGGATTGAATAAATAGAAGTGATGCATTGTTATACTATGCTTCCACCTTAAGAGTTGAAAAAAATCTATTTTCAAAATATGGATGTCTGAAAGATTTAATGTTGCTTCTGTGCCAATGCACAAGGTGTTTTGTCAGACTTTCTCCACCTGCCATCTCTTATGGTCCTGAAAAAGGACCAAGTGAAAGACAGGAAAGTATTTTTTTCTATTTGCTAGTCTTTTTTCAGTTCACAAGGAATTTTCCAATATAATTTACAAAATGAAATTGTGCTCTTCTCTCCACACCTCAAACTGGGAATTTTAATTCAAATAAATCTTGGCAGAATAAGCTTATTTAATATTTTTTTTCAAAACTTCTAATGGTTTTAGGACAATTGAACTGAAAGCTTGAAAACTAAAGGCTGTCCTTTTCTGATTGAAACGGTTTGATGTGGAGAGGTTGTGTACATTTCTTCTTCCTGACCAGCTGATGTGTTTTACTCATGTTTTCTATAAAAACAGAAAAAATTAAAAAATCTTCTGCAACAATGAAAAATCACGACAATCCACCAGGCAGGCACTTTGGCCACTCTTCTGAGACCAGCAGAGACAGCTTTCTGGATATACACTCTGGACCAGCTAGAGCCAGACAGAGAACCAGCAGGCACTCAAAAAGGCAGACAGGGTTTGCTTTTGAAGGACACTGAGCATTTTTAACTCCCAGAGACAGCACAAAGTGCTGAGCTGCTCAGGACTTCTCAAATAGCCGCACAGCACTCCTGGACAAGACCTGACTCAAATCTGAACAATGGAATAAAGCAATAAAAATACCCAAGAAAAGTACCCTGTTCCTTGTGCTAGTCCACTCAGCATCTAGTCACTCTATCCTGAAAAACATTACAAATACATTCCTAATACACTACACATAAATGACTGAGCTTGCTTTAAATGGTATCACAGAGCAAAGACATCCTTCCTCAGTTCTCAAGAAAATACGAGGGGAGGAAAAAGCTGCCAGAGCCCACAGCAGGCCTGCTGCCTGCTTGCTACAAGAATATCAGAAAATTCTAATAAAGCAATTATTAAATCCAACTTGTCTTGTTAATCTTGCAGCAATCGCTTGTTCTAAGCTGGCACAACAAACCATCATGCAATTTGCATTGCTAAAATGTGCCACCCCTTGCATTTGCATCTTCTCAGGAAAAAAAAAGAAATAAGCATAAATACACTTCAAACCTGGAAAGTTAAAGAATAAAGGTATAAATACATATCTGCTTTCTGTTACACTGAAATTCATTTTATAATTCCTCTGTGAATCTCTTCACAAAGTTCAACTGCAAGACAAAGGTGGAAGTGACCAGAGAGGTCAGCTGCATTAAGCAAGTAAAGCCTCTCGTGCGAACAGCATTAAAATAGGCCATTCAGAAAAAAACATCCATGCTATGATCACTGCATGTATCACCCTCGCTCTTCAATGGGAATAGATAGCATTTTATACACCTGTTAGTCTCAACAGAACTGGCTTCCACCAAACATGTAAATTAGAAGTGATTGCACAAAGGCAAAATGTTGTACAAATTCCAAGAGAATCAGACCTGCAGGATTTCTGTTACACAGCAACTGAGGTTGAAACATGAAAAAAAGTGCAATTTTATTTCTGGCTATAGTGCAACAGCTCAGAAATACTATTAGTTAACCACTTTTAGGTTTACCAATATTTTATCCTCTCCTGCCATCCTCCCAAGGGATAGTACTGACATCTGCTTTAGCCATCACGTAACCATCTAACTGGTAGTGAACATTACTATCTTTTAAATAACAAGTTTAACGATATAAACAGTGGTGGGATACATCCAGCTATTTTTTGTTTTGAAGAAGCAATACTGAAAAACCCAGAGTAGCCTTCCAAGGCAGGGTAGGGGTAGTGCTGAATGGCTTCTAAGCACCATTACTCACACGACAGTTTTACTCCCTACGAGTACTTGGGCTGATGACAGCCCAACTCCCACTTCCCAGATGACCCTGCTGAGCTAGACAGACAGATTGAAAAAAAACTTTCCAAGTGGCAACATGAACAGAGACACTGACTAGCCCTGTGGATTGAATTAAGCAATAAAACAACAGTGGCTAAACGAGATGTTGGGAAAAGCCGGCATCTAAACACTGGTGTGCAAATTTCAGTGTGACCAGGGACACCCCGTGGGATGAGGAACTCCCCAGGGAATAACGGGGACATAATCTCAAACCCACTGCAAACTGCAGGACTCTTGAGGCTGGTTTGCATCTCTGTTCACGGCAATGGCAACAGGAAAAATAAATACAAATTCCTCTAGACCACAAAGGCTCAGAATCAGGCAGAGAGTGAAGGGCCTGCACCGGGAGACGGCTCTACCCCCTGCCCACAGTGCACATTGCTTATTCGCGTGGCACAGCGGCAGGCATTGTGCCTGTCTGCAATCAAAGATTTGCTAAGCAAAATTTGAAATACCAACATGATGGATTTTCACTGTTAAACACTACTTTGCAAAGGGCAGTACCTCTTGAAAGTTAAGAAAGCACCTATTCCAGGCGGTGAGCGAGCATGTGGCTATGGCATAGGAGCGCAGGGATCCAGAGCAGTACCACGCCAAAACCAGAAAAAAGGAGTTCTTTTGAACCTCTCATTCAGGTTAGATGTCCTTTCCAGCAATACTTACGTCAACGGTGAGACATGAAGGGTTTATGCACTCTTAGTTTATCAAAGCAGTTCTGAGGTGCAAGTGCAAAGATGCTTATGAACAGCAGGCTGGGCTCCTGGTTTTCAGTCCCTAGCAACTGACACCAGCTGGAGATGTATTTACTTTTTACCATTTAGGCCAAAGTAATAAAATGATCACATGACAAATAGGAAACTGCAATATGTAGTATTAAACCATTGTAATAAAACTCTTTTAAACTCAGGGATATTTGGGGCACCAAATATTAATGCCTGCTGTAATAACATGATCTATTTTTAAAACATATTATTAGAGGCAAAGACTACTTTGTATTTAGTAATTACTTTGCAATTTTCACCATATTCCAGCACATAAATACAAAGACACTTGCCAAATAGTTTTTGTCAAAACTCGTTTGCTTTTGAAGGTTGTCCCTCAAGACGAATTTTAAAACAAAATCATCTTTTGCAATCTTGGCATTAACAATTCTGTAAAATCACTTTTTTATGCAATTCCATGTATGTGCTGTACTATACTGGAAAAGAATAATTATTATATAATTAGGTTTCTGCTCTGCATGCTTGGGCTTACCAGCTCAGCATTAATCTTCCTCAATATTTGGTGAAGGCTCCCTTGCTCCTCTTGCAAGCACTCATGGTAGCAGCACAGCTCCCCCAGGGCAATATTTATCGCAGGAAGAGGAGACCAGGCAAGATCAATTCAGTGGAAGAACTGAGCCGTGGGATAGCTTTAAGACAGTGGTTCTATTTTTAATCAATTATCTTAGCTGAGATGAAAAACTGACAATGCAGCTATGAATAACACCTTGAGGAGGTTTGGGGGAACAGACTCACAATACTATGAAAAAGTGATACATTGACACTTTAAATCTGAATGTAGCAAAGTAGCAGGGTCACAACAGTTCCTTACTATCATCAGTCAGAACCAAAGAAGCTCTGACTGTGCTTATAAACCCTACAGTTACTCACAATTGGAGATCTGAGTGTATTTTACTTCTTTTTCTAACAACTAGCATGTTTTACTGGCAAGAGCTAACATCTCACTGAAATACCATGAAGCCAATGTCACGCCATGTGCACACCCCATCACCCTCTGGCTGGACATTATTTCCACATTTCAGTAATTCTTCTCAACGTGAAGTCCAACAGCTGAAAATCCAGTTCCTTCACAAAAATTTTCTTTCCTTACCAAAGTATTGCATAAGACAGTGGTTTCCTCAAAATATTTCCTCAGGAAACCCTCCTGTGGGAGGTGGGTCTAAACTGTGGCAGGGCACAAAGCAGGAGAGGGGCTGGCACCAGCAGGTGTGGAAGAGCAGGGGGGCTCCCTGATCCCTGCTGCAGGGACTGGGTGTGGGACAGGAATGAAGGATGGCTGGGAGCTAGAGCCGGGCCCTGGGACTGAGGAAATGTGCCCATGGGCTCTGATTGATGAGGTGGGATGGGGGCTAGCTCCATCCTTTGCCTGGAGGAGATGTCTGAGGCCTAAAAAGCAGCACTTGCACCTGGCACTGCGCAGTTCAGTGCACTTAGTATTGGAGCAGGTTGCCTGGAATAGTTGTGGATGCCCCCTCATCGGAAATGTTCAAGTTCAGGTGAGATGGGGCTTTGAGCAACCTGAGCTAATAAAAGATCATACAATCATAAAATCATTCAGGTTGGAAAAGACCCTTATGATCACTGAGCCCAACCATAAATGTAATACTCCCAAGTCCACCACTAAACCACGTTTTCAAGTGCCACATCTACACATCTCCTAAATACCTTCAGGGATGGTGATTCAACTACTTCCCTGGGCGGTCTGTTTCGGTGCTTGATGTTCCTGCCCAGGGCACAGGGGTTGAACTAGATGATCTTCAAAAGGCCTTCTCCACCCAAGCCATTCTATAAGGCTATGATTAAAATTGCTGTATGCTGGTATACTGGGTTGGTGTACCACAGCTTTCCAGAACAAGTCACCAACATTTTGCATACTCCTGGTGTGGGTAAATACCTTGCAGAGGGCTGGTGTGCTGGTTTTGTCTGGGATAGAGTTGATTTTGTTCATAGTTGCTAGCATAGGGCTAAGTTTTCGATCTGTGCTGGAAACAGTGTTGATAATTCAGGGATGTTTTAGTTATCCCCATGCAGTGCTTACAGCGTCAGGACCTCTTCTGCTTCTCATATCACCTTACCAGTGAATACGCTGTGGGTGCACAAAAAGTTGTGAGGAGACACAGTCAGGTCAAGTGACCCCAACTGACCAAAAGAACATCTCATGCCATATGACATCATACTCAGCAAATAACTAGGGGGAAGGTTGTGGTGAGGGAGCTCTGCTCAGAGACTGTCGGACATCAGTTGTGGTGAGCAATTGTTTTCATTTGCATCACTTATTTTTCTTGGGGTTTATTTCTCTTTGTTATTTTCCTTTCATTACATTTAAAAAATATTATTTCTATTGTTTTATTTTGTTTCAATTATTAAACTGTTCTTATCTCAACTGACAAGTTTTCTCACCCTTCCAATTCTCTTCTCCCCATGCTGCTGGTGGCGGGAGTGAGCGAGCAGCGTCATGGTGCTTAGTTACCTTCTAGGGTTGAACCTCGACAGCTAGGCAGGCCATCCCAGGGAAAGAACTTGCTTCGATTGTCCAAGTCCACCCTGCTGCTGCAGGCCTGTGCGGTACTAGGGCAACAGCCCTGCTGGTTCACATCACCTCAGACCTGCTTTGCTCAGAGTTGGGCTGACTGCTCTGGTGGCTCCCCGTCCTTCATCAAATCTCAGAAGCTGCCACTGCTCCCCGTCCTTCATCAAGTCTCAAAAGCTGCCACTGTGAGAGATGGCTCTGCCAGGGCAATGTCACACAGTCTGCATGCTGTTGTTGGGGTAGTGGGGTGCGGCAGAGCTGCTGCCTGAGTCATAGGAGATGAAGCACCATTCCTTGAGGGGATGAATAACATTAAAGATATGCATCTGTGCTTCGTCTTAACAGTTCTAACTTTTATACCCCATGGGGTTAGAATGACCTTTAATGTCTTTGAAATAAGGATCCGTGTGAATACAGTGCATTATTTGCATACACAATGTGATATCTATTTTTATATCCATTCCAAATACAGGAGGATATTAATGTAGGGGAGTGGGCACTTTCATCTGATGAGTTTTCACTGCAATTCAACATAGAAATCTATTGGGAAAGCTTGCAACTCGCTGCATTTAATTCACATAGGGAATGGCATAGGACCTTAATCTGACATGCAAATTAATATAAATCCTTAAATAATACTCTCTCTACATAGTCATCACTGTGAATGCACCCTCATCTTTATTACACCAAAGTAAAGATCTACTCTGGCAAGACAAAGCCCTGCCAATAACTTCTGAAAGTCAGTTCATGAAAGACTCTCGTAAAGTCAGTGTTATGACAAAGGGCTTCATTCCTTAATCTCTGCAAGGCATTTCAAGCCCACAAGGTGCAGCTGTTAGCCCTCTTTTTGAAACAGCTCCCTGTCGAGTTCTCCTGGCTATTAATTGTTTGGCCATTTCATTATGACTTGGAGGATTTAATTCATCCTTTTCCAACGTACTATGTGTTGAGCTCTATAAAAATGCACCAAGTAATTCCTAGTGGTTCCTGAAGCATGTCCTTTTAGGGGAACTGTGTATGCTGGGAAAAAATACTGCCCCAAACCAGCAAAGTTTCATTTTTTTATGCTGTGCCAGCTCAGAGTCTATGCTTGTCCCTACTGACAGGTGGAATTCTGGTTTTGCTCTTTGATTTAAAAAAGATCATTGATAACATGACTGGAATACTTAAGTAAAGGCACTGGAAGACTATTCTACAACTGACAGAGAGAAAAAAAAAAAAAGAGTGATTTAAATTTACTTGGGCCAACCACCTCGGCTGACAAACCCATCGCAGAGGACACCCCCCCAGCAATTTTAATTGTGATGGAAGAAGCCCCAGAGACAGTTCATCATGAATGGATAAACTCATTTAATAGGAATGAACATGAAAGGAAGAACAGAGTCCAGCTGAGAAAAATAAGGAAACTCAGGTTTCAGTGTAACTTCTGTATGCACTGAACGTTAACTTCTGTAAAGCTCAGGACAAAACATTTCAAAATTGCAAACTAAGGTTAAACTAGAAAAAGCAAAACCACCTAATTTTATGGTACACATGAACAGGAAACAGAGGCATTGTCATCCCTTTTACAGTCCTGCAGAACAAGGAAAATGAAGCTATACATCGGCTGATTGGCACGACTGCTTATAAAGAACACAGAGGAAAAAATGCAAGCATCCTCAGAAATAACACCTCAAAATTATGTGTTTGCCTCCATGATGCATCCAGAAACAAGAATGCCAGAAGCAGGGACTGCCCTGAGCAGGCACATGCAGGCACGGCTGGGAGGCAAGGGCTAGGATTGTTGGCTTACACAGCTTTCTACTGTTTACATCCACATTTCTCCTGTTCTAAATATACATTTTCTTAATTTTATATTAGCAAACATTGCAAATTACTCCTCGGAACCACCTATGAAAAAAGGTCGCTTTCAGAATCACTTCATATGATAAAAAACCTCACAGACCCTGCTATTTCTGTTTCTCATGTATTATGAGAAAATATTAGTGTAATTTATGCAGCATGAAAGCTGACAATATGTTTTGCAGTTTTGTTTAAATAGCTACTGTTCTCACGCTAGCTGTAAATGAATCTTAATTCTAAAAATAACCCATAACAAACAATGTGAAATCCAATGCTTGAAGACACTGCTGATGACCAGGAATCATTACTACATTACTGTTTCTAGTAGAGGAGTGAAGCAAGAATTTGTAGGTAAAATTTTTGGTTTAAATGTACATATGCAATAACAATTTGAGAATTTGCACAGGACCGTACAGGGGATTATTCTGAATAAATGATATTCCTTTTCTTTCAAAAAACCACAATGTTTCGTGTCAGCTTTTAAAATAGAATGGTTCTTCTTAGTTTTGGGGTTTTTTTTAATTTACCTTGTATTGGAGCTTTAACATGGAAACACAAAGGAATGTTTAGTTAGAATTTCTCTTTATTTGATTTGGAAAGTTAAATTTTTGTTATTGCCTTCAAGATAACCAAATATGATATTTTACATTATGTGCATTTGAGAACAAAAGTGAAACAAAATGTAATTTCATAATGCAAAACACATACTTCATCTTCTCAGGAAGGTCAAAAGTTCCATTTTGATTTTGGTAAAATAAAAATTACAATCAGGTGCAATCTTTCCTAGGAAATAGTTTTGGTGTCTGTTAAAAGAACCTTGAAAACCCTTGTAAACACTTCTGTCAGCCTTGATGAAATGGTGACTTTAGCACCCACCTCATGCCTGGTGTAGACCTCTCAGTGAGTTCCCCAGGCTTGGTGCACCTCAAGAATGCTTCAGAAAACACATACAGTTTGTTTGTTGCTGCAACTGTAATTTAAATTCAGAAGTTGAGAAGAAACTAAAATTAATATAAGCCATGGTGTGAAATACATGAGAAAACCTGCCTATAAAACAGACTTAGGAGCAGCGCTTGCATACCCAGCCCCACCTCTCGTGCGTCCAGTGTGCCGATGCTGACCTTTACAGCATGACCAAGGACATATCTCTGCACTGTTGAGGTTTTTGCAGTGGTTTCTCAATGTAGCACTGTAGAAATAGTCTCCTTGTGTATTAAGACTTGCTGAGAAAACCTCCTGCCTCAACGCTAACAACTTAATTCAGTGTCTGCCTGCTTGCAACTTTCTGCATGATTTGCAGCATCAGTAAAAACATTATTTAAAAATATGGTGGTGTTGAAAGATCTAGCTGCAAAATAATGCTATCTAAGACAAGAAATATATACAGCACAACCCTAATTGGGCAATTTCTGGACATGCCTGCAAATTCTGATAAAAGAGAAGGTGGTTTGAGGGTGCACTTTCAGGCTGATAAGATAATGAAAAGCCACCCAGGGGCAATCTCATCTGTAAGAAAATCATTGCAATAACAGACAAAAAAAATGCAGTTACTCCGGGCTTACAGGAATGTAATAGCAGACAGAAAAAAAAAAAAAAAAGGGAATCAAATGCCATATATTTATGTTTATTGTTCAAACTTTAGCCTGAAGTCCAAATACTAAATTTAGAGTGATCAGAAAGGTCAGAGAGATGAGGAATGAAATTATCAACAGAAAACGTGAAGCATGCTTCCCTTTGGATCCTCACCTTTGTTACAGTTTTCAAACCCCTCTTCCTTTCACAAACGAGGGGTAAATTCCTCATTTATCTCAAAGAGTCAGGAGTTTTGGTGCTGACCCTGTAGGGGCCAAGCTTTCTCCTGGTGCCTCCAACCTCCACTGCAGAACCAGAAACCTGCTCCCACACTACAACCACAGATCTCCATAGTGCTTCAGGGAGCCGTGTGCATGATGTTGCTGCCCTTTGGCTCCCTATAACCATCCACTCCTCCACCCTCACTCAAGTGTGCCCCTCCTGACTCACTCTGCATGCTATCTCTTGCCAGCCTTTGCATTAGATGTGCCACCCTTGTTAGTCATCAGCAGCGCTCAAGGATTTGTCAGGCTCTGGAGGACACGGAAAAGCTCATTTCTTTTTGTCTGAGTTCAGTTAGTCTTGCTGTTTTGCTGATTCAAAATGTTTTCTTTTGCATTTCGCAATGGTCCCATAAGGTCCCATACTTTTCTGGCAAAGTATCTTGGGAAGTGAAATTGAAATATAGGTATTCGTAAATGACGTATGGCAACCTAAGCACCCAGATCCAAATGTGCAGAGTAATTTCTAAATATGCCATTATCGGTTGCCTATGATATACCAAAAAACTAAAAAAAATATTCTGTGAAGTAAAATGTCTTAGCATCCATTGAATTTCAGGTAAATTTATATACAAATGGATTTCTGAGAATACCTAACCTTCTGAATGTCCTCCCGCTCCTCTCCACCAAGCACCAGACTGGCATGCAGGTGCCTGCACTCCTGCTCCTCACTCTGCCACACTGCAAGAAATGCACCGCTTCTTCACAAGTAAGAGCAATTCACATTCAGCAAGTTCAAGCAGTCTAAAGAGGTGATAATCTCAATGACTTCAGTCAATGTTGAATAATCTTCTTTCTCCTATACAACAGCCAAGTAATGTCATTGGAAATATGTACGAACAACACTGACTTACATGTAATCACCTGCTGCACAGACACTGTCACACTATATGTTGACTTTTGAGTTACAATGTCTAAAGCGACAGCACCAAGAGAAGCCACAGGGACAGCTACATGTGTATTTAAACCTGATCCTTCCCAGAGTGATGCCTCTGGGCAACGTAACCTGGGAAGTGTACTACCAGGTTCCACCTCTTGTAAGCCTTAGCTTGGTATCCAGAGTCTGAATTTACCATCTGAAGTCTATGACCACAGGAGACAAATGTTTAAGCAAACCTAGAGGAAAATCTTTGCCTGCATTGGGCAGGAACAAGGGATTTGGAAAGATCAGATTACCAAAGCTAGCTGTGGGGATCCGGGTACTTCTGAAAACATCAATACTCTCTAATGTCTATATGACTGGCTCTCTCCCACCTCACCCATTGCTATCCTTCACACTCTTTCAAGAGAAACAAGATTTGAATGCCAGATCAAAAAATCTTTCTCTTCTCTCAGTTCTCCCAATGTATGCCTCTAGCTGTCAAATCTTTAGATGGCAAGTTTCTTAACATGGTCAACGCACACATTGTCAGTTCAAACACTAATACAACAAATTTATCCCTAACAATATTTTTACTCACAATAATACTAATACATTGCATTCCTTGCAGAAAGCCATTTACAATATTTACACTAACTTGCTTAGACAACATTATACAAAAGAAGACTTGCAGATGAAAAAATCATAGCTAATTGTCACCTACTACTACAAATAACATAAATTTCTCCTTTACAAAACATCTTGGGAGCCTGCTCCTTGCATTGTCTCCTGGGGAGTACTTTAGAAGACCATAATGTCCACGTGCAATGCAGTTTTACAGCTGCTCCTTCTGTTTAACTCTTGCAGTTGACAGTGAGGGTATGCTTCTGGACAGCACCTCTAAGCCAGCTGCCTCTCAGCTTCCGCACAGCAGCATTCTGCCAATTTGCAGAACACCACTAGAAACTGAGAAAAATTAAATTTGTAATTCCCTTGGCTTCTTCTCATGTCCTCTGAGTCTTACACAAAATCAGAAAAATGGGACTTCTATACATTGAATTATGCTCGGCCTTAGAGTAAAATGTCCTCTTTGTGAAGGAGTGATAGGTCCACTGATTATATATCCAAATATGATCCTCTACGCATCTGTTGCCTGGATGGTTGTGGTACATCAGGCCTCTGTAATCACTGGCCTCAAATTCACAGTCTCCCTACACAGAGTTGAAACAGAACTTACTTTTGCCATAATCTGGGTACCCGTCTTTTGCGAAGCACAAAATTTGGTTCATTATATTGCTGAGATAGGTTGCCACTAGTACAGAAATAATTCCTTCATGGATGCCTCTGGCAGTGCATGTTCCTCTCTCTTACTGGACCTTCAGTTTAGGAGCAGTGGTGGATCAGGGCACTCAGTGCTTACCTGCAGACCGGGCGGAATTGCCTTTTGAGCTTGTCATTGCCTAAGCTAAAAGAAGATATTAATGCATATTCTTGTCTATGGAAATACTGATGTTTTTCTGCTGTCTCCATTAAGGAGGAAGGGAGACAGACATAAAATAGGAAGACTTAGAAAGGACTCGAGAGGAACACCCTGCAGGTGGGAGAGAAAAGCACCAAGTAGCACAGCAAAGGCAAGAGGCTGAGCCTGCAGCTACAGTAAACTGAGAACACCAAACTAAGGTCTCCCTCAGTTGGTATCAGTCCTACTAAGTAATAACTGCTCTCTAGCCTCTGTATAAGAACTAGCTTCTAGCCAACTTCTAGTCTGGCAGTCACAGGTGTTTTCTCAGAGGATTCAGAAGTGTTTGGTTTAACCAGAGAGATACTTGCATCTGTACCAGACAGATTCACTTAGGGTGCCCACTGCCTCAGAGATGAGTGAAGAAACCAAGCACTGTTTTACAGACACACAAAGGAAGATCCTTCTTCACACATCTACGCTAGGGTAAAACTGCAGGTGTTGAGCACGTATTTGTGCCAGCAAAGGCAATGCTACTGGAAGGCCATCATCTACTACCACAGCCCTTGGATCTCACCAAATAGAACTGACAGCTAAGGGACCAGATCCAAATTTCTTCAGCACCAAACTGTCACTTCAGTGAGATTGTGGGGAGATTAAGAAGAGCACAAGATAAATCTCTTATATAAGATTTGGTCAATATTGAAAACAGGGCTCATTTAAGCCCTTGATGCTCTCCCTTAGCAAAGAGCATAGGCTTGCATCAATATAGAGCAAAATCAGTACAATCAGTAACTACTGTTATTTTCCTTCTATTTAGGGAATGAAATAGCCTTACAGTTCTCCCTTACTTTGCAGTGTCCCCAGTATCTAACTCTAAAACCATGCAGCATTGTACAGAGACAGATGTACCCACAGTTTCCCAGGGGCAGCACTTACCACCAGAGGGAGTCCCTGGAAACCAGCAGTGGAGGAGATGGAATTAAAAGAAATATTCTCTCCAGAGCACTCCGGAACACTAATCAAGACCAACAGATAAAGCAATCCATGCAAATCAGATTGACAGTGATTGCTTTGCAGGGCTAGGCTTTTTTATCAGCAGAACTGGAGCAGATTTTTAAATGCACCGTCAAGACCTGAATCACACTGCCTTCTCCTCAGCTGTGCAGCTGAGCACGTACAAGTGCAAAGGCTAGGCACCTTGTGAACTAAAATCTATTAGCAGATTATTTCCTTCCTGAACTGCAGGATGACCCGAGATTGTTCCATTTTATCATAGCTGAGGTTTGCTCCCTGCTGTGTTGCAGGGACTGTGCAGCTTGTTGAGCCACCAGTAATCAGCACAGGAGTACATCCACAATCACCACCACCAGGCGAGCTGTCCTCACTCCGTAGAGCAGAAAGAAAATTATACAATTATTGTAGAGTAAGTGTCTAGCATTTGCATTGCTGAAGTTCAGTTAAATGAATTCCATTTTCAGCTGTATTGCTTCATTTGGATTAACCGGAGAAATTACAACAGTCACTTCTATTAGGGTCTGAGATTCTGCTTCCAGCATGCCACACAACCTAGAGCTTCTAGGTCTCTGACCTAGTGAAAAATAAGATGCTGGACGACTGCACAGAGTCATCTAAGAAGGCAATTAATAAACTTTGTGTGAGCTCCCCAGGGATTACCAGACAGCAGCAGAAGCTGCTCTACATGCTTTGCTGGCGGCAGCATATGGTGACTCACTTGGTGGCTGGAATTAAGCAGTAGTCTTTCCCCTCAGCTGAGCCTGCTGTCAGAAGGGGCTGCAGAGCTGTGCCCTAACTCCTCAGCGGCACCACTGACTGTCCCTGCTCAACCCTCTGGTCCTAAACACAGTGTGTTTTGACCAGGAACATGATTTTATTGAATGTGAACTATGGCACATAATGAAAGCAGAGTTTAAAAACAAAATTCAAAACACTATTATTTTTATTTTGATTACATGTGAAAAATCCTCTTAGTCCAGCAACTTATTCCTGACTTTTATTTATCTGTGTGTGCATTTCTTCCCAAGTTCACTTCTGGTATAAAATCCAAAAATTTGCCTGTACAGAGACTATTTGTTTGCACAGCACAGGTAGTTGAAGAAGTGATAATCTGATGTGTTGCTTGTGTGAACACACACATATAGACACATACAACACATACCTGTATTTCTGTGCGTTCTCACTAACTGTCCTAAGGAAATACATGGAGCATCACTAAAAATATAGCTTATGCACACCAATTTCCAGGTCCTTAAGTTATTATATTAAACTAGAGGTTTAATTATTATTGTAATTACTAATTAATTATAGCATAATTAGAAATGATTAATCTATTAACTAGATATTTTAAGAGAGGATCATAGCAAAATTGTCTTCAACCATTAGAATCACAAAATAACAGAATGGTTTGGGTTGGGAGGGACCTTAAAGATACCCAGTTCCAATCCCCTTAGTACAGGCAGGGACACCTCCCACTGGATCAGGTTGCTGAAAGCCTCATCTCGCCTGGCCTTGAACACCTTCAGGGGTGGGGCATCCATGACTTCTCTGGGTAATCTGTGCTAATATCCTACCACCCTCACAGTAAAAAATTTCTTCCTCATATCTAATCTCCCCTTTTTCAGCTTAAAACCATGACCCCTCATCCTATCACTGCATTCCCTGATAAAGAGCCCATCCCCATCTTTCCTGTAGCCCCTTTAAATACTGGAAAGCTGCTATAAGATCTCCTCGGAGCCTTTTCTTCTCTAAGATGAACAAGACCAACTCTCTCAGCCTGTCTTCACAGGGGAGGTGCTCCAGCCCTCTGATCATCTTTGTGGTCTCCTCTGGACTTGCTCTAACAGATCCATGTTCTTTACAGTCAGTGACAAAAAAGAGGAAAAATAAGCTGAATTTTGCCTCAGGGTACCTGGTGGAGACACCTAAAATACATAACTGACTGTCCTGGGAGCATCTCTTACTGTTCTTTGACCACAGAGACAGTCCAGTTCAGGTATGAAACCCTGTGCTACAGACAGCTACATTTCTATTCACAGGAGAATCATGGTCACAAAATTATTACTTGTTTGGAGTGGGATCATAGCTAGGGGAGTGTATGAAATACTGTGTAGAGACAAACGACTATAAGGTCTGTCTTTCAGCTAGGCAATCAATAAATAAATGTCCCATAGACTATTACTGTTGAACAAATCAAAATGCACTGAGACTCTACATCGCAAATCTATGGCACTGGAAAAGGTAAAGAGAAATAATATCATTCTCACCAAAAAAAGCCATTTGCTTTTCATATGCTTCAGATATTCAAAGAGCTGTGGACTCCAAGCACAGACTACAAGCTTATACAGGAGGTAAGAAGGCAGACCGGGGTATAAACCCATGCCTTTGCTTACTGCCTGCCAGAACAGAGGGGTAAAGTCAGGGCAGAGCCCACCACTGCCTGCCTGAGGAGCTGTGACCAGGCGATGCTAGCAATGCACTGCTGGTGTAGGCTGGTGGCAGGTGCAGGCTCCTGCCACGTCCCTAGGGAGAGGAGAGGAAGCAGAGGAGGGAGAGTAATACAGAGCTCCTTCTGAGTCACAGCATCTCCTGGGCCACGGCAGCTTTCATACTTCTGTGGCTTGAGGCTAAGCTTCACTCATAGCCACAGCTTGACACAGGACATGACATACACAGTCCTGACTAACCCCCAAAAAGGAGCCCTTGCCAGATGAAGAGGTGTATTCAGCAAGCAAACGCGTAATAAATGGTCTCCAAGAGAATACCAGCCAAAATCTGGCACACACTGTTTGTACTTAAATTACCAGACTTCTTAAATTTTGTTAAGTACCTTTTTTTTTTTTTAAACTACTAAGTTCTTCTGCCACTTATTGTAGTCTAGTGAAAAAGCCACATTGCATCTCCTATCACTGAGCTCTGGGAACTTTGCCAGTTTGCAACAGTTTCAGAAAAACTAGGTTTTGAAGGCAATGGTGCTAGGGAATCTCTCTAGTTAAGTCTTTGCTCCCAACATGCACTGCTCTCTCTTAAATCTCTCAACAACTTTCTCCCCACAGTCCCCTTCCTGAAGTGGTTTTCATTTAGTGCAGAAGAATTCAGCAGAACAAAATATATCAGCAAGAGACTCAAGAACCATTAGATTTGTTATGCTCTTCAAAGAACAGAGGCACCTTTTGTTGTTCTAGACATGTAACAGCAGCTCCAGCACTGCTGCTGCTCTAAGCAGGGATACAATAGAGTCCTGCAGAAAAGTGGCTAAGACACGTACAAGCAATACGCCATGGATTTTTATTAGCATAACACTGGAAGAGTACTTCACTGCCTTGGAAAACTTTCTGCCATGGATCTCAAACATCTGGAAGACTGAAAAAACTCAAAAAAACCTACTTCTACAGAGCAGAATAATTAAACAGAGGTTTGATGCTTCCTGACAGATGAATAATAGCAATGATACTTAAAGAGTTTTAACATGGAAAGGAGTCTGTAATCGCAGTTTATCTACTCACAAGCGAAGGAATTCACCTCCTGTGCTCCACTCTGCTGGAGACAGGTTAATATGGAAGAAGAACCGATTTTAGTCACTTCTTCTTCTGGCTGGGCCAACTTCTTCCAGTTCTGGTTTTAAACACATTTTCTTTTAATATGAACTCAATTTATGAAATGTTCCCAGGTTCTTAGAAATGTCATATATCCATCTCAAGAAACCCAGGTTAAGCTGAGAAGAGGGTGCTTGAGCAGTTTTGTAGGCAGAGGAAGCTTGCAAGCAAGTGGCCATAATTCTGGTAGGAGAAATGTTGACTGTTTTGGCAACATGGGTAGTGGCATTGTATAGGGATTGTTATCCTCTCCAGCACAGTAAGAAAGAGCCTTGGGAGCAAGATACAATGAGTGCTACTACAGCTTAAGCTGTTGGTTTTCAGCTGTGGTCGCAAGGGGTTCCTGCCCTCTAAAGTTCAGGCAGAGACAGGACCCACTGAACACCCGATGTGGCACTGGCTGTGGAGTACCCTCCACTGGCTGCTCAAGGAAGTAAATTCACATTTAGAATGCTGGGTAACAATTCATCCCTGTCCAGTTTGTAAAGGAAAGAATTTATTCCCACAGCAAGCAATATACTAAAAGATTGTTTATAAGGTGGATATTTTTGGAAGAGTTCCAGTGATAAAGCAATGCAGCAGACAAAGGGACAAAGCTCATCATCTTACCGGAATTTTCCCTCCCTCTTCATTGACTCACAAAGCACAGCAAGAAAGATCAGAAACTGCCCTATCCGATGAGCATTTCCAAGTGACTAAAGTTTATACTGAAACTGGAGTAGGCACAGGGCTGGAAAAATGGTGAAATTTATTTCTCCAAACCTTTCTCTAGTGCTTTTGGAAGGTGTCACCCGGGAAAGATTTATTCCCCTGACAACACTTTGTTTTTTAAAGAAGCAAAAGCTTTTTGTATTTTTAACATGCACCCAATTAACCATTGCCTGTGGGTTGCTTTTTTGGCTAGCACTAGGTTTCTGACCACATGGATCATATTTACACTTGAGAGTTTAAAAGTTTGTTATTTACAAGTTCTTCATGCCTGCCCTATGAATAGGAAAAACTTCTGAGATGATTTAGATAAAAGACCTGCAGCAGAACAGAATGCTTAAAATTCCCCAATGTCTACACAATATGAGATTACACAAGTCTTTGTTATCAGCACACTTAAAAGTACAACATGCATAGAAAATATCTTAATCTGTACCAACACACCTGATAAGTGTGGGAAACCAGCCCGCAGCACAGTATGCAAAGTGCCTCACATGGGGCACAGATCTACTTACACCAGCACGGTTTTGGAACCAGCTGGCTGCAAGTAAGCATTGTGTTCTGTGGTGGGTCCCCTCCATTATTGATGAGTTATTTTATGTGTTATGCAGTACTGTAATGAAGATGCAGTCTTTTGTCTTCCCACGCTGCGTCCTCTATGGTACGGGGAAGTCTTGAGGCAATGTTATCAAACAAAATAGTCGCTGCATTGTAGAAGATGAATGCAGCTGACTGACTTTCCCAGCAGTTACACTTTAGCGCCACTGAAATATCAAAAGAGATGCAGACTAGTTGGAAAAATTCTAATGAAAAAATGAGTAAATATAACATTACAAAATTCTAGCAAAAGAAAAAAATGGTTTCCTTTAAACTGAAATCCAGTGCATCACAATCTTCACAGATATCCTGCACTGACAGGAACCTTACAAATACTTAAGGCACCTAACTAGCAGAGAGAATGTATGCTATTTACTGTCAGTTTACCTGCTTTTAGATGAATCGATGCTTTATTCTGCTATTTCTCTCCCTATTTTGGAAAGCTAAAAGTACTTTCCAAAGAACTTCCACCCAGAAATATGGAAATGCAGTAACTTCTGGACTGGGATAAAAGCAGAATGACTGAAGGAACAGAAAAGGATCTCAAACTCCAAAGAAATTCATCATATACAACTTACAGGATAGGAAGCAGGAGAAATACATGCCAAACAATCCACAATTAAAAGAAAAGAAAAGAAAAAAAAAAGGAAAAGAAAAGCCAGCAGATCTGATACTCAGAAGAAGAGGAGTGAGGAGCAAAGAGGACAGCCAAAATGTCCTCTGCGCAGAATTAAGGCTGGGTCTGTGAAGCTCCACAACAGAAGGCACAGGGCTGAACTCTGCATCCTCTGTTACCCACACATCAGTATTATGTGGTTTGTAAGCTCCTTCGACTCAGAAACAGAAAATTACTTTCTTGCAAGCAAAAAAAGAAAATAAATCACTATTCATTTTCTTCAAACCTTTCTCCTACCATCTTATGCTTTCCTCCAACTTCTCCTTTCATAGTCAGATAAGGCAATTGACCTCTTTAACCACGACTAACGCTTCAGCGTAGCCCTCTGCATAAGGCATTCCAGCACGCGGTGTTTACATCTAGAAATATAAATAATTTTCTTGCCTTGTAAGTCAACAATAACTATCCAAGTCCCCAGAACAAAGACATCAAAAGAAAAGCAAAAGTCTATAGTATGTTATAATCACTACGTCACAGGCAGCATTTACCAGTAGGCTGTGTCTACCAGACTTGAAATTCTTGTCCAAGAGGTACCAAGTCTTTAAACCATAGATGCCCAAGATGCCCTCAGCGCTGTTCATGCCAAGCCACAAAGCCAAGCCACTGCCTCCTTCTGCAGAATGTTCTGATGGAAACATGCAAGTGCTGTCAGGGACCAGCCGGGAATCAAGGACAGTGTCACAAGTGAGCAAGAATGGAAGACAAAACGTGAAGCCATTCCTTTGTCTGTTCCTATCAATTAGGGAAGTAAGAAAGGAGCAAACATAGTTCTTGTTCCCTCCACTCACTGGGAGAAGCACTGAGCTCATTAAGCCCTGAAAAAAGAGTTGCCTTCATTAAGGGCACCACTGGCTTTCCTACAAAATTATGCCAGGGAAGCACATGTCCATTTTAGTTTGCTGATATCCTCACCTCATATCCTGCTCCAGTAACTGTGCTGTGCTGCCACACATCATTGCATTTGTTAAATCTAAGAGGCTATAAGCCCTAAAGAACACAAACCTTGCCTGCTTACCAAACAACCCGTGGGCAGGATCTGTGCAAAACACTTTCCCTGCCATCCCGTTGGGCAAGAAAGGGCAATGCTTTGTCCCCAGTGTCCACCTGGCTGCAGGTGACACGGTAAGCTGGTGACACTCCTTGCATCAGGTAACTTCTGCCAGTGAAAGGTCTGACTTTACAAAGTGGACATCCATGAAATAAATACATTGTAATGGCAAGTTATTTGCCATACTAATGGTCTTACTAAATGACACCATTAAAGAACTGCAAGCAAGAGACTTGTAATGAGCACGTCAATGTTATAATTCGCTCTCATTTTGCAGGCTGGCTCAGAACCAAAGCAAGTCTTCGTTTTTTATTGTAAAGAACAGATTAAAGAGATGTATAAGGAAATCAAAGTAATTAGCCATATAAACAAGCTGGTAGGTAAACAATTGTGATTCAGTGAGGCAACTATCAATCTCTAAAGGAAGGATGGTACATATCTGTATTATTATTTTCTTTTTAGTCTTATTTTATCTCATTTCAGATTAGTCCTAACTGATCATTAACATCCTTACAAAGCACAAGACTGAGCTGAGTGTATCAGAAACGGTGTGACCAGCAGGTCCAGGGAGGTTATTTTCCCTCTGTACTCGGCACTGGTGAGACCACACCTTGAATACTGTGTT
The DNA here is from genome assembly GCF_017976375.1 of Cuculus canorus. Lineage (NCBI taxonomy): Eukaryota > Metazoa > Chordata > Aves > Cuculiformes > Cuculidae > Cuculus > Cuculus canorus. Next base: position 28,373,946 of record NC_071405.1, on the reverse strand, counting down.
CAGTTCTGGGCCCCTCACCACAAGAAGGATGTTGAGGCTCTAGAGCATGTCCAGAGAAGAGCAACAAAGCTGGTGAGGGGGCTGGAGAACAAGTCTTATGAGGAACAGCTGAGATTGCTGGGGTTATTTAGCCTGGAGAAGAGGAGGCTGAGGGGAGACCTTATTACTCTCTACAACTACCTGAAAGGAGGTTGTGGAGAGGAGGGAGCTGGCCTCTTCTCCCAAGTGACAGGGGACAGGACAAGGGAGAATGGCCTGAATCTTTGCCAGGGGAGGTTCAGGCTGGATATCAGAAAAAAAATTTTCATGGAAAGAGTCATCAGGCACTGGAACGGGCTGCCCAGGGAGGTGGTCGAGTCACCTTCCCTGGAGGTGTTTAAGGAATGGGTGGATGAAGTGCTTAGGGGTATGGTTTAGGGAGTGTTAGGACTTGATGGTTGGACTTGATGATCTGGTGGGTCCTTTCCAACCTAGTGATTCTATGATTCTGTGATTCTATGTTCAGCTCCTGCACTGCAAGGCTTGCTTTACCCCACCCTGAGGATGTGCACTGGAAGAGGCACCCACTACAGCACTGAGAATTTGGCCATGTGAAAGATGGCCAGTCCTTCCCATGGATAAGACTAAGAGTTCATCTATTATAGAAGTGCAATTAGACAGCAAGTTTAGACTATATTTTTTCTCCCAACTCTCCCAGACTTCGGGACAGAATAATAGAATCGCAAATGGTCAAGATTGGAAGGGACCTCTGGAGGTATAGTCCAATTCCTCTGCTAAAGCTGAGTCACCTACAGCAGATTGCACAGGAACACATATACAGGCAGATTTTTAATATCTCCAGAGAAGGAGATTCCACAACCTCTCTGGGAGGCTATTCAGAGCTCTGGACATCACATCAGACTCCTGGAAGAATCCCTTCCCTGGGATGATCTTCACACCCAACCCAGTTAACACAGGCTGGATGTAGGACCTGATTTAGCCCATTTATCCTTAGGCATTTAATGAAGAACTGGGTTTAGTTTTCACTAGTGCCCTATGCAATCAGCACAGAGAGATCAGCACAGGCAGTGAATGATCTCAGGTACCATAGTCTGTCTTGTGAAGAAGTGGAACAGTACAGAAATTCCCAACACTAGCTCATAACTGTATATTCATTTGAAGTGACTCATTCATTTGAAAGTCAGTACTGCCTAAAAATTATCTCCGGCTCCCCAAAATACAGACCACTATCGGTTTTTTTTAAGCTAATTCAGCTTAATGAACCATTCAAAACCCCACACTTTTGCTTTGCAACTAAGACTAGTTATTTCCCAAAACGTTACAGTGCCCTGATTCCAAGTCTGCTGAAGATACGATGCAGTCTCAGATTATCTGCTGTAATCTCTACTGTGATTCATCTCAGTCTACACATGTAGGTGGTAGAATGAAGGGAGAAGCAGTAATGGAAGCCAGAATCTATATCCAACTATGGGAAGATTAGCAGTACCTAAACACAATAATATCTCAGCAGGGAATACAGGAAACAAGTAAACATTAGAAATAACACATCCCAAGTAGTGCACGTAGCATATCCCAAACTGTGAGGCTAAGAGTATTCTGCCCTATGAATGTGCCAGAAGAAACCTGTGCTTAACTTTCTGGTTTTAGTTTTAATTTTTAATTTTATTAGTGTGTGAGCAGTTCTGTGCATACAAATGCACTTCCTAAAGCTATCACCCATCTGCATAAGCATGCGAGCAACTTTAATAGATGGATGCACAGAGATAATAAATACATTTTTTTCCTAATGTTTTTTCCATATGAAAAAGCAAACCCTAATGCAGCACACAGGCAGCAGAATGAATGGAGTATGAAGGCAGTGGCTGTGCCTGAAAAGATATATGGATATGTGTGTTTGTGTGAATTCCTATTTGCATTAATTCATGCCCACAAAAGCCTATCTGCTGCATGAGCCTAGAAGAGCAGATCTGAAAAAACATTTTATACTTCATATCCATTAGGTACTTTTGCTGTCAATTTGTATGCTGAGATCACTGCAATAACTGGGAAACTTAAGAAGGTATAATAGTCCTCAATATAATCTATTATTAATTTGTAGCTGATATAATGTTAAAGATAAATATAGAAATACATTTTACAATTAAAAATAATTTTGATAAAAAATAATATTTTGGGAATTTGCTTCATAAAATTAGAATTTTCTTTAAAACAACAAATGCTGAAATTCCCTTTAAACCAAATTTAATTTTTTGACAAGCTCAGCTGTAACAATGGGACAACTAGCAATCTTTGAAACTTTTAACACTTTATGTATGAGAGAAAAGGGGTTGTTGAAGACGGAATGTTTACCAGACCACATCTTTTTTTCTACAAAACAAAGTAGGAAACTTTTTCATCTGCGACCCAATTCCTGTCTTTCTACATGACAACTACAAAGTTTAAATGCAAGCTTTCAACATGGGCTGGATCTCATGCCTGTAAAGCATCTAACAATGTATGCTCATTATGATATGCTCAGTAAATGAACAGAAGAATATCTCTAAAAATGCAAGTTATTATTTTCTGTATATTCATAAATCTCTCAGAAATCTAACAGGCTTTTCAAGTACTCATAATACTTCCTTAAAAATACTCGTTGCTCTTTCCGAGGAGCAGTGAACACAATTAAAGTATTTACTTCAAGACAGATTCTTCCATTTTAGTCTAAGAACAATAAATTCTTATCTCGAGACTCATGTTTCCACAAGGCACTTCCATGGAACAACCTCAAAATCCTGCAAAACTCTCAATCCCTTCGACAGAAAGAGATAGAACCATCACCCCCCAAACTTAAGTGCTTTCAGAAGAAAGGCACACTCATCGTAGACATTAAATGACGTCAAGATCATAGTTAAAGTATCCAAGTTTTGGAGCTTAATCTGGTGGTCTAAAAGGGTTGAGCACACATGAGCAGTCAAATAGCTCTGTACTCTTCAGACTTGCAGGAGACTGGCGAGTCTTGGCCAGATTTCCTCCTGAAGTTTCCTGTTGTGGCACTGGAGCTGAAAAAGTTTAAGCTGAAGAAAGCAGAATTCAGGCCTCAGTACTTCTAAATATAGCTCAGAATTTAGAACATTTCTTGATATTTGGTGACTTTTGCATTTGTCAGCTTAATAGGATGAGCAGAAATAGGAAAATAAAAAAAAATATGACCTTCTATATTACAAATACACCTTTTAGTAAGACATATTTATGTACTGAAGGTTGTCAGAAGACCACCTCTGCAGAGAGCTGCTGTCCATTGCCAGTGAACACTGTAGTGAAACCTGCATGGCAGCAAGTGATGTAAACCTTGACTAACCATGTTTTCAAAAGCAAAATAGGGCTGTGGTATGTATTTCACAGAGGAAAAATCACCACACAAGGAACACTTTATGTTCCCAGCCCAGGACCTACAGAGAGGTCACAGACACCTAAAAGAAGACAGTACTTCATTCAGATACTGCAGACCAAACCTGCTTTCCATTGAGAAACCAGGACTTCCATTTTGGACCCTTGTCAAGATAGTGCAATGACAATTTCACACAACAGTAAATTTCACCACAAACTTCAACTGCAGTCAAAATGGTACTTAGAAACAATTTCATTCAATGTCCAGAGCACAAACTTTTGCATTTTAATTATTTACCCAAAGCGCCACACGCTCCTCTTTTTGCAAACCAGGTCACAAGAGCCAGCAGCTGTAGCTGACACACAGCACACTGGAAATACCAGCTCCAAGTTGTACCTTATATAATCTTGCTAGTTTTACCCTAGTTTCTGTTTATTTAAAGTTCTATTCTGCCATCTTACACATAATACAATGCATACACAGATTCACATAAATCAATGGGGCAACTGGCCTACTGAGACATTCCCAAATAACCATTGATTTCCTATTGTGAGTTAAGGAACCATGAGAAATTAGAAAGAGGATGAATAAAACCTGAAAAATGTGCAGTTCATACCACTGCAAATGGTGATCTAAAGGCTGTCTACCAGCGACAAAGTTTTTTTATTATAATGTGTTTTATGGCGGCATACTACCCAAAAAAATGCAGCAGGTGACTGATGACAAGCATTGTAAAATGTCACAAATCAATGAACAGCATATTGCCTGTAAATTTACCTGCATCTTGTGAGTTCATGATATTCAGAGCAAACAGCATTGCATTGGAGAACGTGGTAGCCTCTTCTTTGCTTGCAAAATTCAAGCCATAGACCTGCCGAGCATCGCGCCATTGATGAAAGGTAGGTGTTGCTTGATTGTACTTCAGTCCTTTCACAATTGAGTAATTAATCACTACCTGTGATTTGAAAGAGACAGGTGAAGATTAAAAATAGTTCTGTTTTCAGTGGGAATAAAAACCCTCAACCATTTGGTAAAGGTTAATTAAATTGGTAGAGGCAATTCATTTGGCAGCTCCCCCATGGCTGTATGGTAAGGTAGTGTGTGTATTGATGACAGAAAACTCACATCTGGCGGAGAGATTTACAGCAGTTCAATTCAGCCTCAGGGAACTGCAAGCTAGTTTTGCAAAATCTACTACCTGCTCGCATTTTCTACAGCACCTCTGCAGGATACAGCTGTGTAGATACTATAGACAGATGTTTGGAGACAGGGCCAGCAGCTGTTGCCATCTTTTAAGGGATGATCATGCACAATTGACACAGAAAAAAAAGCCAGGCAGCTCTTGGCACTAACCCTGCCCTAGAGAAAATCTGTGTTTGACTTATTGCACTTTTCTCCTCCCATGCACTTTATCACCAGCTTCTAATGTTGAGAGAGTCTTTTCTCTAGAATCAGATAGGTAGTGACAAAATCAGACAAGTATTTCCTCTCCCACCTCCTCCCTCGCTGCATGTACTATAATTTCCAGGTAAGGGGTGACTGCAGCAGAAGGGTGTTTCACAGAATCATGTTTCTGTATGTTTTGATTTAACCTGCCAAATGCAATGCCTTCTTTATCCTTGGGCAGGGCACATGGGACACCCAGCTACACAGTACACCTGGTACCTGACCAGAAACTTCTGATCATAAAAGCGTAAGCTCGAGGTGGAAACGGAGGAGCGTCCACTGCAGCACTAATAAACCAGACCCTTGTCAGAGACAACACCACCAGGACACCTATCTGTGGGCTGAAAATTGCACTCTGTTGTGATGCAAATTTAAGGAACAAAACACCAACAGAAAGGATCATAATTATTCTCATAAACAGGTATGGTGCAGTTGAAAACAGAGAAGAGTAGGAAATGGAGCCTACCTCTTCATGAGCCCACAGAGGATGGGGCCAGAGGGAACCAGGAACAGAAAAAAATATAAGCAGAGAAAGTCGTAAGTTCATTATTCAAATGTGGCAAATCTGGTTTTGTATAGTCAAGAACTTATTCAATATAAATGGATTAATTTTGATAGGAGTTCTATCAAGAGCCAGAACAATCCCACAATTTCTGGTCTTTGTTGAACTCCAGTCTATGGACACCCTCAATCAAAGTAGTTTGCATGGCTCATCTGTAAATTAAGTGGGCTGGACACTGACATAGAGGCGCAGGAAGAGGGACTTTGCTGCACACTGTCTGGTTGCTCACTCTTACTGTGAGTCTTACCATCCTGGACTTGGGAGCAACAACTGAAGAAGGGAACAGAAAGCCAGTAATGAATAAATACTGCACACAGCAGTTATTATCACAGGTGGACCCCACACACCAGAAAACCCACCAATACATCTCTTTTTGCAGTATCATTGACCAGTACTTTGGAAAGTTTTCTATTAGTACTAAGGTTGTATCCAAAAGACTCCAACATATATAATTAGATGAACAATATCTTTTTCTAGACGACTTGACAAATATTCTCAATTATAAAAGCAGAGTTTAAAAACTTGTTTCAAAGATGAATGACCCCTAGCTCTCAGTTTTGACTTTTCAGTGGATTGTCAATTTAAATTGGCAGGAAAAAACCCCATCAGATTAGCATCTAATACATAAGGAACAACTTGCTTTTTCACACAGTCATATTTTTGAAGGATCACATTGATTCATTGATACAGATAATTAACAAATGTCTGATAACTATACTTTATTAATATATAAAATAATATGGAAACCATCAAAGAAGCCACTACACCAGTAGGTAATTACAGATATGCTCTATTTCTAGAATGCATTCCCTCACCTGAGCCAGCAATAAATAGAGACAAAGCAGAAAATCTTTGAATACTTGGTCTCGCTTTAGGTATAAATTATCCTGATGGTTATTAAACATCAGATATCTGGTCCAAGGGTTGCCCTCAAACCAGTATAATTATGTTTCCATGTAAATGCATTGGGCAGCAATCAGATGCATACTGCTTTTTTTTTTTTTGCCACGTATCTTAGAGAGATTCCTGACCTGTGATCTAAAGCGAGATGCAGGGCAGCCTACGTTTGGCACACAGATGCCATGAACTCACTACTCACTCTTATGGCTGACAGCTTAAATAGCCCTTTTCTCTTGAAAAATGGTGACACCACCCCCATTCTATCACTGAGCATTGGGAGAGCCTGTACCAATGCTGCTTACACTCAAGAGGTCTCTGGACCTTCAAGTAGACTCATACTTGGATTACTAAAACAACAGTTTTAACATGTACCAATTTTCAAGTTTTCCATCCGCTTCTGAGCAGCTTAACAAAGGGAATGCACAGCCACTATCTTAGAGGATATGTTTGGAAAGACTGAGCTTCTACCAGACTTTGCAAAATGAGTATTTCTCACTTAGTAGAAGAATCTTCTGTTTCAAAGAAGAGTACTATTAAAGTCCAAAGAGCACCAGAGGGTATAACGAAAGACAGAAATTGTAACACTCTATGCCAAAAATTATTTCATAGAAGTCAGGTAAGCTGTTCAAACCGGGCACTGAAAAATAACGTTTTGTTCTATCCATTTTGGCTAATATTTCTAGAAAACAGAAAAGAAGAGGTCAAGTTTTCTGCTGTTGTTAAGAATGAGTGCACACAGGTATCCACTACAGATGGTACTGAAACTCTGTAAGGCACATTATGATACTGAAGTGCTTCAGAGCTGTAATTAAAATACAAGTCTACCTATTTGGAGTATAGCATTCTTTGCAGGTGTTTCTAAGGGATCTCTACTCTAAAGCTTCATAGGTCAGTAAGACAGCATCTGCCATGCTGATCAAACCAACAGTTCATCTTTTAATCTTCAGCTGAAGGCTGTAATAGGTAAATTGGAGTAAATTACTGGAAATCTTGCAGAAATAAGTAATGCCTTTGTCCATAACAAACAGTTCTTCTTATAACTCTTTACCCAGTAGTCTTAAAAGTTGAAACATGACATTTTATGTGTTTTTTGGTACCCCTTTTAGTATTTTCTGTCCTGAAACAAACAAGTCTTGTTAGAGATATAAACATCTGCATTGTTTTGAACCTTATTAATTCTGGATTTTAACAGTCTCACATGGCAAAGAGTTTCAAGAACCAGTTGTGCATAACACTAACACCTTGACAGGACTCACAGGAATAGGGCTAGAAGGGCCTCAGGACCACATCAGAGGTGTAACCACAACCAAGACCACGGGAAGAGCTCCCACACAAGTATTACAGACCATGCTCTTGCTTATGGAACCAGAACAAGACAATTGCTTGCTTCTCCAGAGAATGAAATGGTTCAGAAGTTTGTTATCAGCTTGCGGTCACGCTGCCAGCTCTCAGATTCCTCTCATGAGGAGCAGTCATATGGCTGCTGAAACAAGGAGGATATGGTATAGCTGCTAAAAAATGTTACAGTTGAGGCTAGATTCTTTGTTTCTGTAAGCAGGTCCAAGCCTGACCAACTTCTAATAAGTTACAGTGGTGATTAATTGTTTTTTTATCTTTCAAAAGACGTGGTTTAGTTTATATGACAAGAATGCTGTCCCTGTTTCAGTTTTGGCTTAGGCTCAAATGCAAAATGTCCCACGATCCCCAAGGCTCTGTTCCTACATTCACTTCTTAGCCACACCGCTACACCAAACCCTGAGGAGATACGATTCACTTTTGACTTGCACGCTTCTCCTCGCCTGTTTGCTCAGCACACGCCTTTTGGTGATGAGATCACGCTGAGCTGAAATCACTTATTGTAAAACCGTAATTTTTAAACCGTCAGTTGATCGGTACTCTGAACTGGGGAGCTACTGCCCGTCAGCTAAGTCATAAAGATGGACCACTTGTATGTTTTGTGAACTTCTTGCATAGTGACTGAAGCTAACACATTTCACCTTTAAAACAGGCTAGGTTACAATGACAGCTGGCAAGTCGAAACATGGGGGTAAACTGCCTTCAACTGCTGGGCTTCAAGAAAATGAAGGCTGTAAGGAAACACTAAAGGTCATGATGCCGAGCGATCGTAATACTGATCTGGCTTTAGTTTCAAACCAGTTCTGGCCTCTGTGGCTACTTCAAAGCTTCAAAAGTCTCCTTCTGTTTTTCTGAAGATTACTGCTCATGCCAGCCTGAGTCTATACAAATGTGCACATCTGTGCAGAGCAGGAAGGGGAATTAACGCACTGCTGGTCTTAACTTAGCACTGCTGCTGCACGCAAGCACACAAGGAGCACGTCACCCAGACACATAAGCGGAACAAGAGGTCAGGTGACCATTTCTTGATGGTGAGAATGATGCTCAAGTTTTGCCACTTTAAAAACCATATTTCTTTGTGGTGAACTTTAATTTAGACACCGTCAGCTAGAGAAGAAGATAAACACAGACAAGGTAAGCAGAATGGGAAGACAGCATCATAAATTCTAGCACATGCACCAAAAAAGGGCTAGGAAACAGAAAGGCTGCTAGACAAAGAGTAAAAAAAAAAGAGTCTACAGAAGAAGAAATGTGGGAAAAAAAAGAGAAAACTAAAGAGAAAGATTAGTAGAGATGCAATATAAAACAAAAATTTAAAGGGAAACATTAAAGGCAAGCAGGGATGAAGTCATGAAGATTACTCTAGCTTGTGCCTTGCCAAACTATGTAATAAAACTTAAAATTGTTCCTTTGTGGTATCGTTGTGTTACGTATTTTAAAATAGCTTCTCAGCTCCTGGAAATCTGTGTAGCTTCATTATGTGCCAAATCACATATTAGCTGAAGATTGGTCCTTTTCACAAAAATATGGCATCCTGGCAAGATGACAACAGCTTTTACTAAAACCACACTTATCGTGTGATTTAGTACAACTTCAGAGCAAGCATGAAATGGCTTGTACAGAGAATAATTTTAACTGAAATTCATTTTTTGTTCTTGTTAAATGCAAATTCTTAGCAAGCACTGCAAGCTTATGTCTCCATGTGAGACTCATAGAAAATATTTTCAATTCTGAATCTTGAGACTTTCGAAACACTCTTTTAATACAACTACCTATGCTGTCTTGAAGTTATATACTCATAATACTGTTTTTTATATTCACATTTAAGGTGGATATTTCCCTTCAGACAGTTTTCAGTGACTACAGTAACCTGTACTTTGTTTAAGGGAGTATTTTTAGTCTTTAAAGTCTAGAAAAATCTGAATTGAGAAGATTTTTAGCTGGCAAGCAGCCTCTTCATAAGCAGGAACATATGCAACCAAACAGAATGTTATAGTTAATGCAAAGTGTGTTTAAAGTACAGATCAAGATTTGACTTTATAATATATTCCAGTCTTTAAATTGTATGTTCTGATTTAGACAGACCTCTGGTACGTAGCCTCCCTCACATATATGCATAGACTTTATGACTTTTGCTTATTTTACACCAGCTGTTCAGACACATTTTAGATTGTAGTCACATGAAAATCATTTACATTTACCTGCTGGCTACATAAAATAAACAGCTAGCATGGCCTGTTTCAAAGCACTGCTGGCTTTCACAACTGACTAAGAAGCTACTTATTTCATTTAGTTTCAAAAATATTTTCTATTTTTTAAATTAAACTATATCAATATATAACTTTTGAGGAGGTTAAAACCAGTGGCAAAAGATATGGCAGATGTTTCAGAAGCGCACTGCAAGGAGCTGAAAATGGATGTGCTCAAGCCAGGCTGCCGGGAGCTGATGGCCGAGGAGGGTCTGATCCCAGTTCTGATTATCTAAATCCTATATAACTCCTTTAATACCCAAGCAGGTCCTGTGGGCTTAGGCTGCTGTAAATCAGATCACAGTGTGCACCTAAGATTTTAAAATGCATTATGAGGAACTAATTACTTATCACAGCAATGTAACAATAACATTTTGTGAGACGGCAGTGCAGAATGATTGATTTGGGTTGAGGGTTTGCCTTGATGATCTTGGATGTCTTTTCCAATTTTAATGAATCCATGATTCTGTTTTATTTTTCTTTTTTTAAATATAGTGCTAAAAATTAACAATAAGTCAGTTAGAGGGAGCTGAGAGGAAAACCTGCAGAATAAAATAAGATTAATTTCACAAGCAAAAAAGGAGGGAGGGATAACATTAAAATCTCTCTGGCATTTATCAAAAGCTCTGTTTGCAAACAGGCAGTAATGAATTATGATACATTCTGTGCACAAAAAATAGCATAGAAAATCCGAATGACGGGAGTAAACAGACTCGTAGGCACCTTGTGTGGAGCAGGAAACGTTGCTAGACTGCGTAAAGTATAGAACTGATGGTATCAAAAGAGATCAAAGGTTAATTCACAGGAAACTCAATACAATTACTCACTTGTTGATCTTGCAGTTTAACTCCAACTACCCTGAAGGTGTTTGTGGCCGTGTTGTGGTATATGTTGATTCTGCTGAATCCCTGCTGTCCAGGTTTGATTGGCACCCATTTCTTACTGGTATCATCATAGACCATAACTGAAGCCCGGGCTTGGCAAATACTCTGTTCACTGGAGAGGAAAAACAACAACATCATGGGCAAAACAGTGAATTTGCTGTGTACTACAAAAACACCTAAAGGAAAGGAAACCAACAGAAATTATCAGAACTACTTACAGCATATGTTTTATAAGAGATCTATTAATCCTTTCAATGTAATCTGCCAGTTAAATTAAAGCTAGTATGTACATGTTCATACATTTAAAAAACTCCAGTATGTTGCTGTTTCGCATAGATAATCTATTTTATATAAAAATACTAGGCTCTGAGGAATAACTTGTTTCACACAACCATTATGAAAACTGTCCAACAGTATAAACGCTCCATTTATTTTATGTACCTATCAGTAAGTGAAGCCTTTCACATTTGCATGAAAACTTACCAACGTTTTATAGCTTACTGACAAAAACAAATGTGATATCCACAGATGAGTTACGCGTTTAAAACTGGAAGCAAGTAGACCTTGAACCAAAAGCCACATTAGGTAAACTGAAGAAATCAATTACGTTAATCCAGCTGATGCCTAATACCCAGACCCCCCTGACGCACTTAGAAATCCCAGAAAACATGGAGGAAAACACACAGGAGTTCTTTTTCCTTCAAACCAGCAACAAAGTAGGTGGAAAAAGAGAATCCATGAATGTCTACATTCCAGTATTGAAGTACATAGACATGGTTTTGTATAGCATTAATAACTGTTTTTCTTCTGTAGATTCACAGAAATTCATCAGCTCTTTACCTTGTGCTTGCATACTGGTGAGTAATATACATTATATTTGTGCTAAAACACACCCTTCATGTGCAAGAAATAGCAAATACTGTTGAGGTGACGTGTCAATATGGATCAAGGTTTCAATTCCCACTCTCCTGACTTCCCAGCCACTTTTATTTTTATACCAGATGAAGTAAGAGTTTCTTGTATGAAGAAAAAATGGAATCCCCCAAGTTCTGGAGATTTGAGATCTTCAAACGTAACAGAGATTTTCAACTAGCAAATAGTGTATCTTAGGACTAAATAAAACTGTTAGGATTTATGTCCTGCAAAAATCGTAACTTCGTGATCATCCTATTAACTTTAGACCTATATATTTATATATACCTCCTTTCCTTAGCCCAAGCCATATTAAATAATTTTTGGCAATTCAATATCAAGAGGAAATCCACTTTGCATACAAATCGTTTTTTCCCCCTCTCTTGCATATACTCCTTTGTTTTGGTTTTGCCTAAGTAATGCCTTACTAGCACACAAATAAATAAGAAGCTCCTGAGTGGTGCTAAACCATATCACTGCCACCATGCTACATCACATCACTTGTAAGTTATACCAACTGCTGCAAACCCAAACACACACAACCCCATCACTGTCGTCACTTTGTTGAAAGGGAGTACTTCACTGTAAGTATTAAGAGGAACTCAGTAGATTACAGCAACAATTTTCAACCTTTCATGATCTGTGGGACTCAAAAAGATTTCCAAGACAGACACATCCCCCACTGTACACTAAAGCCTAGTGACTCTGGCTTGCTTTATCAGTCACTTTGCCCCCAGGTAGCCCACAAACCTCCCCCAGGCTGTGGGTTAGAGCCTTAACATTCTTTACAGAGGGAGCAAGGATGCTGTCAGACATCTCCATAAAGAACAAGGTAAGAGAAATTAGAATAATTTTTTTACATAGCATGGGAACAGGTAGATTCTGTTACTGGAGCAATATATTCAGAAAAGACAGATTAAATATTATTTTATTTACATTCTTCAGAAATTATAAAATCCCACTCATCCACCAGTTGCTGCTGCTTTGTTATGCGAAATACCTGGAGAACAGCTGTACCTTTGCTGATTTACTTACCCAGCAAATATGTTCCCATCCCTTTTTTTAAGGTACGCTAATGTCTTGTGGCAGCTTCTCCATATCTGACACTAGCAGCTGAGGGATTTGAGCTCACTCCAGCCTGCCTAATCCTCCAACTGGTGCAAGAGCCACAGACTGGCAGCAGCGGCAGCACTGCCTGCATCTTCTATACCTGCCTGAGGACACTCACTCTGCCTCAGATTCACAGATCGGGAGAATGGGAGAAAAATGCACCAGCAAAAAGGCATATATACTGGATTAGAACTGCCAAGTGGAAGCAGAATGGCTAAAAATCTCTGGGGCAGTCCCGCGGCTGGATGGTGCGCACCTATCTGTGCTACCAGGTGTCTTGTGCCACCTCCAGCTCCAGAGGTGTGGAGAGTATCAGCTTCCTGGGGCTTACAGCAACATCCAGCTCTGCAAGACTTTGGGGTCCTAGAAAACACGATCCCTGTGAGAGTCACAGTCAGCCAGTGTGATACTGGGTCCTTGTCCTGGGCCTTGCCAGTCACTACAAACCTCGCTGTACTAAAGTAAGCGAGAGCACGCCACTGGCTTTATCACAGTGAGTTTGGGACCCAATCTTGTCTCAATTTCAGATGAATTTTGGAAACCACAGTTGTCACAGGTTCCCTAATCAGTGAAAATCCATTACATTATCCTCACAACGAAGAGAATATATCTAACAATAAAGACATGAGGATCTTACTGTGTTGTTACTTGCATTTCCATACACAGATTCTGGTGGATACAGCAACTCTGCTGTTAGACTCTGCTGCCATTAAAAACTGCAGCAAAGAACCCCTCTACAATCTCATGATTGAAATATAGATATAGACCCCAGGAGCAACATTTAATGCATGACAACCAATTGTTATTGTAACATAAAGTAACACACCAAGCTCAATCCCTGCTCTCCCTGCAGTCAATGGAAGTTTTTCATCATTCATTTAAATGGAAACAGGATTAAGCCTGTTATTTGGCCTCCAGTGAAATAACAGAAAGGAACATAAAGCAAGTACAGCACAAGGGGAATCCTTTCCTGCAAAGCACTTCATCAATCTTTCAAAACCTAAAATGCCCCCAGGGACCCATTGCTAGCTTGCTGTCTCATCCTAAATGGAGGTGTAACTCTCTACGCCTGAAGACTCTTTATTCATCCAACTCACAAGAAGCACAATTCTGCCACTGACGCTTTAAGGGGCTTGCCTGAAAACAGTCCAGAAAACATTCCTCTTACAAGAGTCAGAGAGAACCTATTACCATCTGTGGAGCCCATGAATTTAATGAAAATCAAGCAAGGTTAGTTTCATGAAGCTCCAGCAAAATTTTTTGTTCTTTTTGGGACCATGCACCACTGACACTTATGTCAACTACACATAACATGTAATAAATATCAGTTTTTGTCACACTATTTTGCAGCATGTTTCTTCTCCATGAAAAGAGCCTGGCAGACCTCAGTATTTATACACAGAGTCATAAGTGTAGCTTCTAGAATTTGTCTTAATTTTCTTAAAAATACACAAAAGTTACCGAAAAATGGGCACGTGTTGGAGAAGAGTCATCAAGTTTCACATAACTTTCCAAATCTTACTAATTCCCCTGCTGATTTTTTATGTTATATTAATACGCAAGTCATCAAACTCATCCACCTGGGTTTCCACCATAGGCAATTGCTTGCAAAAGAGATAAAAATTGCATCATAGAAGGGTCTTAATTACTACATTGTTCATGTTTTTGCATAACATCTACTCCAGTGAGCTGCAGTATGCTCTAGGGCAGATTTGAGACATCTTATTTAGATGTGGAGAGAAAGGGGATTCTCCCTAGGGACCCCTTTACACCCAGTCCTGATACCCACCCCTGTCTATTCCGGAAACATTTTCTCCTCAGTGCTTTACATCCATAGTATGACAAACCTCTGCACCAGAACCACTTATTTGCCTTACGTTAAAGCAAATCTACTTAACTTCATATCTGATAGAAGCAGACTGTACTAGGAAATTCTTCATTCGCCATTCGGGTACCATTTAGCTGGTACCTAAAACTGAGCATTCATAGAATCATAGAATCACAGAAAAGTAACGATTGGAAGGGACCTTAAAGATCATCTAGTTCCAACACTCCTGCTATGGACAGGGACATCCCACTAAATCAGGCTTCCCAAGATTCATTGCTGAGGTCTAAATAATATTGTTTCAATATCACAAAACAATAAACTTAAAAAAAGATGTGTTTTCAGGTGATACCTTTTAATTCATTGTGTGCAACCCATCTTGACCCGCTGTCTTCCACGTCTTTATTTAGGATTTGTCTTCACAAATTAGCAGATTAGCTAACTTGGAGTTAACCCTTCCTGAAGGGGTCAGCTTTGACCCTTCTTGCCCATCCTCAGTGAGTGCCAGCAGCCAAACACGGCACCTGGGCTGAATGGCATGCTTGGGCTGGCCACACAGATTTCCTGTATCCTTCTTGCTTTGCTACCTATGGTGTCAGCAGCACTTCCAGCTCCAAGTGAGTCACATAAAGCTTAAAGGTACCAGTTAAGACACAGAGGCTACTACATTAGGGGCGAGCAGTGGGGATAGCAATGAGGCTGCCCTTCAAGACAGTGCTGCAATGAAGGTGGATTCATCCAGAAATATCTCCCCTCTTCTGTCTGTGCAGTTTTTTCTTTCTAGGTTTTCATAAATTTATGATTACCAAGGTCTGATAGCCAAAAAAGAGCCACAAAGGAATATGGAAAATATAACACAGCACGTTCTCAGGAAAATAACTGTATTTTTTGTGAACTAAGCAAAAGGGAGTAAATCATAATGTTTGGAAGCAAGTTTTTGGTAGAGAGGTTCTGAAGGGTCTCCAAGGCTTTTCTCTCCCATCCCAGACTGAGAAAAAGATGAGAGGTCAAGCTGTACTGCTTATTCATTGACATGTTTTCTCTATTCACAAGGTATCTATTCATGAATAAAACTTATGCAGAGCATGGTGCTAAGTTGTTCAGCCCACCTTTGAACAGTGACATCAGGCAGAGCCTGCTGTGGCACAGAGTAATCTCAGCCCTATCCCAGACTCTCTGTCCAGATCCAGCCCACACAGAGGGCAATGGCAGAGGTTTAAAATACAGAGCCACAGCAATGTCATACTGCTTTTGGAGGACCACCAAATCATGCTCTCAAAAAGTGTAACAAATGATGGCAACTAACCAGCCTCGGGGCTGAACACCTAATTTTGTGGGCTCTACTCCAGTGTGCCAGCTGGACCAGATGACTTCCACTATCTTTTATATTTACAGACACAACTGTTTCCTAGGGGCAGAAATTCACTTAGCATAAACTGTGAAAGCTCCCCTGACAGAAATCGAGCCATCATACTTTGAACCTAATATGGATCTGCCTTGTTTCAAGCTGCTCATTATTCTCACGCCTTCAAATGAGCTGTCTCCTGGTATTCTTAGGAAATGCAATCAGCTACTTTAACAAGCATTTACATTATTATTTATTTCCACTTCGCATCCTTTCCTTCCCTATAAATGACTAATGATTAATAATTAAAAATTATTTTTTTACTGATCTAACCATCCTCATTTGTGTCATAAAGCGTTAATACTACTTTGCCCAAGGCTTGTCCTATCTGGGAACAAACCAGCAGCACACAGAATGTGTGAGGTAACTCACAAGCCATTTAAATACATCTCGCTCTGCTTGTCCACTGAGTCTGCCTACTGAAAGTCACAGTTCTGTGGTCAAACCCGACAGTCAAAAAATAGATGCTGATGCACATTTAAGAAGCCTTCAGTA